>NC_141875.1:1530151-1833181 GCF_056163025.1 Triticum urartu
CTTCCATCGAGTAGCCCACTGCCAGCGCTTGGCTTCTGGTAGTTGAGCCCAAGAAAGTCCCAGCTCTGCGTGGTGGTGGTCCTGTGCGTTCTGCTAGGTTGGACGCTGATGACCTCTGGATAGTCTGCACAAATCCCATGAGGTGATGAGGATGCCATTGCTAGATTACACTAAGATATGCGTGCAAGCGAAACCAAGTGGTCAATCAGATGATGATTCATGAAAAAAACCTGCAAGTTGTCTTGCTTGATCTGCAGTAAGCATCGCGGCGAATCCAGAGAAGCCATGCTTGTAGTTGTACACCATGGAGGTCGAAGTTTCTTCCTTACTAATTAAATTTAGTGTTGATATGCTAGTTAAATACTCATCATCTCAATAGATTGTCTCAAAATAATAATAAATATATGTACACACACACACACACACACACACACACACACACAATATTTGACACTGCGTACAAGATTTTAATGACCGAATGTTGTGTTCGATTGTGTTAACAAACGGTATCTAAGCTGAGATAAAAGTCGGTTTCATCTTGCCCATTTATGACTTTTATGGCACAGAAACAAAACTCTATCATTATATAGATGGTGCTATCTCTTAGAACAAAGAGAATCCAAATTTCATGTTAGAAATTACGCATACCTTTCGAGAAGAGTGGTGAGCATGTCATGGTGGGTGTCCATGCTTCACGTCTCCTAGGTAAACTATGTAAAGCTAAACACATAGGCATGAAGAGGAGGGTTAGCTACACCTGGAGCGCACCACCATTAATTAATTAAACTACAGAAACGTGCATGCTTCATTACCTTGCGAGACAATCCTCCGTTTACTCTGCATAGCTGCATGCTATGGCAGAGCAGAAGTAGCAACACCCAAGCTAGGCGGTGATGGGCGTGCGAGGAGGAAGAAGAGAACCTCATTGTCATTTCTTGCTTGGTTCTGAGAGGCGTGTGTTGTGGTGATGGGTCTCATCCATGGTGGTGGCCTATGAATTTATAGTGCATGCCGCGCGTTAACACCAGTAGTCCTACTCCGTGTGTGCCACCCCTGACCTCTTCTACCGCTGGTTTAGATGGTACCATCCATCCAGCATGAAGTTTTGATACTTCTACTTGGTATGTGCCACCTCGGCTTGGAGTTCCAAACCCGAATATGTTTTCCCCGGACGGTTAAAAGTTCAGGAGTTCAACATCACGTCAAACCTCTTTTTATATTATTTCTTATATACGAATGTGCATCCACATCAAGAGACTCCCACGCGTCTGTTTCAATAAAGCACACGGGTCACGGATGCTAGCTACTTTGGTCGTTTGTGTCTCCGGTGAACCCAGGTGCTGCCGCCTGCCGGTTCTACAAACGAAACTAGGAGCTGAACTGATGTTTACATTGCAACTGCTCGATTGTTGGTTATATTTGTTAATCAAGGAGATTGGTTTTCCTTGGTCGTGGATGGTGACTGGGGACAAGTAATTAGCACAACAAAGGGCCAGCTCCGTGACACCTAATGGTATATGTAGCAACATGACAAATGCCTACACCATTGATTACGAGTGCAGTCGCACAAGATGCAAATAGGTATAGACCGAGCCAGCCCATAGTTTTTGCATCAGACATGCGCGATGTTACGTAGTTACGCAGAACTAATGTTTACATTGCAACTGGTCCATTGGAAACATTGTCAGTCAACGAAATCAACAGTAACTCTGTATTCTTTGTTGTACGTCGATGGTGACATGCGGACAAGTAGTTAGCGAAACAAAGTGAGCGATCGATGAATATCTATAGGATGACGCGAGCAGACAAGTGGGGCATCTTGTGCAACTCCTCGAAATGGGCTTTCGTGCTGCTTTATATATAAAGCAAACCACCACGTTCATACAACAAGTTCAAGTAAAAAAATAACAAGTCTGCTGGATAACAAGTTTTTCTATATTCTTTTAGTTAAACTATAAGGATGTTCATAGTGTATTTAAAAATATGTGAACATTTTTTAAAATACACTATCACATCTGAAATATGCGAACACACTTTTAATAAGTAATAATCATTTTTTGAATTACACGATGAACAATTCTTCAAACATGATGAATGTTTTTTAATATGCGAATAAATTTGTTAATTTAGAGGATGAACATATTGTAAATACAAGATAAGCATTGTTTTCGAAGTATACACAGTGAACATTTTATAAATGTGTGATGAACATATTCAAAATACAGTATGAACATTTTTAAAACATACCCGAAGACCTTTTGAAATACACAATGGAATAAAATTAATACATGGTGTAAATTTTTAATATAAACAATGCACATTTTTTAGTACACAATGAACATTTATAAAATACATAATGAATGTATTTTTAAAATACACGATGAATATTTACTGAAATATGTTATGATTGCTTATAAATACAAGATGAACAATATTTTAAAACGCAATGAACATTTTTATGTACATGATTTAGATGCACATTGGTCAATTTTAAAATATACCTGACCATCTTTAGAAACCCTGTGGACATTTTTAAACAATATGAACTACAAAAGGAACATCTTTTCATGTCCATCACGTATTTTAAACATTCTTTTTTTCCTTTTTTTTCCTTCGTCACTTATTTTAAAACATCCCCTTTTATCTTTCTCAAGAGAAGAAGATAATTAAAATTAGCGATGAACATGAAAAGTAAGGCAGAAAAGAAAATGAAAGGGACCATATTTAAAATTAATGAGTTTATTTAATTTAAAATAAACATAGAAAAGGAGAAAACAATAACGAAAGAACCTAAAACAAAAAAATAAAGAAAAGCGCAAGAGAAATAAAGAGAAACAAAAACAAAAAACCACCGTGCTATAGATCAGAGCAGGTGCAGGCAGGTGGACTCTACAACTTGCATTAGGCGAGATATCGCATCCGCGGATGGCTCTGCATGTCACCTGCAGGGATGTCCACATGGCCGCAAGATGGACCAATGGCTTTCCGGCGATGTTCCTTCAGTGGGACGAGACATTTCCGTCAACTAAGAGGCACCTGTGTTAACTTCGTCAATCTCAAGATGTTATGCCGGCTCAGTCTCCTGGAGGTGCTTATAGAGATAGGGTGTGCTTGTGTGCGTTCGTAGAGGTGAGTGTATGCTCGGGTTTGCGAGCCTTGTGGGCTAGCCTGGGCTTCTCCTTGTGTGCTTGTTGGGTTATCTAAACAACTCTTAAGCGCAGGAGAAAAGTCGTTGTAATTAGACGAGACGACTCCTGATGACTAATCCAGTATGTATGTACACATGTAGCTCTACATATGTGCTCAATTGCTAGCTACTACAGCTGGTACACTGAAAATAACGTACGGCTTCCATCGACACGTACGTACCTGTATATAGTTGTGGTGAACCATCCGCGAAGAAGAGGGCTCCTCTATCATGAATGCATGAGGTAGATAGCCTTGCTGGCCCATCAATCACTCTCCAGTTCACCAGCCCCCTAGCTTGCCAAGTCAACTAAGCATAGCTCGGATATTTAGAGGATGATTGGTTTGATGTCAATATTTGGCATGCCAACATCTGACCAAATCAAAAGGTATCAAATCACTTCTTGTCCATAAATGTTTGAACACATTTTACTTTTTATGCTACTGAAATGCAATACAAGAGCCAAATGGGAGAGAAAATTTGTGAGGAAGATGGGGATTTTATTACTCAGAATAGAATTACAATCTGCACCATATTGTCTGCAATGAAATCGGGGGTATCCTCTGTGAGTTGCCCAAATCTAGAAGTGTTGGCTATAGTATCTACAGCTCTATTTTGACTATTACTTAAGTCTTCATAAGTATAAGTTCCCTGCCCCCCGATAGCAACTCTTTGATGCCCCGGACGATATTGTCAGGGCTGGAACAATCATCCTGCTTCTATATGTTAAGCATTTGATTACCTTTGAGAAGTCGGTCTAGATCACACATTGCATTTCAGTATATTGCCACCAGTCGTAGACCATCTTGAATATCAAATATACTCGCTTCATAGGCATTTTGACAGTGTGGCGTGAATAGAGAAATTTTTGTGACATGCATGACATGCAAATTAATCCAACTACAAGCGCAAAATACAAGAGAAGATAATTTAAATTTGCTTGAACGTGATTACATGACTACAACATCTTTATCTGAAAGCATATGCCTACCATGACTAAGTCCAATATGCACATGTTACATCAACTAAGGGAATACATTGGATTAATTAACCAGTTTTAAGAAAAATCCAAAATAAATTTAGTGCACATTCTATATATACCTAAATAGTTGATCCTCACTAACTCTAATTCTCTCAACATGCAACTATACCGACTCATCATGTCACCATGCATGGAAAAAAGACCCATTTTTAACATGCACCCTTCTTGCATCTCATATTCAATAAATATTCCACAACTCTACAATAATCAAGCACACTAACTTTTACGTATTGTAGTTTCAGTTCTCATATTATTGATCTAAATGGTAATATTACATACAACTAGGGCTGCAAACAAGTCGAGTTCGAGCGAGTTGGACTAGGCTCTGCTCAACTTATATTGAAACTCAAGCGAGCTCAAACTGAGTGAAATTGAAAGTCCAGTTGTAGAAAGTGGCTCGTACTCAGCTTGTAACGATCTCGAGGTAGTTTCGAGCAAAATAAGATGACTTTCAATAATCTAAGGAAATGTTTTGAACAAGATAGGCCACAACACAGCATAAGAAAACCACTATAAAATATTATTCCAATCAAAATGATGGTAATATATTTTTTTCCATGGTAGTTCAACTTATTCTCTCTCAACTGAAGAATAGTACTTAATAGTAAGAATATGAGGGTGTGATTGCTTTGAAACTTTGGCCAAAATTAACATGATATTTAACACATAGTTGACCACGTACCATATTGAGCCCTGAATTGTCTTCACTCTTAATTAAGCTTCCATGTTTGCTAGTAAATAAAATGAAGAAAAATAATACAAAACATGCATGGTAATAAATTCTCATATTCCCTTCTAATATATATCATGATTATTTAATACAATAATATTATATCGAATTATCAAGGTAAAGTCAAGCAAGCCATTGTTGGCTCGAGATCAGTTCGTTTCTCCATCGAGCTACATAACGTGTTCATAGTTAGCTCATTTCTTTTTGAGTTGATCTCAAGTCGAGCAAAAAGACGAGTCAATCTCAAGCGGCTCACGAGCCTCGAGTTTTCCTTGCAGCTCTACATACAACCGAATCTCATTCAAAATAACCACAACCAATTCCTGTAGCAATGCAGGGGGTAGGATCTCTAGTTTATATATGGTTTGGAGAGATTTGAGGAGGGAGAAGTTTCCCTTTTGTAGGGAAGGGGAGAGATGTTTCATTTTATGCAGTTAGATAGCAACAACCAGCAATATGAGGTCAAATTTCAACGCAATAATTATTAGACACACCGTCGTATCTTCTTGCTTCTTGACATGTGTTTTGAATTCAAATGTATCTTCATATTGCATTGTATCTATTTCCTCACTTTCAATTTGTAGATTTTCTTGAAGTTTGCATATAAGGTACATAACCAAGGCTGTGTGTGGGCAACAATATACCATACGCGCCAGATATATCCTTGCTTTGTTCATGGTATGTAGTATAATTTTTCTAAAAGCCTAGGGGCATTCTCCCACCTGAACAAATTTCCATTAGGCTGCTTACACGGCCAACAGGGTCGTCGGCACAAGTGTGTGTTTAGAGCGGGAGGGAGGGAGGGGGAGGAGTTTTCAGTAATTTTTCTCCAACTTTACATGTTAGCGTCACTGAAAACTTTGCTCATTCTTGTTCGTAAGAGAAATACAAATGATCAAGATAAGGGAAAGTTGAACCTTTCAAAGATACATAGCCTTCAACTGGAAAAAAAAGTCTGTTGGTCATTATGAGCATAATTGACATGGAGCGCACCGTGTGGGCACCTTGATGCTCATGCTCATATTTTGTTCTCGAAAGAAACTGCAAATAATTCAGATGAAGAAAAGTCAGGCCTTTCGAACATAAGTAACTTTGCCTTTGCATACTATTGTGCAGAGTACAGGGAGGATCGTCTCAGCAAGGTAATTTGTGCTTCAGTAGTTTAATTTATTAATTAATTAATTAACGGTGACGTTTCAAGCTAGCCCTCTGGATGCATGAAGGAAAAGGGATGATTCCCCGGCCTCTGCATCAGAAAGATGCATACGGCCCTCTTATTAACCAAATAAAGTAGTGTTAACATGGTTTCAAAGGTCTTCAAATAATAAAAAAGCACAGATAGCTCACACAGAGCCAAAAAGGGGCTAGAAACACCAACTAGCCGAGAAAAGATGCCACAACCGGCTGACTAAAAAATAGATAGGAAATCTAAGTGCCTATCCTATTACATGACCGCCATCCAAACCGGTTGAAAATATCCCGAGCTACCATCTCCCAGCGGAAAGACCCAGTAACCAAATGCTCCCTGGCCTCCGTCTGGGTGAGTAGCGACCACGAACGGATCAGTGCCGTAGTTCGGAATATGACCTGCAAAAAATGTATACATGATATTCTGTTAAAAAACAAATCATTTCTGCAAGTCCAGATAGTCCATAGCAAAGCACAAACCCCAACCCGAATATGTCTCGCTAAGTTAGGCTCAATCCCATTAAGCCATGTCCCAAATAACGCATAAACAGAATTCGGTTGATTGATACTAAAAGCAATGTGGACCGTCTGCCAAAGTACCTTGGCTAATTGGCAATCAAAAAAGAGATGTTTGATAGTCTCATCCCGATCACAGAAACTACACCTAGTAGGTCCTGTCCAATTACGCTTTATGAGGTTGTCCTTATTTAAAATAACTTGTTTATGGACAAACCACATAAACACTTTTATTTTTAAAGGAACTTTGACATCCCAAACATGCTTGGACGTAGGAATGGAGTTTGAGTTAATAACATCAATATACATTGATTTAACCGTAAATACTCCAGATTTAGTCAGTTTCCAGCGTAATTCATCGGGTTGTTGTGAAAGCTGGACTTCCATCAGTCTCCTAACTAGATGGAGCCATTGTTCCCAACGATTGCCCGCTAGCGTTCGTCTGAACTGAATATTAAGGGGGATCGATTGAAAGACCGATGCAACGAACACCTCACGTCGTTGCGCAATGCGGTATAAAGACGGATATTGGATGGCCAAGGGTGTCTCGCCAAGCCAAGTATCCTCCCAGAAACGTGTACTCGTGCCGTTTCCAATAACAAACTTCGCCCTATTAAACAATGACTGTTTGACTTTCATCAAGCCTTTCCAGAAAGGCGAATCGGTCGGCCTGACAGTAACCTGGGACAAAGTTTTGGTCTGGAGGTACTTGCTGCGAAGGATTTGAGCCCACATAGCATCATTCTCCAATGAGAGCTTCCACAGCCACTTGCTAAGAAGGCATTTATTCTTAACTTCTAGATTCTCAATACCTAGACCCCCTTGGTCTTTCGGTCTACAGATGATGTCCCATTTAGCAAGCCGATATTTTCTTTTAAGCTCATCACCCTGCCAAAAGAAACGCGATCGATAGAAGTCCAGTCTCTTCCTAACCCCAACTGGGACCTCAAAGAACGATAGGAGAAACATTGGCATACTCGTGAGCACCGAGTTAATTAGGATTAATCGGCCTCCGTATGACATGAGCTTACCCTTCCAACAACTCATTTTTTTTCTCAAACCGATCCTCGATGCACTTCCACTCTCTGTTAGTCAGCCTACGATGGTGGATTGGAATCCCCAGGTAAGAGAAGGGTAACTCGCCCAACTCACACCCAAACAATTGCCTATAAGCCTCCTGTTCATCTTTGGCCCTACCAAAGCAGAACAGCTCGCTCTTATGAAAGTTAATCTTTAACCCGGTCAATTGTTCAAATAGGCATAACACCAGCTTCATATTTCTCGCCTTGGCCAAGTCATGCTCCATAAAGATGATTGTATCATCAGCGTACTGAAGGATGGATACACCTCCATCAATTAGATGAGGTACCAATCCACCTACTTGACCATTTTCCTTAGCCCTTCCTATCAAAATTGCTAACATGTCCACCACAATGTTAAACAAGATAGGGGACATCGGATCTCCTTGTCTTAGGCCTTTATGTGTCTGGAAGTAATGACCTATGTCATCATTAACTTTAATTCCCACACTACCTTTCTGCGTAAATGATTCAACCTGTCGGCGCCAGGCTTCATCAAAACCTTTCATATGCAATGACTGTTGGAGGAATGGCCATTTGACCTTATCGTACGCTTTCTCGAAATCCACCTTAAAATTACTCCATCTAATTTTTTGGAATGGATTTCATGGAGTGTTTCATGAAGGACGACCACCCCTTCAAGGATATTTCTGTCCAGCATGAAAGCAGTTTGAGACTGCTGCACCACAGAATGCGCAATCTGTGTGAGTCTGTTTGTCCCGACCTTGGTGAAAATTTTGAAACTAACATTGAGGAGACAGATCGGCCTGAATTGCTCAATTCTCACCGCATCCGTCTTCTTGGGAAGCAGTGTGATAGTCCCAAAATTCAAGTGAAATAATTGAAGCTGGCCACAGAACAGATCCTGGAACATAGGTAGTAAATCCCCCTTAATAATGTGCCAGCACTTTTTATAGAACTCTACCGGGAATCCATCCGGTCCGGGAGCCTTGTTGTTTTTCATCTGTGCAATAGCATCAAACACCTCCTTCTCCGAGAACGGGGCAACCATAATATCATTATCGGCAGCCGATAGCTGAGGCACATCCTCAGTCCTGGACTCATCGAGGGACACACAATTCTCCTCCGGAGGTCCAAACAACTGCTTATAATAGTCGGTAATATATGTTTTTAGGTTGTCCTGGCCTAAAATAGTACCCTCGTCTTGCTCAAGCTGAAAGATATGCTTCTTTCTGTGCTTGCCATTGGCTATCAAATGGAAGAACTGAGTATTCGCGTCCCCTTGGACTACTTTGCAGACTTTAGCACGCAAAGCCCACTTCAATTCTTCTTCGCGGAGCTGTTCTTTCAACCTCTTCTCCGCCTCATTTTTAGCCTGAAGCTCAGTTGACGTTAAGATAGTGGATTCGGCCTGTATGTCCAGGGCCTGTATAAGAGCAAGGAGTCTATCCTTTTCCATCTTATACACACCACGGAGGTTCTTAGCCCAGCCCCGTAAGAAACTCCTTAAATGCCTAATCTTATTCTGCCAACGCTCTAACGCAGTCTTGCCTCCAACACCTCTATCCCACTCCCTGGAAATCAAATCCGAAAACCCCTCACGTTCAAACCATGACATCTCGAAGGAGAAGGTGTTCTTGTTACCCACATGGTTCGGCTCACCTGAGTCCACGAACAATGGGGTATGATCAGATATTCCCCTTGAAAGAGTTTGCGCCGTCACTAGAGGGAACTTTTGTTCCCACTCCACGCTCGCAAGAACTCGATCAAGTTTTTCATAGGTTGGGTGTGGCAGAGCATTAGCCCAGGTGAACTTTCTACCAGAAAGCTCTATCTCTCTCAGATCCAAGCTTTCAATAATGGTATTGAACATAAACGACCATCTGCCGTCAAAGTTATCATTGTTCTTCTCCTCTCTCCTCCTGATGATATTGAAATCACCTCCAACTAAAATTGGAAGCTGTTCTGACCCACAGATACGAACCAGGTTCGCCAGAAACTCCGCTTTAAGCTCGGGCTGTGCGGCACCATACACCGCCACCAAAGCCCAGTTAAAACCGTCTATCCTAGACCTGACTCGAAACTTCACCGCGAAGTCGCCCATCACTACACTTCGGACTTCAATCGAATTGCATCTCACACCCAGTAAGATACCACCCGACCTTCCTCGCGGAGGGAGGCAATGCCAATCAAAATCAATACCACCCACCAAAGAAGAGAGAAACTGGGGTGCAAAGTTATCTCTACCCGTCTTCGATAGAGCAACAAAATCTACCCTCTGTTCTAAAGCTGCCTCAGCAAGGAATCTTCTTTTAGCCAAGTCCTTCAGACCTCTGCTATTCCAAAATATTCCTCTCATAATTCATCATGGAATTTTTTAGTGGTTCGAATCCTAGCACTCCTACGAACTGCGGAATCGGGATAGATCTTCCGATTCCACTTACGCTTAGGTTTACTAGGTTCTGTCGCCCGGTCCTCATAACCGGGTTCACAAATATTACTATCATCAATCTCTAGGGGTACATCATCTTCGTCAGAGTCATGATTGGGTGGTGCTAAATCCGCACATAGATTATCTAGCACTCTGACCCCTAACGCATCAATCTCATCATCCTTCATTGGTTTAACGGCTGCAAGATTATGAATAGTCTCTAAGGCACGTTCCGCCTCCAAATCTAATAAATCATTCACCGAATTGGAAATCTCACTATCCGTAGCACCTAGTGAAACTCCTAATTGGTTTGCATTATTTATAATCTCCTCATTAGAAAAATGCAATAAGGAATTAGATAGGTTGACGGACATACCGGAAGACAAAGCAGCCTCCTGAAGCTTGGCCGCCCTCATAGCGCACCGCTGCTGCATATCATCCACCTCGGGGATGTCGAAGATGCGAGCACTCATCCGTCTCCCCTCGGCGATAGGGTCCGGGATCCCGCCAAACGCGACAACCTCCTCCCTAGTAACACCTGGCACAGAGTCCCTCAAAGGCTGTACCGGGGTTACCAGAGAAGGCGTCTGCAGGCTCCCGATCCCCTTAGACGGGAGTCCCACACTAGGGACCCTGGCCATGGGTAGGAGCGAAGAGGAGATGACGGGGGCCGCCTGCCCGCGTCCTCCTCCGACCTCAGCCGCCGGCTCAGACGTATGAGCCATCGGCGAGGGAGAGACGGTCCTCCTGATCGTCGAGGGCGAAGGGGGAGCCAAGGCCTCCTGCCCCAGCACCCCCCCCCCCCAGCGCAGCTGCTGCCGCGGTGGTTGCCGCCACCGTCGGGGAAGCAGGAGCTGAGGCCGCCTGCCTCGGGCTCCCGCTCCCCGCACCGGCCGACCCACACGGGGCCGGCGTGACCGACGCCGCCGAGAGCGTGGTGGGGTGGGTAGAGGGCGAGGCCACCTGCCCCGAAGCTCCTCCCCCACGACCCATCTTGCCCGTAGACGCCGACACCGGAGTCGCGTCCACATGGGGCGCCAGGACAAGAGAAGCTCCCTTCGGACTCCTCTCCGTAGCTCCGACCAGAGACCTTGCCGGCCGTCCAGCAAACAATCCAGCATCCCCCTCGAACTCCAACGAGGGGAGCGTGTGCTCAAGAGAATCATCAGAATCTACCCGGTCACTCCATAGTCCGGGAGGTGCCGAGGCTGGCTCAAAGGACCCAAAACGCAGAGTAGTCATGGGCACCGCTGGGGAAGCTGCAGGCTCAACCCCGGTCCCAGCCCCAGGCAACTGAGAAGAACCATTAGACCCCTCGCGCGTGGTCTGATCGGACGGTGCCCCCTCGGCCCCGGCATTGCCATCACTGTCGTGCATGTGAACATCGTTACCATTAACCGCATCATCAAATAAAGCAGTGTCCTCAAACTCGATGTCTAGCGGGAACACCTCTCCCCTGTAGGTCCAGTTGACCTTATCGGGCACAAACTCAATATTCAGAACACTCACTAATAGCGGGGCCACCCCATGGGCACGTGTGAAAGCCATATCCACTTTTTCTGTCTTCCCCACCATGATTCCCATACTAGCCACCACTCGAGCGTCCTGCAGAGGCTTAGATGGGCCCCCTGTAAACCGCAACCAGACCTGCGTAAGCGGCTTTCCCTTAGGCTCAACTTGCTTCCACTCGTGGAACTCCAGGATACACTTAGTACCGGGTACTCTACACAAGCCAAAGCTCAACAATCTCTGCAAATCATCCACAGTTGGGAACTCAACCTTAAACGACATGTCCTCAATAAGCACCAATTCCCATCGAAAATCCCCGGGAGCCAGGTCCTGAAGCCTCCTCACAATCTGTGCCTCAGTCACCTCGCCCTGGGTTGCTTTCACAATCCCGGTAGTCAAGCTCAGGGTATCCTCCGGGACCTCTCTCGCCGCCGGGGACTCAAAAAACATGAGCTCAGCACAATAGACTCCATACATATTCAGCGTCGGAGGCAGGTCACGCAACAATGGGCACTCCCCCGAGTCATGTGCAGGCTTACCACACGACTCGCACAGCTGGGCCACACACTCAGCAATGAAGTGGCCCTTCTCACCGCAACGGTAACAAATCATTCTCTCCTTCTTACGTGCATATTTTGACGCCCTGTCGGTATCAGTCCTGTCAGTAGTCTCATCCACCATCCCAGCCTCAGGAACCTCGACACTGGCCAAGGTGTTAACCACCTCCATCGCCTGGGAAGGAAGCTCAGTGGAAGTATGGTCAGACTCCACTGCAGGCGTCGTAGGATCAACTGCCCTGGGCGGGGGCGGTCGGCAAAATCTTCCACGGCCCCCACCCCGACCACCACGATGTCCTCGAAAGCCTCCTCTATGACGGTGATCCGGGCCGGAAGCCCCCTCGACAAATCCACCTGCCGGACCGAGAAACGGTCTCTCAGTAGACCCGTCACTCTGCCAGGCATATCCGCGACCTCCTCCTGAGGAGGAAGAACCTCGATGCCGTCCTTCCCCATATGCATCATACCTGTCATCCCCCCACTGGCCTCGGAGCGGATCATTGGGCTGTTTGTTGCTAGAATCCTGCGTCGTGAGCGTCGCACCCACACAGTTCTGAGGCGGTCTTGCGACGTAGTGGGGCGGCGGAGCGGCACGATGCGGACCGCCCGCCGGATTCTGCACCACCCCAGGCGCAGTACTGCCCCGGCCAGCCGGAACAACAACAGGCACGGCCGGCGCAGGCGGCCGGGGGCCAGCACGTCCCGCAGCTGGCAGGGCCACGGGCGCCCCTCCCGGCGCTGGCGGTCTCAGCCCGCCTCGCCCTGCAGCAGGTGGCATCTGCCCCGAAGGCCGGCTACTCTGGTTGCCAGCGCCTCAGCCCGGATGAGCCAGGGCCACCCCGCCCCCCGCCGGCGGCCTCTGACCAACAGCCGGCACTGGCGGCAGAGCCGGCCCGCCCCTTCCTGCAGAATTGGTATTCGGTGGAGGCGGCGGCGCGGCCCCGCGGCCTGCCATCGCAGAGAGCGGCCGGATCCTTCTCGCCCGCCCGGCGCCACAGACCGGGAATCCTCTCTTCCCTAGCCTGCGAACCCTAGAACCCTTGAGAGACGGCGCAGTACAGGAAACGTGAATGCCCTCGTACGTGCATGGCGTATTGCTATGGGCAGAAGGTCGGCCTGGTACAACGTGGGCCTCATACCCACCTGACCCCGGCCCAACACTTCGCGGATCCATCCGAACCGGCCCAGCCGACCCCAAGAGCTGATTCAAAGAAGCTCTCTCGCCTTCGAGATTTTGGCCGCCGACACGGCCATCGTGGACGCCGCCGGCGCCTGACGAGGGACACTCCGCCTCGC
This sequence comes from Triticum urartu, assembly GCF_056163025.1. Lineage (NCBI taxonomy): Eukaryota > Viridiplantae > Streptophyta > Magnoliopsida > Poales > Poaceae > Triticum > Triticum urartu. The sequence continues at coordinate 1,543,648 of NC_141875.1, forward strand.
ATTCTTTCTCTTCTTCACAGTAACCCAAGACTCCGGTCGAATCATATCGAATAACGTAAGGTTTGGGAGACTCACCTTAGGTATAGGACCTTTCCAAGGCCGTATCGCCGACGCCGCCGTCTTGCGATGAACGACTCGCCGGAGCATCTCGATCTTCTCGCCCGCGTGTAGACCGATCCGTGCCGGATCCTCCAGCGGCAGGCCTCGATCGATCGTAGTGGCCACCTCATCTTCGCTATAACCTGACTGCAAAAAATCGCAAATGATGTCCGAAGGAGTTGGAGATATCGGCGACTCCACCAGTGATGCATCTACATCGTCGTCCGCTTCCTCCTCGTCGGATTCGGCGAGAGCCCAAAAACGCCCGCCGACTCGCCGGCGACCACCGTTTATGGATGGCACCACCGCGGTCGGGCGCACGATCGCCCGCCCAGTCGCCCGTCCCGTTGCCATAGCGATTCCAGTGCGCTGCTCCAGTTTAATCTTCCCCAAAGGCGAGGTCGCGTGTGGCTGAGCCACCGACTGCACCGGGCATTCTTCCTCCGGATCTTCTTTCGCCGGTGTTACCTCAACGTCCGCATCAGCCAAAACAGAAACTCGTCCCCCGAACTGCGGTTGTGATCGCTTGGGATCATCCGTGAGATCAATGACCTCGGTTTGATCATGCGTCTCCGGATCTTCCTGCAAGAATGAACAAATGGTAACATTGAAATAATCAATCAACAAACGCGTACCTTCAGAGATCTCCTCTTCCTCGTTCAGGTAGCGGCCGCCTAGGATATCATCGTCCAGGTCGCGCAGCACCATCCATCTCGATGGGTAGTACGTAAATAGGATTCCCTCCGATCGGAGACTGATTGCCCGAACATCCTCGAAGAGAATTCTCCATTTTGCAGGATGCAGGAAACCCCCGATCTGCGCCGTCGACTCCGGATCTCGTGAATCGCCACAGTCCGGCGATCGCGCCGGCAACTCTATCGCCGGCGATCCCTCGAGGGCTTCCGTCGTTGGCCTAGATCGCTCCCCGGGGCCACCCCGCCCCCCGCCCCTCGGCGGATGAGCCATGGCCACCCCGCCCCCCGCCCGGTTCCTTCTACAAGATCTCTACCAACAACTATCACCAAGCATGGGAGTACCTGAGCCTCCTTTCTGGCCCCTCTGATGACGTCTTACCGTGGTGAACGACGAGAGGCATCCATGGCAAAAAATGGGCACTATTAGGTCATGCAGTTGTGATCAAAAATGTATGCATCTGTTGTGTTTAGCTCTACATAGTTTACCTGGGTGACGTGAAGCATGGACACCCCGATCACGTCGTGGCCTCGCACCATGACATGCTCACCGATCTTCTCGGAAGCAAGGAGGAGTCTGTTGCCTCTGTGGTGTACAACTACAAGCATGGCTTCTCCGGCTTTGCTGCGATGCTTACATCGGAGCAAGCAAAGCAGCTTGCAGGTAGGAAGTCATCGTCGTCATGGACAACTAATTTAGTTCTCATTTCTCCTTGCATATTAAGCTCTATAATTGAGCAATTATCATGTGATGTGATGTGTGCAGAGTTTCCGGAGGTCATCAGCGTCGAGCAGAGCAAAACGCACAGCGCAACCATCACAAGGAGCTACTCCATGGAAGCAACTATGGAGAGGATTGTGTTCAGAAAAACTATGGAGACGATGTAATCATCGGGGTTGTTGACACCGGTTAGTCAACCAGTTAGTTACCACTGTTTGAACTCGTACAGTGATTGAATTGTCTCAGATCTATATATGCATCCATGTGTTTATAATTAGTTTAGTTTTGGTATTTTTTCTAGAGGGCTGAGAGATAACTATTCAGTCTTACTTACTAAATTGAGAACCGTGCGACCATTGCAAAAGAGATAAGATGAATCCCAGTGTGACGGATATTACTAGTTTGACTAAGGAACAATTATTTTTCTGCTCACTCCCATTTTAATTTGCTAACTTTTCTTCTTATATAAACCGACTAATTAATCAGGGATATGGCCGGAGTCGAGAAGCTTGAGGGATGAAGGGTACGGGCCGGTACCGTCAAGGTGGAAAGGAAAGTGTCAACTCGGGCCAGATTGAGGCATCAACAACTGCGGCCGCAAGATCATCGGTGCACGGTTCTATAATGCCGGACTGACCGACGAAATCCTCAAGCCGGACTCACTCTCGCCCCGGGACCATAACGGCCATGGCACACACTGCGCGTCCACCGCGGCGGGCTCAGCCGTGGAGGCGGCCAGCTTCCACGGCCTCGCCAAAGGGGTTGCACGGGGAGGCGCCCCGCGCGCTCGCATAGCCGTGTACAAGTCCTTATGGGGCGCTCGCATGTCGGGCAATTCGGCCGATGTGCTGGCCGCCATCGACGACGCGATCTACGATAGAGTGGATGTGCTGTCGCTGTCCCTTACTGGTGGAGAGAACTCATTTGGCGCTCTGCACGCAGTTCAGAAGGGGATCACCGTGGTGTATGCGGGCGGCAACGACGGGCCTAGACCGCAGACCATCAGGAACACTTCACCATGGGCCATCACCGTTGCGGCGAGCAAGGTTGATCGGTCGTTCCCGACGGTGATCACGCTGGGAAACAAGCAACAGATACTCGTACGTATACGTATGGAACTAATAGGAAAATTAAACAGAACTAAAGAATCACAAGCGTGTGTGAGCAAACTGTGTCTCTTTCTTTTTGCAGGGACAGTCTTTCTATTACCACGTACAGAACTCGTCAAGGAGTAGTTTCGCAAGTCTTGCCTTTTATGGCCCGTAAGTGGATTATAAGCTCTTTGTTGGGTTTTTGAATCTGTCGGGCAATTCTTAAGCTGATCGACTTCACTCCGGCTTGTGTGTGTGTATATATATATAGGTGTACCACGGATGCCCTCAATGGCACGGACGTGAAGGGGATAATCCTGCTCTGCTTACCCATACAGCCAAATGACCCCGACGCGATCGCCCCACGGAACACTTTCGCAGAGGCGAAACAATACGTCCAAAATGGCGGGGGATCTGGTCTTATTTTCGCTCAATATACCACGGACGCTCTAAGTGATTGCAAAGGGATGTCCTGCGTTCTTGTGGACCTTGACACTGGGGTGAAGATAGGAAAATACATGGACGCTACCAGGTACGCGGTTTCTCTTAGTTTTCTGCCATCAGGAGTTCAACCCTTATCTTCAATGGAGAGAACCTTTTCTTTTTGTTGCGTAAGCAGCTCTCCAGTGGCGAAGATTGAACCGGCACGCACCGTTACGGGGAAAGAGATACTAGGGGCAAAAGTGGCAGCATTCTCTTCGAGAGGTCCATCACGTGATTACCCAGACATTATCAAGCCTGACATAGCTGCACCTGGAGCCAACATCTTGGCGGCGGTGGGAGATTCCTATGTAATGTATTCCGGGACATCGATGGCGGCCCCACATGTAGCAGGAATCGTCGCGCTACTCAAAGCTTTGCACCAAGACTGGTCTCCTGCCGTGATAAAATCTGCCATCATCACCACAGGTAAAAAGCACGTAGCAGATACGAACCAACTCTGCAGAGGTAGCACATCCAAAGATTCCTAGTTCATCTATGTTTCTTTTGCATGGTGGTGAAGCCCGTGTAACGGACGAGCGCGACATGCCCATACTAGCGGAAGGAGTGCTGCGGAAGATGGCAGACCCGTTTGACTATGGCGGCGGCAACATCAACCCTGACGGCGCGGCTGATCCCGGCCTGGTCTACGACATCGATCCCCGCGACTATAACAGATTCTTTGGGTGCACCATCGTCAGGAGGACGAACGTGAGTTGTGACGCGACGGCGCTACCGGCATACCACCTGAACCTGCGGTCTATCGCAGTGCCTGAGCTGAGGCACCCGATCACTGTGTGGAGGACAGTGACGAACGTTGGTGAGGCCGACTCTGTGTACCATGCAAAAGTCCAGAGCCCAGCTGGAGTCAGGATCGAGGTCGAGCCGCCAATGCTTGTGTTCGACGCCACGAACAGAGTTCATTCATTTAAGGTGAAGTTGTCGCCTATGCGGAGGCTGCAAGGGGACTACACCTTTGGCAGCATTACTTGGCGTAAGGATCAGAAGACGGTGAGGATTCCTGTTGCGGCCCGAATGACCATTCCAGATTTCTATGCGGATGTTGCATAAGTTTTCCGGGTGGAACATATGTATAGGAAATTGTGCTCTTAATCAATACTAGCATAAATAAGAAAAACAAGTAGATGCATATTCTCTATAAATGGCTCGAGGCCTTCTCCGCTATGCAAGAAATGCTATATGTAGATCCGTTAATAACCGACAGTTTTGATTCTTTAAAACAACTCGATAAATTTAGTAGATCCTTTTAGAAGGCTCAGTGGCCATATATCGGCCCTATCCTGTTTGTACAATGCGATGGCGGGCAATTCACGAACTAGCTCTAGCCTTTTCTTTTCTTGGGTATATGTAGCCTGGCATAACAAATGTGGGAGGGAACTTATGGAGCCTTTTTTCAAATGATTCAAAAAATCATATTTCCAATAAAAAGTTGTATCTGTGAAAACTTGCACATATTCTCAATGGATATGTAGATATTTATTTAAAAAAATCAATGAAGGCGCGAGATGGATTAATCCACCGTTGGCTGGTGCTTTAATACTTGTGCAAGCCATGATTTCCCAATTCTCCACCAGACCCTACGATCCGCAGCCGCCCAAACCCTACGATCCCCCGTGCAAGACCATGGTGAACGGGACGTCGTGCAAGCGCGGCCTTGCCGCCGTCGCCGCCCTCCCGGACGAGCTCTTCCAATGGGAGATCCTCGCCCGCCTGCCGGCCAAGGAGCTCCTCCGCTGCCGCTTGGTCTGCCGCTCCTGGTGCCGTCTGGCCTCCGACGCCCACCACCGCCGCCAGCCGTCGCTCCCGCTGGTCTTCTTCCGTACCAAGGGCAATGAGTACACCGCCCACGCCGCGGTCGATGCCCTGGACATCCGGCGAACCCCCGCCGCGCGCCGGCCCGTCCTCGCGTACGTAGACTACAACTACTCTCGCCGTAACTTCACCTTGCACGCCTCCTGCGACGGCCTCATCCTCATATCTTACTCCAACCACCGCTTCTACCTCTGCAATCCAGCCACGCGTCAGTGGTGCGCGCTACCGGATCTGACCGGCGGCAATGTCGCCGCCCTGTACCCTCACCACCCGTCCGGCGAGTACCGCATCCTCTACTGGAAGCGCCCAAACAACAGCGACGACAATGTTGTCTACTACTACGTCCTCACCGTGGGGAAAAAAGAGAGATGTGTCGGTCTGCCGGTGGCCTCGTCGTCTATAAAGAAGGACAGGTCATGCTGGCATCTTCATGCCTGCCACCACCCGCCTGTCCTGCTACATGACTGCCTGCACTGGTACACTGTCAACGCCTTTGACGGCGAGATCATAATTTTTGATACACTGGCTGAATCATTCAGGTGGATCCAATCTCCCACAGCCTGCAGCTCAGCACAACTGCTGCAGATGGATGGTACACTCGGCATCGGCCAGATAGATGTCGGTACCATGACCGTAAAAGCATGGGTGTTGCAGGACTACAAGGTGGAGGTATGGTCATCAAAGTGCACAACTGAATTGCCAGAGGAATATGTTGTACACGGAAAGGTTCTGTCTGAGAATGGAGATGTGCTTGTAAACAATCGTTGCTTCTACAACAGCAAGGGCGAGCTGCTGGAGAAACTCCCATGGCAGAGCGTCCGTCCGAGGATTCTTGGACTCTATCACAAAGAGAGCCTAGTCAGGCATGTCTTCTTCCGGAGGAAAGAAAATGGCAGCCGTGTGAGGCTTCCACGGTTTTTCCGAGGACTACAGGGGAACATTAATTAATTGGTGCTTCTTCATCGTCGAACTCCACGCTTAACAGCCGTGTGAGTATATAGGAAATACGTAATTTCTATGTAGGAGGAAGCTTTGAACTCAGCATCTACTTTGCTCGTTTCCGTGTCTCATGTTAAAACAATTATACTTGAATAATTGTTTCGGTGGAGTGTGAAATTGTATTGCACATGTGCTCAACCTTGCTTGTTAAAAATTTCATTTCATGTACTATAGCTGCAGTGATGACCTGATGAACTCAGCGTCTACTGTGCTCGTTTCCGTGTGTAATTTTGAAACAATTATACAATGAAATGGTATTGCAGCTCAACCATGCTTGTTGAAAAATTTCACTTCATGTACTTTTGCTCTGTGTATCATATATACATGCATCGGATGTAAAATCTGGTTGAAGTTGCAAGGATGGCCCCAAGGACAAGAGCATGTTCTGTGAATTGCAAGTTGTTATATTGAATGAAAAGGAGATTTTGATACACAGAATATGAACTTTGCTTATTTGCGGGCATTTCTGAGTTATTTGTAATGTCCCGTCAATATGGGTATATTTGCTTCCTTGTGTGGTTGGACGTGGCTGACCTTAAAAGATGATGCATTATCTGAAAATAGCACCACCTTCTGTGTAGTTTGCAGTTGTGGAAAACATACAGTTACTTGCACAGACGGTACGCTTTGGCATCAGTTATATACCACTAGATGATTGGCGAACGTCTGGGTAGCGCTGCAGGACTGAATTGTTGAAGTAATCAGCAGCGGTGAAGATGAGGCCGTGTGTTGTTGAGAGTTGGAGAACACAAGCAACTTCTTCCTTGATTTGTTTCTAAAGTTTTGAAGATGGGCAATGTTGTTGTTTCTTCCCACACAAATTCCAGTGGAAATTAGAAAACAGAATTCCCTTTGGTTGGTAGCTCCAAAGATAATTTTAACATCCTTGGGGGTTGGCTCTTACAAACTTTATCATCGCCTTTTGGTTATGGAAACTGAATGAAAGCCAGAAGTAGCTGTTTTGCCTCTAGACTATTTCCCATTTTGCTGGTTTGTTGCTTCGGCTTACAGTATGGTATCCATATAGATATAGAAATTGTTCATTTCGGTTTTTCAGTACATATGTCTAACAAGAAACTCAACCAGATATCTTGTGACTACAACCTGCATGTAATCCTGGGAATAGTTTCACATCCAGACCAAAGCCAGCTCAGTCCATATGAATACACGCCCAGGATCCAAATTAAACCGATCCAAAAAGAGCCAGCTAGAACCCAAACCAAACCAAACTGCAGATTTTTTCAACCCAATCCAATCCAAACTGTTTCTCATTTTGGATTGAATCCACAAACTCAAACCATGGATAAATTGGTACAGCTTCTCAGTAAACTGAACTAGTACAGCTTGTGTCCAATTTTGTACAGACTAATCCCAAATTTCTGCAAAAAATGAAAAGAACATGGTACGGAGGGAGGGATGAGGACCAAGGTGGGATGGAGCATCTGGGGAACGTGGAGGCAATGGCAGCTTCGATTCCGGCCGGCGCACCGGCAGGGAGGCAGCGGCAGCACTACCGGAATCGCGCCCTATGCCGACGGCCAGGGCCGTCGGCATAGCCCTGACTGGCCGTCGGGACAGGCCTATGCCAACGGCCCCCGTCGGCATAGGGCCGTCGGCATAATATCCATCGGCGTAGCCAGGAAGGCCGTCGGCATAGGTCCTATCTCGACGGTGTCTGTACCAACTATGTCGACGGCCCTGGCCGTCGGTAACGTTATCGCCTAACGGCGGCCGCCGTCAAGTGCTGACCAACGCCTGCTCGCCACGTGGCACGTCTATGCCGACGGCCTAGCCGTCGGTTTAGTTGTGCCACGTGGCAAGCAGGCGTCACCCCTGGGGCAGGTCTAAGCCGACGGCTAGGCCGTCGGCATAAGCCTGCCATGTGTCGGCCACTGGGAGCTCACGCAGCAGGTCTATGCCGACGGCCTAGTCGTCGGCTTAGTTTGAATCTATGCCGACGGCTAGGCCGTCGGCATAGTTTCTGTCTGTTTTTTTTCCTTTTTTCTGTTTTGTTTCAGCTCAATTCATTTGAATATAATAGCTGGCCCAGCAGCATCACACAACAAATATATGCATCACATAACAGCTGGCCCAGCAGCATCACACAACAAATTCATCATCACACATCATAAGAAGCATCACAAAGTATAAACATATAAGTATCATCACCACCAAGCATATAAGAATCTCACAAACAACAATAAGAAACCTCACAAGCATATAAGTATCATCACCACCAAGACCGCCACAATGTGACCCAAAGGCTTAAGCGCCACGACGTCGAGCACCGCGGAGGTCGTCCCCGCCAAGACCGCCGAAGCCTAGGTCGTCACTGCTATTGGCAGCGCTACCGCCAAGACCGCCTCCACCTCCGCCTCCGCCTCCGTGGATCGGAGTGGTCAGGGTCCGTGACTCAGGAGTGCTGCGAAGACCACCGCCAACGCTTGATCCACCGGTTCCCTGGATGTTGAAAAGACATATTAACGGGATATATGACTGTGTTGAAAGGCATGATATGCTTTGAGTGAATAGATTGGGGATGAACTAACCGGCGAGGGGCCAGCGTTCTGTGCCACAAACTCCTCAAAGGTAAGCAACCTTGGTTGTGGTGGAGGAGATGCTGCCGGTTGCAATTGAGGAACCCTGCCGGCCGCCATTTCCTGAAGAGCATACTACATTTGGAGATTGTTCTGCTCATGGTATGCGTGGAAGGCCGCGTGCCACGCCATGGTCTCCTGGCGTGTGTACTCCATGTAGGCCTACAGTATGACATGATGGAACTCATAAAACTACTAAATGCGGAAAATAAAGTGAGCAATGAAGATAAGAGGGAAATACTTACCAATGTTGGGGATATCGCTTATCGGGAACTTATCGGTCGACCTATGATAAGGGGTAAATCGGCCAGTTTATCGGCATATCGGCCGATTTATCGCCATATCGGTTGATTTATCGACCGATTTATCTTATGGTCAGACCAGGATAAGCGATAAATCGGCCGATTTATTGGAATATCGGAAGATATATTGAACAATGATACTTACAGATTGCCACTCCTGAAAGAGGGACTGTGACTGTGCACTGGTCATGGGCGTGCTAGTGCGCTGGCTCAGGCTCGGGGACATAGCCTCGAACCATCACCGGCATTATCCGCTCAATCCATACATGGTAGTCATGACTCTTTAGGCCGGTCACTTTGCCCGTTGAAAGATTGACTCCCTTACTTATATTTGATGCATAACCATCGGTGAACTTCAAAATTTGTTTCAGCCAGATAAGTACTTCATTTTTTTCTGGCAGTTTAAGGACAAAGTCAGCATCTGGCTTGAACCAGTTTTTTCGACCGCCTGTGGGAGGCTTCATGTTCAGACGTGGTCTATCACAAATTCTCTGTTGATCGGCTCTAGCTTTAATGTTATCCTTCGTCTTATCAGGAATGTTGAGGATCGTGTGGAAAAGGGACTCTGCCACATTCTTTTCGGTGTGCATCACATCAATATTGTAAGGAAGTTTGAGGTCCTTGAAATAGGGAAGCTGCGAGAAGGGGGTAATGTGAGTCCAGTTGTGCGTCTCACCATATCCTCGAAGCCTTTGCCTTTGCCTTTGCCTTTGCCTTTAGGCTTGAGAGCTTTTAGCTGAGCAAGAACATCTGCCCTCGAAAATGTTGGAATCTCAGTTACTTCATGAACAACCGGGCCTTTCGTGAAGTTCTTCTTGTCTTCCCTGTCTGGATGGTCTGGAGGGAGGAACTGTCGATGCAGGTCAAAGGCTACATACTTGCCACCCTTACTCAGCCAAATCATTCGCAGAGCTTGCATGCACACTGGGCATGACATCTTCCCACTTGTACACCATCCGCAGAATAGAGAATAGCCGGGAAAGTCATGCATGAAATAGTGCAACCAAACTTTCATCAAGAAATTTCTCTACAGATCCCGGTCGTATGTCAACCTCGGAAAGTACCAAGAATGGTGCAAAGCATCCACCAGCGGCTGCATAAACACATCCAATTGCTTCCCCGGGTATTCAGGCCCCGGAATGATGAGCGACAAGAACATGGTCTTCCGTTGCATTAGGGCACTGGGAGGAAGATTGAGCGGAATTACAAACACTGGCCAGCAGCTGTATGGATTGGACGACATACCATATGGATTCAACCCATCACCTGATATGGCTATTTTGACATTCCCAGCCTCGGCTGCTTCCTCGGGGTATTCTTCATCGAACGACTTCCATGCTTCCCCTTCCGATGGATGTACGATTTTTTCGGATTGTACCTTATACCTTCCTTGTGCCACTTCATCATTTTGACAGACTCCTTCGTGATGAAAAGGCGTTGCAGTCTTTTTATAAAATCAAGATACCAAAGAACCTTAACGGGGATGATTAGCTGCTTTTTCTCACCATCCTCACCGACCACCTCAATGTACCGAGACGAACCGCACTCCTACAGTACTTGTCATCTGCATACTCGTGCCTAAACAAAAGGCAATTCTTCGGGCAAACATCTATTTTATCATAATCCATAGAAAGTGCCTTCATGATTTTCTTTGTATCGTACATGCTTTTCGACAGTTCATGACCCTCAGGGAGGCTGTTAGCCCATACTCCCAGGAATGCTTCGAAGCATTTCTGGCTACAGCCGTACTCAGCCTCGACTGCAATTAGTTGCGAGATGGCATCCAGCTGAGATATTTTCGCACCCGCATAAAGAGGTTTCTTCGAGGAGGCCAAGACCTCCAAGAAGGCCTTTGAGGTTGCCTCCGGCTCCTCCGGTTCATTCTCTGAAGGTGTCGCATTTTCCGTTTCTGCAATAATGACATCATCTAGCATGTCCCTGACCCCGTCGTCCTCATATCCATCGATGCGTTGTCGCATCACCTCCTCTCTACCACGGTCCTGCTCGGCTATGTTTATCGGCGGCATGTCAAAGTTTGGCATATATTCGTGCGTGCGAAGGTGCTCACTCATGTCCATCTGATTTCTACGGTGACGTTTGGCACATCTCGCTCAGGGGCATGGTGGGATAATTTGTTGGGGAACGTAGTAATTTCAAAAAAATTCCTACGCACACGCAAGATCATGGTGATGCATAGCAACGAGAGGGGAGAGTGTTGTCTACGTACCCTCGTAGACCGAAGCAGAAGCGTTGACGCAACGTAGAGGAAGTAGTGTACGTCTTCCCGGTCCAACCGATCCAAGCACCGTTACTCCGGCACCTCCGAGTTCTTGGCACACGTTCAGCTCGATGACGTTCCCCGGGCTCCGATCCAGCAAAGCTTCGGGGAGGAGTTCCGTCAGCACGACGGCGTGGTGACGATCTTGATGTTCAATCGTCGCAGGGCTTCGCCTAAGCACCGCTACAATATGACCGAGGTGTAATATCATGGAGGGGGGCACCGCACGCGGCTAAGGAACGATCACGAAGATCAACTTGTGTGTCTATGGGGTGCCCCCTGCCCCCGTATATAAAGGAGTGGAGGAGGGGAGGGCCGTCCCTCTCTGGCGCGCCCTAGGGGAGTCCTACTCCCACCGGGAGTAGGATTCCCCCTTTCCTAGTCCAACTAGGAGTCCTTCCATGTATTAGGAGTAGGAGACAAGGAAGGGGAAGAGAGAAGGGAAGGAAGGAGGGGGCGCAGCCCCTCCCCCTAGTCCAATTTGGACTAGGCCTTGGGGGGCGCGGCCTGCCCTGGGCAGCCCCTCTCTCTTTCCCGTATGGCCCAATAAGGCCCAATGCTTCTCCCGGCGAATTCCCGTAACTCTTCGGTACTCCGAAAAATACCCGAATCACTCGGAACCTTTACGAAGTCCGAATATAGTCGTCCAATATATCGATCTTTACATCTCGACCATTTCGAGACTCCTTGTCATGTCCCCGATCTCATCCGGGACTCCGAACTCCTTTGGTACATCAAAACGCATAAACTCATAATATAACTGTCATCGAAACCTTAGGAGTGCGGACCCTACGGTTTGAGAACAATGTAGACATGACCGAGACACGTCTCCGGTCAATAACCAATAGCGGAACCTGGATGCTCATATTGGCTCCTACATATTCTACGAAGATCTTTATCGGTCAGACCGCATAACAACATACGTTGTTCCCTTTGTCATCGGTATGTTACTTGCCCGAGATTCGATCGTCGGTATCCAATACCTAGTTCAATCTCGTCACCGGCAAGTCTCTTTACTCGTTCCGTAATACATCATCCCGCAACTAACTCATTAGTTGCAATGCTTGCAAGGCTTAAGTGATGTGCATTACCGAGAGGGCCCAGAGATACCTCTCCGATATTCGGAGTGACAAATCCTAATCTCGAAATATGCCAACCCAACAAGTACCTTTGGAGACACCTGTAGAGCACCTTTATAATCACCCAGTTACGTTGTGACGTTTGGTAGCACACAAAGTGTTCCTCCGGTAAACGGGAGTTGCATAATCTCATAGTCATAGGAACATGTATAAGTCATGAAGAAAGCAATAGCAACAAACTAAACGATCAAGTGCTAAGCTAACGGAATGGGTCAAGTCAATCAGATCATTCATCTAATGATGTGATCCCATTAATCAAATAACAACTCTTTGTCTATGGTTAGGAAACATAACCCTCTTTGATTAATGAGCTAGTCAAGTAGAGGCATACTAGTGACACTCTGTTTGTCTATGTATTCACACATGTATTATGTTTCCGGTTAATACAATTCTAGCATGAATAATAAACATTTATCATGAAATAAGTAATAACTTTATTATTGCCTCTAGGGCATATTTCCTTCAGTCTCCCACTTGCACTAGAGTCAATAATCTAGTTCACATCGCCATGTGATTTAACAGCAATAGTTCACATCACCATGTGATTAACACCCATAGTTCACATCTTCATGTGACCAACACTCAAAGGGTTTACTAGAGTCAGTAATCTAGTTCACATATCTATGTGATTAACACCCAAAGAGTACTAAGGTGTGATCATGTTTTGCTTGTGAGATAATTTTAGTCAACGGGTCTGTCACATTCAGATCCGTAAGTATTTTTCAAGTTCTATGTCTACAATGCTCTACACGGAGCTACTCTAGCTAATTGCTCCCACTTTCAATATGTATCTAGATTGAGACTTAGAGTCATCTAGATTAGTGTCAAAACTTGCATCGACGTAACCTTTTACGACGAACCTTTTGTCACCTCCATAATCGAGAAACATATCCTTATTCCATTAAGGATAATTTTGACCGCTGTCCAGTGATCTACTCCTAGATCACTATTGTATTCCCGTGCCAAAATCAGTGTAGGGTATATAATAGATCTGGTACACAGCATGGCATACTTTATAGAACCTATGGTCAAGGCATAGGGAATGACTTTCATTCTCTTTCTATCTTCTGTCATGGTCGGGTTTTGAGTCTTACTCAACTTCACACCTTGTAACACAAGCAAGAACTCTTTCTTTGACTGTTCCATTTTGAACTACTTCAAAATCTTGTCAAGGTATGTACTTATTGAAAAATCTTATCAAGCATCTTGATCTATCTCTATAGATCTTGAAGCTTAATATGTAAGCAGCTTCACCGAGGTCTTTCTTTGAAAAACTCCTTTCAAACACTCCTTTATGCTTTGCAGAATAATTCTACATTATTTCCGATCAACAATATGTCATTCACATATACTTATCAGAAATGTTGTAATGCTCCCACTCACTTTCTTGTAAATACAGGCTTCACCGCAAGTCTGTATAAAACTATATCTTTCGATCAACCTATCAAAGCGTATATTCCAACTCCGAGATGGTTGCACCAGTCCATTGATGGATCGCTGGAGCTTGCATATTTTGTTAACACCTTTAGGATTGACAAAACCTTCTAGTTGCATCGTATACAACTCTTCTTTAATAAATCCATTAAGGAATGCAGTTTTTTTATCCATTTGCCGGATTTCATAAAATGCGGCAATTGCTAACATGATTCGGACAGACTCAAGCATAGATACGAGTGAGAAACTCTCATCGTAGTCAACACCTTTAAACTTGTCGAAATTTTTTTGCGACAATTCTAGCTTTGTAGATAGTAACACTACTATCAGCGTCCGTCTTCCTCTTGAAGATCCATTTATTCTCAATTGCTCGCCGATCATCGGGCAAGTCAACCAAAGTCCACACTTTGTTCTCATACATGGATCCCATCTCAGATTTCATGGCTTCAAGCCATTTCGCGGAATCTGGGCTCACCATCGCTTCTTCATAGTTCGTAGGTTCATCATGATCTAGTAGCATGACTTCCAGAATAGGATTACCGTACCACTCTGGTGCGGATCTTGCTCTGTTTGATCTACGAAGTTCGGTAGTAACTTGATCTGAAGTTCTATGATCATCATCATTAACTTCCTCACTAATTGGTTTAGGTGTCACAGAAACCGGTTTCTGTGATGTACTACTTTCCAATAAGGGAGCAGGTACAGTTACCTCATCAAGTTCTACTTTCCTCCCACTCACTTCTTTCGAGAGAAACTCCTTCTCTAGAAAGGATCCATTTTCAGCAACGAATGTCTTGCCTTTGGATCTGTGATAGAAGGTGTACCCAACAGTCTCCTTTGGGTATCCTATGAAGACATATTTCTCCGATTTGGATTTGAGGTTATCAAGATGAAACTTTTTCATATAAGCATCACAACCCCAAACTTTAAGAAACGACAACTTCGGTTTCTTGCCAAACCACAGTTCAGATTGTGTCGTCTCAACGGACTTAGATGGTGTCCCTTTTTAACGTGAATGCAGCTGTCTTTAATGCATAACCTCAAAAACGATAGTGGTAAATCGGTAAGAAACATCATAGATTTGCACTATATCTAATAAAGTACGGCTATGACGTTCGGACACACCATTATGATGTGGTGTTCCAGGTGGCACGAATTTGTGAAACTATTCCACATTGTTTTAATCGAAGACCAAACTCGTAACTCAAATATTTGTCTCCGCAATCAGATCGTAGAAACCTTATTTTCTTGTCACGATGATTTTCCACTTCACTTTGAAATTCTTTGAACTTTTCAAATGTTTCAGACTTATGTTTCATCAAGTAGATATACCCATATCTGCTCAAATCATCTGTGAAGGTCAGAAAATAATGATACCCGCTGCAAGCCTTGATATTCATCGGACCACATACATCAGTATGTATGATTTCCAACAAATCTGTTGCTTGCTCCATTGTTCCGGAGAACGGCGTTTTAGTCATCTTGCCCAAGAGACATGGTTCGCAAGCATCAAGTGATTCATAATCAAGTGATTCCAAAATCCCATCAGCATGGAGTTTCTTCATGCGCTTTACACCAATATGACCTAAACGGCAGTGCCACAAACAAGTTGCACTATCATTATTAACTTTGCATCTTTTGGCTTCAATATTATGAATATGTGTATCATTACAATCGAGATCCAACAAACCATTTTCGTTGGTGTGTATGACCATAGAAGGTTTTATTCATGTAAACAGAACAACAATTGTTCTCTAACTTAAATGAATAACCGTATTGCAATAAACATGATCAAATCATATTTATGCTCAACGCAAACACCAAATAACACTTATTTAGGTTCAACATTAATCCCGAAAGTATAGGGAGTGTGCGATGATGATCATATCAATCTTGGAACCACTTCCAATACACATCGTCACTTCACCCTTAACTAGTCTCTGTTTGTTCTGCAACTCCCGTTTCGAGTTACTAATCTTAGCAACTGAATTAGTACCAAATACTGAGGGGTTGCTATGAACACTAGTAAAGTACACATCAATAACATGTATATCAAATATACCTTTGTTTACTTTGCCATCCTTTCTTATCCACCAAATACTTGGGGTAGTTCCGCTTCCAGTGACCAATCCCTTTGCAGTAGAAGCACTTTGTCTCAGGCTTAGGACCAGACTTGGGTTTCTTCACTTGAGCAGCAACTTGCTTGCCTTTCTTCTTGAAGTTCCCCTTCTTCCTTTTGCCATTTTCTTGAAACTAGTGGTCTTGTCTACCATCAACACTTGATGTTTTTCTTGATTTCTACCTTCGTCGATTTTTGCATCACGAAGAGCTTGGGAATCATTTCCGTTATCCCTTGCATACTATAGTTCATCACGAAGTTCTACTAACTTGGTGATGGTGACTAGAGAATTCTGTCAATCACTATCTTATCTGGAAGATTAACTTCTACTTGATTCAAGCGATTGTAGTATCCAGACAATCTGAGTACATGCTCACTGCTTGAGCGATTCTCCTCCATCTTGTAGCTATAGAACTTGTTGGAGACTTCATATCTCTCAACTCGGGTATTTGCTTGAAATATTAACTTCAAATCCTGGAACATCTCATATGGTCCATGACGTTCAAAACGTCTTTGAAGTCCCGATTCTAAGCCGTTAAGCATGGTGCACTAAACTATCAAGTAGTCATCATATTGAGCTAGCCAAACGTTCATAACGTCTGCATCTGCTCCTGCAATAGGTCTGTCACCTAGCGGTGCATCAAGGACATAATTTTTCTGTGCAGCAATGAGGATAAACCTCATATCACGGATCCAATCCGCATCATTGCTACTAACATCTTTCAACATAGTTTTTTCTCTAGGAACATATCAAAACAAACATAGGGAAGCAACAACGCGAGCTATTGATCTACAACATAGATATGCTAATACTACCAGGACTAAGTTCATGATAAATTTAAGTTCAATTAATCATATTACTTAAGAACTCCCACTTAGATAGACATCCCTCTAATCATCTAAGTGATCACGTGATCCAAATCAACTAAACCATGTCCGATCATCACGTGAGATGGAGTAGTTTTCAATGGTGAACATCACTATGTTGATCATATCTACTATATGATTCACGCTCGACCTTTCGGTCTCCAGTGTTCCGAGGCCATATCTGCATATGCTAGGCTCATCAAGTTTAACCTGAGTATTCCGCGTGTGCAAAACTGTCTTGCACCCGTTGTAGATGGACGTAGAGCTTATCACACCCGATCATCACGTGGTGTCTGGGCACGACGAACTTTGGCAACGGTGCATACTCAGGGAGAACACTTTTATCTTGAAATTTAGTGAGAGATCATCTTATAAATCTACCGTCGAAATAAGCAAAACAAGATGTATACAAGATAAACATCACATGCAATAAAAATATGTGACATGATATGGCCATGATCATCTTGTGCCTTTGATCTCCATCTCCAAAGTACCGTCATGAACTCTATCGTCACCGGCATGACACCATGATCTCCATCATCTTGATCTATATCAATGTGTCGTCACGTGGACGTCTCGCCAACTATTGCTCTTGCAACTATTGCTATTGCATAGCGATAAAGTAAAGCAATTGTTTGGCGCTTACATCTAATGCAATAGAGAGACGACCATAAGGCGTTTGCCAGTTGCCGATAACTTCCACAAAACATGATCATCTCATACAACAACTTATATCTCATCACGTCTTGACCATATCACATCACAACATGCCCTGCAAAAACAAGTTAGACGTCCTCTACTTTGTTTGTTGCAAGTTTTACGTGGCTGCTACGGGCTTAAGCAAGAACCAATCTTACCTACGCATCAAAACCACAACGATAGTTTGTCAAGTTGGTGTTGTTTTAACCTTCGCAAGGACCGGGCGTAGCCACACTCGGTTCAACTAAAGTTGGAGAAACTGACACCCGCTAGTCACCTGTGTGCATAGCACGGCGGTAAAACCAGTCTCGCGTAAGCGTACGCGTAATGTCGGTCCGGGCCGCTTCATCCAACAATACCGCCGAACCAAAGTATGACATGCTGGTAAGCAGTATGACTTATATCGCCCACAACTCACTTGTGTTCTACTCGTGCATATAACATCAACACATAAAACCTAGGCTCGGATGCCACTGTTGGGGAACGTAGTAATTTCAAAAAAATTCCTACGCACACGCAAGATCATGGTGATGCATAGCAACGAGAGGGGAGAGTGTTGTCTACGTACCCTCGTAGACCGAAGCGGAAGCGTTGACGCAACGTAGAGGAAGTAGTCGTACGTCTTCCCGGTCCAACCGATCCAAGCACCGTTACTCCGGCACCTCCGAGTTCTTGGCACACGTTCAGCTCGATGACGTTCCCCGGGCTCCGATCCAGCAAAGCTTCGGGGAGGAGTTCCGTCAGCACGACGGCGTGGTGACAATCTTGATGTTCAATCGTCGCAGGGCTTCGCCTAAGCACCGCTACAATATGACCGAGGTATAATATCGTGGAGGGGGGCACCACACACGGCTAAGGAACGATCACGAAGATCAACTTGTGTGTCTATGGGGTGCCCCCTGCCCCCGTATATAAAGGAGTGGAGGAGGGGAGGGCCGGCCCTCTCTATGGCGCGCCCTAGGGGAGTCCTACTCCCACCGGGAGTAGGATTCCCCCTTTCCTAGTCCAACTAGGAGTCCTTCCATGTATTAGGAGTAGGAGACAAGGAAGGGGAAGAGAGAAGGGAAGGAAGGAGGGGGCGCAGCCCCTCCCCCTAGTCCAATTCGGACTAGGCCTTGGGGGGGGCGGCCTGCCCTGGGCAGCCCCTCTCTCTTTCCCGTATGGCCCAATAAGGCCCAATACTTCTCCCGGCGAATTCCCGTAACTCTCCGGTACTCCGAAAAATACCCGAATCACTCGGAACCTTTCCGAAGACCGAATATAGTCGTCCAATATATCGATCTTTACGTCTCGACCATTTCGAGACTCCTCGTCATGTCCCCGATCTCATCCGGGACTCCGAACTCCTTCGGTACATCAAAACTCATAAACTCATAATATAACTGTCATCGAAACCTTAAGCGTGCGGACCCTACGGTTCGAGAACAATGTAGACATGACCAAGACACGTCTCCGGTCAATAACCAATAGCGGAACCTGGATGCTCATATTGGCTCCTACATATTCTACGAAGATCTTTATCGGTGAGACCGCATAACAACATACGTTGTTCCCTTTGTCATCGGTATGTTACTTGCCCGAGATTCGATCGTCGGTATCCAATACCTAGTTCAATCTCGTCACCGGCAAGTCTCTTTACTCGTTCCGTAATACATCATCCCGCAACTAACTCATTAGTTGCAATGCTTGCAAGGCTTAAGTGATGTGCATTACTGAGAGGGCCCAGAGATACCTCTCCGACATTCGAAGTGACAAATCCTAATCTCGAAATACGCCAACCCAACAAGTACCTTTGGAGACACCTGTAGAGCACCTTTATAATCACCCAGTTACGTTGTGACGTTTGGTAGCACACAAAGTGTTCCTCCGGTAAACGGGAGTTGCATAATCTCATAGTCATAGGAACATGTATAAGTCATGAAGAAAGCAATAGCAACAAACTAAACGATCAAGTGCTAAGCTAACGGAATGGGTCAAGTCAATCAGATCATTCATCTAATGATGTGATCCCATTAATCAAATAACAACTCTTTGTCTATGGTTAGGAAACATAACCATCTTTGATTAATGAGCTAGTCAAGTAGAGGCATACTAGTGACACTCTGTTTGTCTATGTATTCACACATGTATTATGTTTCCGGTTAATACAATTCTAACATGAATAATAAACATTTATCATGAAATAAGTAATAACTTTATTATTGCCTCTAGGGCATATTTCCTTCATAATTCTCATTGGACGACGGAATATCTCCTTCAAATACACATCTGTTTTCACGATCCACTCTGATGTTACTCGATTCCGATGGATAAAACCACGGTACATCCACTGACTATCTGCCATCCTCTGCTTTTTTGCAAGCCACACAAAATAATTAAGGATTCACTTAAATTAATCACATCAAATTTTCAGTTTCTACCGCGTTGAATCCACCTACATCTCTAATAGGTAAAGATGGGTCCTAATCCCACCCGAGGATGTGTAGATTGAGTACGTTCTCCATTCTACCCCGTTCCGAGACAAAATTTCGGCAGCACCTCCCCGTTGTTCTCCAGATACACGTCTTGGCAAATAGCCGAGAGAATGTGCTCCGGAGAACAATGGGGAGGCGCCGCCGAAACCCTGTCTCGAAATGGGGTAGAACATGGAGAACATACCCAATCTACGCATTCTCGGGCAGTCCGTGAAAAACGCTGGACAATTCGAAAGAGGTGCGGTGATAAATATGCAATTGAATGCATATTTATCGATGCAACCCTTTCAGACGGGAGACGCCTAGGTTACGCCAATTGACTTGAGAATGAAATCTAGTGATATGAAAAAATGGAGGAGATGGACTTGTAGCTCACCCTCGGCTGTAGAGGAAGTAGTCGAACAACAGAGGGGTGCTCAGGGGGACCAACACATCGGACAAAGGTCACTCCGATGAAATGCGACACCACAAAGCCTGCAAATTCCATCGCGGCAAAAAATTAGAACATCACAACTCATAGAGCATATTAAAAACATTTAAACATGCATTCATTTATTTTTGCATCATGTAGGCAAAAAAAGTAACAACATTAACAATATATTCATCATCGTCATCACATATTCATCATCATCATTATCACCTATTCGTCATAATCATTGATTCATCTCATCGAACCAAATTTTTTTCAAGATATGCAACATATACCATCTCATCAAACCAAATTTCTTTACTACCTATCTCACTATCTATCTAACTATCTAACTATCTACCTGTCTAACTATCTATATAACTATCTATCTAACTATGTATCTAACTATCTAAATACCTATCTAACTATCTATCTAACTAGCTACAAATTTCTAAAAAAATACATAAAATTTTCACCTTCGAGACGGTCGGCCGGAGTTGGGGCGGGGAGGTGCGGGGTCGGGGCGGGGCGGCCGGCGCGAGGTCGGGGCGGGGAGCCGCGGGGTCAGGGCGGGGCGGCCGGCGCGGGGACGGAGCGTGGCGGCGCGGGGTCGGTGCGGGCGGCCGGCGCGGGGTCGGGGAGGCGCGGGGCGGCGCGGGCGAAGGCGGGGTCGGGGCAGGCGGCGCGGGGTCGGGGCGGGGAGGAGCGGGCGGCGGCGGGGTCGGGGCGGGACGGTGCGGGGTCGGGGCGGGGAGGCACGGGCGGCGGCGTGCTCGGGGCGGGGCGGCGCGGGCGGGGAGGAGCGGGCAGCGGAGGAGGTGGGCGACGGCAGTAGGGGTCGGGGTCGGGTGCGGTTGGAGAGAAATGAGTGGAGGAGGAGACAGGCCGAGTGGATAAGGTGGCACTATGCCGACGGCTCGGCCGTCTGCATAGGCTGGGTCCCACGTGTCAATCTAGCCGTCGGCATAGGCTGGGTCCCACGTGTCAATCTGGCCGTCGGCATAGATACTTTGCAATTTTTTTTATTTTTTTTTATTATGACATATGTGTGACTCTCAGCACAATGTAAAAAATAGTATCACCTCGCCCAAAAATAGTCTCAAGGTTTCACCGTGATAGTCCACTTTCCATGATGGATGTCATTTTCCACCTCCGAGACATGGCGGCGGCGACGCCCGTGAGGGGGGCACAACCCGGAGTCGCGTGTCGGGTGCCTGAGCGTGCCACCATGCTTCCACAAGCGTAGTAGGGCCCACCGCAAAACCTGGCGGCATTGCTACCCCCCTCCGGTACCCCGTCCTGTCTAACCCTGACATAGATGACCGCCGGATCTAACTCTTTGACTTGCGCCGGACTGGGTCTGTCCGGTGGACCTTTTCACCTGATTTCCGCAGCCCAGCCCATAGCTGCACCCCCAACACCATCCCGGACCAACCCACCCAAAGATACCCTCCGTGTCGGCCCGACGTGGCCGTTTCCCTCCTCCGGGCCACGGCGGCAGCCACGCCCGTGAGGTCTACACGGCGGGACAGGGGCCCTGGTGAGGGGTAGCAATGCCACCGGAGCGTCGCACCGGGCCCTCATACATGAGGGGTAGTGTGGTGGCATGTCCGAAGAGGTGGCACGCGTCTCCGGGGTGTGCCCCCCTCACTGACGACGCCGCCACCGGCACCTCGAGGGGGGAAACGGACGCGTAAGGGCTACATGGAGGGGATCTTGCTGTGGGTCTGGTCCGGATGTTGCTCCAAAGTGTTCCTATGGGCTGATCTAACACAACCGGATGAATAGGTCCACTGCTCAAAGCCCGTCCGTGCAAAGTCAAAGGGCTAGATCCCGTGGTCAAACGCTACAGGGTTAGGCGGGACGGGGGGCCCTGGTGGGGGGTAGCAATGCCACTGGAGCGTCGCACCGGGCCCTCATACATGAGGAGTGGTGTGGTGGCATGTCCGAAGAGGCGTCACGCGTCTCGGGGGTGTGCCCCCCCCCCCCTCACGGATGGCGTCGCTGCCGGCACCTAGAGGGGGAAACGGACGCGTCGGGTCTACACGGAGGGGATCTTGCTGTGGGTCTGACCCGGATGTTGCTCCAAAGTGTTTCTATGGGCTGACCTAACACAACTGGGTGGAGAGGTCCACTGGTTAAAGCCCGTTCGTGCAAAGTCAAAGGGCTAGATCCCGTGGTCAAACGCTACATGATTAGGTGGGACAGAGACCCTAGGAGTAGCAATGCCATCGGAGCGTCGCACCGAGCCCTCATACATGAGGGGTGGTGTGGTGGCATGTCCGAAGAGGCGGCACGTGTCTCCGGGGTGTGCCCCCCCCCCTCACTGACGGTGCCGCCGCCGGCACCTGGAGGGGGGAAACGGGTGCGTAAGGGCTACACGGAGGGGATCTTGCTGTGGGTCTGGCCCGGATGTTGCTCCAAAGTGTTCCTATGGGCTGATCTAACACAACCGGATGGATAGGTCCACTGCTCAAAGCCCGTCCGTGCAAAGTCAAAGGGCTAGATCCCGTGGTCAAACGCTACAGGGTTAGGCGGGACGGGGGCCCTGGGGGATAGCAATGCCACCGGAGCGTCGCACCGGGACCTCATACATGTCGTACGGTGTGGTGGCATGTCCGAAGAGGTGGCACGCGTCTCCGGGGTTTGGCCCCCTCCAAGTGACGGCGGCACTGCCTTGCGTGGAGGGGGGGGCCACACTGCGGAGCCCCAAGACGGGCGTCTACACATGCCTGAACACTTTCACATATGCATCGGGACCCGCAAGATGTTTCGGTGACATAGCTACACCCCGAATCCCCCCACTAACCAGAATTACCTCCGTGTCGACCATTTCCCCCCTCCGTGACACGGCGATAGCGACGTTCGTAACGGGGGGCAATCGATATACCATCGGGGTATTTTTTAGATAAGGCATAATTATCTTATGGAAAAATAAAAACTAAAATAAAGTAAAAATAAAATAAATGTATGCCGACGGCTGTGCGCACACTGCAGTCCCACGGATCGTTGTCGTGGCATGGCACACACATCGATGACGTGGCAGAGGGGCATGGGCCAGGCCTATGCCGACGGCTATGCCGTAGGCATATCTCTGCCACACAACGCCCCCCCTCGCTTAGATCAATGACGTGTCGACGACGTGGATCGGTGATGTCAGCAACACTATGCCGACGGCCGCCGTTACCTCCCGCCGGCGTCGGTTCAACGTCATCAAACGGTCAGCGCTGACCGGATAGGTGGGCCTGGGATATGCCGACGGCCTGCGCTATGCCGATGGGCTCCGTAGGCGTATCTCGAGCGGTGCCGACGGCCTCATCTATGCCGACGGCCCCGTCAGCATAGATGGACGTATGCCGACGGCTTTTCTACGCCTACGGCCTGTCCTTGGCCGTTGGCATAGGTCTATCTATGCCGACGGGGGCCGTCGGCATAGATGAGGCCGTCGGCCTAAGCTGATTTTCTGGTAGTGCAGCTTCGGTTCCAGGCGCGCATCAGCTGGGAGACGACAGCAGCTATGAGTGGGCGTGCACGGCGGTGAAGTCGGTAGGCGCTTCGGCAGCGGCAGATAGGTGAGGGAGGCTGCGACCGGAGCTCCAGCGGCCGGCGCGGCGATCCCTATCCCAACTAGAGGCCTGGAAGTATTGGCCGGCGTCTCGTGTAAGGTAGATTTGGTTGCTCCACCGGTTTTGTACGTAGACAGAAACCGGTCTGAGACCGATTTGTCTCAGTCCAGACCAAACCAAACCAATCTACTAATTACTAAAGCCCAGACCAAACCAAATTGAAACAGGGCCTCAGCCCATTACAACCAAACTTAAGCAGCCCAATGAATAAACCAAATTAAAACTATGGTTTGAGACCAAACCATTACCAGGTTTACCTGCATGCAATAGATGGGTTTTATTCCCATGATAAAACTTGCATTGTGATGCCATGGGACTTGCGGTTTAATCCCCCTGTTCTGCTTTTGAAAACAGGTTACAGATTTATTTGCAAAAGCAACATGGACACAACTTCGATTCAGTTGTGCAGGTGAAACAAAAAGGATTTTGATTCGCCAATGGCGATGATGATACATTCTACATTCTACGGCAATGAATCTCTTCCAAGAGATAAAATTGCTACAAAATTACCTAGCCCAAGAGATTCATCTTTTGTCAGGATCGGTAGGGCAAAAAATGCCAACCTTGACGCCCCAGGAACCAATTTCCCACAAAAATCTAGACTATCTCGGCAAAATCATAGAAACGGAGAATATGAGAACCAAACAAGGAAAAAGACAAGATATGTAAATAGTATGCATGTAGATGTATGTATAGATTCCAAATAGACGTAAGAAATGTTATCACTACAACATAACTCCATGGCCTACATTTTGGTGTTAAAAAATCCCATGTATCCTATGTTTTTTCAGTATCAATGTCCCATGTTTAGGGAGAGCAAGTCAGTCGACGTCCACCCTGACCTCTACAGCGCCGTCATGGAACAACGTGACTTCGGCCCAGAGGCTCTTATGGCGGCTCTGAGCCACCTGCTGGACAACAAAGAGCAGGGTGTTGGGTTTGTTGCCATGGGAGATGCCCACAGGATGCTCTGGCTCAGGACCTGGTTGGGCAACCACTACTACTAGTGCTCCTTCTGGTGGTGATGACGGCGTGCATAATCCTCGACGGCGATGATGATGACGATGATGACGTACGTTTTGTGGTAACTAGGGCTTTATAAGCTCTTGATATTAGCCTGTATATTTTGATGAGGTAGTATATATAGTAACCCCTCACGCTGATGGCGAACTAGCAGTGGTGGGATAATACCCTCATTTGAATGTGGTGGTAGGATGATATCATAGTAGTGGTAGGATGAACTTGCTATGTCGTATGATCGTGCATGTTTACTATGTTTCATGTCTACTGTGCTCCATTGATTGCTGCTTGAATTGTTGCTCTTCTGCCATGCTAAGACAAGTATATGTGGTGCACAGAGGGAGGATTTCAGGGATTTACAATTCACGGGAAGCATGCGATGAACAAATGGCGAGTTACAAAAACAATTGCCACAAAGGGTTTGAGAGTAAGCAAGCGGTAGAGGATGCTCACTTGGGACAAGTATACAAAGCGGCAGAAAACTATGCGAGTAACCAAATGCGTCATGAAGGAATATGTAGCGTCCGCCGGGCTGTTTGCCTTGTGATCAGGCTCATGAAAATATCAATCACCTGATCATCCAACGCTCTTATGTGAGACAATTCTGGTTCTTGCTCCTTAGTGATGTCGGGTTAGGGCCCCTTGTACCATCACATATGCTTTGGTCAGGGTTTGGTCGTGTTATATGATTTTATCTGGCGACGCCTCACATCGGTCATCATTGTGGGATTCAGGAAGCTATGGCTGGAAAGTAATGCGCGGGTCATGGAGTATAATCTATGACGAGACGCAAGGAAGAAAGAGGCAGGTTACGACGAGGAGTAGGACTATAATGGTGGCAGCGGGTTTTTGAGCCCGGTGCGGTGCTCTCTTCTTATGAGCTGATCAAGAATCTATTCTTCCCAATCGCAGCTGTAATTTTGTAATACTCTCTCCTTCTTAATGAAAATGATAGGAAACTTTGCTTGTTTGTTCTTAATGAAAAAGGAAAGATGAGACGATACACATATTCACCGGACAAGCACGTGCATACACATGTAGGTTCTCATCGTTTGTTGAGGAATCACGATCAATCAAACTCAATTGCTAACTACTACTGCTACGAACTAACCTGCTTATGGTTGTGGTGAACCGTCCACGAAGCACGAAGAAGACTGTTCCACCATCTTGAATGGATGGAGGTCGATCGAATTGGGTTGTAATCTTAATGATCAGCCAGGCTGGCCCATCAATCACTCACCAATTCAACCGCCCCTAGCTAGCCAAGTCAACAGAGCGCAGCTTCGATATTTAGACCCCTTGTGGTGGTGGGATCAGTTCATCCGTATTTAAGTCCTCAACTTGACATATGTGCTTGCATTTTTCAAAAGGATACTCCCTCCGTTCGGTGAAAGGTGTACATCTAGCTTCAAAATGAGCATTTTTCCATAAAAGAGTGTACTTCTATCTTCCCAATGCATTTTAAAATATAAAAAAATATTTTTCTCTCATCACACGGTAATCAAGACCAATAACAATTTACACATGGTCTTCTTAATTTCTACATGCACTTAGCTCATTGGGGGTTAGAAAAAAAATACTTCTCTCTCATCACACTCACATGGTCTTCTCTCTCATCACACCTTTCCAATGCATTTTTTTTACTTAACTCCATAATTTGTTCTAAAATTTCTAGATGTACACTCTTCACCGGACGGGGGAAGTACATATGTATCCACAATTCATTTAGAGTTACTTATTAGCCTATTTCTTACACCATATTTCTATCCCGTGAAATTCTCGAACCGAAAGATGGAAGCACATGTTGTGTTTCATTTTGCTGAAATTATATCAATTAAATTTTGCATTAGTTCCATAAATGGCATATGGCGTTAAATAAATTAGAAAAAAATATGTTTTATAACTCGTGAAGATAAAATAAACCTAAATTCCAGTAGTAGATGAATAATTGTAAAATGTTGAGTCTTGGTTATCTTGAAATAAACAAATATTATAACTCGTGAAGCACATCTATTTTTCTCTTCTTGACAGGAGCTAGATTCAATTCTACCTCTGTTGTTCCATACAAGTTGATTGGTCGATCGAGACCCATGACATGCATGTTGAGACAAAAGATTGTACAAAAATGATATGATGTATCTATGTCAATAGATCCTCTAAATGGTATAGGAATACCTTAATAGCGGTTGATAAATTGATCGTATCGAGCTATATTTTATAGGTCTTTCATAATCTCACTTGTTTGACTATATGCACCGGACTATCTAGTAAGTTCGCTAAAAAAAACTATCTAGTAACTGGTGTACCTAGAGGGTGGACAGGGTGGTCCATGGACCATGAACCATAAACCATCATGAAACTTCCCCATAGCTTGTATATATTATAGTAAAAACTATTACATAAATATTTCTATTACTGGACCACCCGGATGCTCTCGGATAGCTATTTCGACAAAGGGTGGATTCTATTGACTCAAAATTAACATTAAGCAGATACAAACACAATGAACATACACCGGCCTCTGCATAGCTAAGATGCACAAAACCAACACCAACGCCCGCAAACAAATGAAAAAATCTTGGCAAAATAGCAGAGTCATATAAAACCAAATCTATGCCTGAGCGAGGAAGGAAAAAAAACCCAAAGTGATCAAATATGCTACCGACAAACTACAACAATGACCATATCCGCACCAACCATTTTTTGACACCGCAAGGATAATGATGTTCTTCAACAGCAACGCTTTCAGGAAGGGCGCGATGTTCAAGCGTCGCCATCACTGGATCCAACGAACAAACACTAGATTGTAGGTTTTCATCCTGAAGAACTAGTCCGAGAAAATTGGAGCAATGCCTTCAACAAAGTAACAATGCAAAAACATCGTCATCGACAGGTATAACCAACTTAGGTTTGACCTAGGTTTTCATCCCGGAGCTCGAGACCAAGTACTCGAGTAGCACCACCAAATCAAAGTCAATCATGTGTTGTTGCCACAACTTTTCCGCAATCCCAGCATGTACATGCAACAAGGTAACGATGCATCGAGATAGGTACGCACACATCTTCTACCAACTGGATATGTGGATGATCAACTCCTTTTTTAGGGAACTTGTTACTACTGGTAAAGTGAAAATAACCTCATGAGATGCATGTACACTCGCATCTCATATTTACATGACCCCCCCCCCCCCCTCCCCCTCCATCCCTAAGAAATGTAGATAAGGGAAACTCAAACCTTTCAAAGATCCATAACTTTCACCCGCAACAAAACTAGAGAAAAAGTCTGTTGGTCATTATGAGCATAATTGACGTCGGGTGCACCGTGTGGGCACCTTGATGCCCATGCTCATTTATTTTGTTCTCAGAAGAAACTGCAAATAATTCAGATGAAGAAAATTCGAACCTTTCGGACATCCATAACTTTATGTTGGAGAAAAGTCTGAACTGAGAGATCAAAGTTCAATCTGGACAAATTCAACTAAAGCAACATTTCTATGCACCGCAGCGTCTACTATAAATACGAGCCCTCAGTAGCAGTGATGAGACCCATCACAGTGCACCTGAGAACCAATAGCTGAAACAATGGGTTTCTCTTCTTCCTCGCGGCGCTTATGCGTAGCTTCGGTGCTACTGGTCTGCCTTTGCATGTTGTTATGCAGAGTACACGGAGGATCATCTCACGAGGTAATTTGTTTTTCTTCTTCTTCTTTTGCAAAGGTGGTTGAACCACCAACCTCTGCATCAATTATGCATACAACCATTTTTATTTATTATTAAGCAAAGTACATAACAAATTCAACAAAGGCAATCATGAACAAACCGTTACGAGATATGAAATTAACACCTACGTCTAAATCGACTTCTTTCGCAGAAACACCTTGAAGAAGGGATAAACACCCTCATACCAGCGCCATCATGTTCGGCTCGAGATAGCCTAGACAAGGATTTTCATCCAAATTGCTGGGACCAACCAACGAAGACCAGCACGACAAAGAGGCAACCCTCTTCATACAAGGTAATTTCTGTTTATTTAATTAATTAACGGTGGTGCAAGCTCCATACAAGCTAACCCTCTGCATCTGTTGTATTTAGCTCTACATAGTTTACCTGGGCGAAGTGAAGCATGACCATCCCGACCATGTCGTGGCTTCACACCATGACATGCTCACCACTCTTCTTGGAAGCAAGGAAGAATCTATGGCCTCCGTGGTGTACAACTACAAGCACGGCTTCTCGGGCTTCGCCGCCATGCTCACACCCGAGCAAGCAAAGCAACTTGCAGGTCGGCAGAGTCATCACCATCTAATGTAATTATAAATTTCTGAGTTTCACTTGCATGATAGTATATGTGAGGCATGTGTGCAGAGGTTCCGGAGGTCATCAGCGTCGAAAAGAACAAAATCCACACGACGGCCACCACGCGAAGTTGGGACTTTCTTGGCCTCAACTACCAGATGACTGGTACTGGCAGTGGACTACTCAAGGGAAGCAACTATGGAGAGGATGTGATCATCGGGGTGGTTGACACCGGTTAGTATTTTAAGTATTTTAATTAAATGTTGCAATTATGTTAGAGGATTTCTTTAGGGAAAAGAGACAATAAGTTTTGACGTGATGGCTATCAGCAATTGATTTTTCAAGTCAATAGAGATAGTTACTCTAATTTTAATTTGGCACCATTTCTTATATAAACTCGCTAATCAGGGATATGGCCGGAGTCAAGGAGTTTCAGTGACGAAGGGTACGGACCGATACCGTCAAGGTGGAAAGGAAAGTGCCAACTCGGGCCAGACTGGGGCATCAACAACTGTAGCCGCAAGATCATCGGCGCGCGGTTCTACAGCGCCGGAGTGTCTGATGAGGTCCTCAAGATAGACACGCTCTCGCCCCGCGACCATAATGGCCATGGCACACACTGTGCGTCCACTGCGGCGGGCTCAATGGTGGAGGGAGCCAGCTTCAACGGCCTCGCCCAGGGAGTTGCACGGGGAGGCGCGCCGCATGCTCGCATCGCGGTGTACAAGTCCCTTTGGGGCACGGGCAGAACCAACGAAGGCAGCACGGCGGCCATTCTCGCTGCTATCGACGACGCAATCCACGATGGTGTTGACGTACTATCGTTGTCCCTCACTTCCGAAGAGAACTCATTCGGTGCTCTTCACGCGGTTCAGAAGGGGATCACTGTGGTGTATGCAGGTGGCAACGAAGGGCCCAGGTCGCGGACCATCAGGAACACTTCACCGTGGGCCATCACCGTTGCGGCAAGCACGGTTGATCGGTCGTTCCCCACGGTGATCACGCTGGGAAACAAGCAACAAATTGTGGTACGTACCTACAGAATTGATGGTGAAAAATGAACATATCTAATGAACCACAAGGGAGCGTATACATAATCCTTCAAGTTTTGCTTCGGTACACCCCACCTAGAAAATTTATGGATTTCAACGCAGATTAAAGGTGGAGATTAGAAGTCATCTCTTCAATCAAAAAGATTAGTTTGTTCCGATTTCTTGTTTGATCCGTTGGGGAAAGAGTGATTAGAATTAGTTGATCGCGAATGTACAAGAATACTCTTTTTAAGTAACTTTAAGAGTCGTGCAAACTTTCCATTGGGGTATACCCAAGCAAACTCTCATTCTTCAGCAAACTAACTCTCGCCGTTCGGTTTTGCAGGGACAATCTCTTTATTACCAAGCGAAGAACTCATCGGGGAGCAGTTTTACAGGTCTTGTCTTTCCTGACGGGTAAGGAAATTAAGCTATATGTTGATTCTTTCAATTTGTCTGGCTATTCTAAAGCCAACTTCACTTTGCAATTTTAGGTGTACCAAGGTTGCACTTAATGGTACTGACATCAGAGGGTTAATCCTTGTCTGCTTAATACAATTGGGGACTTTGGCACAGGCGTCGCGATATGTCCGAGACGGCGGGGGGTATGGTATTATTTTCGCTCAATATACGACGAACGATATAGGTCCCATGGCAGATGCATGCCAAGGCATTGCCTGCGTTCTGGTGGACCTTGACACTGCCGAGAAGATCGGCAAATACATGGACGTCACCAGGTACGCAATTTAACTTAGATTTCTGCAATGAGTTCAATCATGCAATCCCTTCTGATCAATAGAGAGAACCTTTTTTTGTTTCGTAAGCAGCTCTCCGGTGGCAAAGATCGAACCAGCACACACTCTTACCGGGAAAGAGATACCGGGGGCAAAAGTGGCATCATTTTCCTCGAGAGGTCCATCGCTTGATTACCCCGACATTATCAAGCCTGACATAGCCGCGCCCGGAGCCAACATCTTGGCGGCAGTGGGAGATTTCTACAAATTTATTTCCGGAACATCAATGGCAGCTCCGCATGTATCCGGAATCGTTGCGCTACTGAAAGCTGAGCACCCTGACTGGTCTCCCGCCGCGATAAAATCAGCCATCATGACCACAGGTAAAAAGCGCGCACCAGATCCCAACCATAACTGTGTAGAGTTAGAACATCCAAGGATTCCTAGTCAATCATATTTTTTTTTTGCATGGTGATGAAGCCCGTGTAACAGACAAGCGTGGCATGCCGATACTGGCAGAAGGGTTGCCTCGGAAGACGGCTGACCCGTTTGACTATGGAGGTGGCAACATCAACCCCAATGGTGCAGCCGATCCCGGCTTGGTCTACGACATCGATCCTCGTGACTACAACAGATTCTTTGGGTGCACCATTGTCAGGAGGACGAACGTGAGCTGTGATGCGACGGCGCTACCGGCGTACCACCTGAACCTACCCTCCATCGCGGTGCCCGAGTTGAGGCGTCCGACCACCGTGTGGAGGACAGTGACGAACGTCGGCGTGGTCAACTCAGTGTACCACGTAGAAGTCCAGAGCCCAGCTGGAGTCATGATGGAGGTTGAGCCGACGGTTCTCGTGTTCAATTCCACAAACAATGTCCATTCATTTAAGGTGAAGTTGTCGCCTATGTGGAGGCTGCAAGGGGACTATACCTTTGGTAGCATTACTTGGCGTAATGACCAGAAGACGGTGAGGATTCCTGTTGCGGCCCGAATGACGATTCAAGATTTCTATGCGGACTTTGCATAAGTTTTCCAGGCAAAACATATGTATTGGAAACTGTGCCCTTACTCAATAATTGTATAAATAAGAAAACAGATGGATGCATATTCTCTATAATGGCCCGAGGCCTTTTTCTGTTATGCAAGAAATCGTATATGAACTGTATAATTAAAATACGAATGCAGATATTCGGATCTTTAAATGTCAGATCCCAAACAAAGTTCCAAATTAAAATTCATGGAAGTACAAAAAAAGAGAGAGGAAAAAAGAAACAATCAAGTAGATCCCACTCCAAACACCATGTTTTGCCGCGCTATGGTAGTCTGAGGTATGTTTGACTTGAATTGTGGCACTTTGCCACACATTTAAACATCGGGATTTCATCAATGCTACAATTTTCCCATTTTTTAAGATAAAAAAGTTTTTTTTTCAACACGGTACAGTTGTAGATGCTCACATATACACATGTAAAGTCATCTCTATGAACGCATGCACACGCTACCCCTATGAGCACGTTCAAGATACTGAGCCGACACAGCACCTCAACATTTACGAAGTCACCACAGACGCCTCGTAATCGATGAGAACGTCCCCCCCCCCCCCCCCCCCGCCGAACGAACATCGAGTGAATTGCAAAAAACATCGACATTGAAGGCTAGGGTTGCAGAAATCACATGTCTATAGTTTTGTGCCAAAAACACTAATTCCCAGGCTATTTTTTTGCAGAAACCACAAGTCGCTCGGTTCGGTCGTTTTAAGTTGGATTATGACAGGTGGGACCCGCTTTTGTCGACGTGGCATAATTGTTCATCCGTTTGGCTCGGTAGACGCCGTCAGACGCCGTGCGCGGGCCGACTCGAGCCGGAACCCCTTTTGACCGGTCCATCCCTCGAATCGTTACAGGCCCACCCACCCCAACCCTCATTCGCTCGTGCTCTCTGCTCCCACTCGTTCGCCGCCGTCGACCCCTCCACATCTCCGACCGCCGCCGCCACCGCGTCGCCATGGTTTCCTGGAGTGAGGATGATGACAACAGTGAGAATTATTACCAGTACGCCACCTCAGGTTCAGACGACGGCATCGTGAAGGTGAGTTGATAGAACTAGGGTTAGGGTTTGGATTTGGGGATTTTCCTCTTGAGCTAGATCTGAAGTTTCGTTCCCAAATCTCTTGCTTTCCTTTGCACGTGCAGATCCCTGCTACCACGGATGACTCCGAATTCAAGGGCAATGATTTTGTTTTGTGCCATGAACACGGGAAGCGAGCAGAAAGACTTGTTGCTTTCGAGGGCATCTATACTGGCAGGAGGTTCCTTGCTTGTGCTATATGTCAACTTTCTGCTAATTAGCTATTGTGGAGTAATCATTTGGTCATTTGTTTAGTACTGATATTGGTAGTTAGCATATCTGACTTTTTAGTTAGGCTGTTTAAATATGTGCCCAATGCTTGTTGGCTCAGTGAAGTCATTGTTTATATGTGAGCATATGTGCATAGTGTTGTGGCATGTTCATTTGTTTATATGTGAGCATATGACAGTGTGGATCAGTGAGGTCATTTGTTAATATGTCAGCATGTGACAGTGTGGACAAGTGAGGTTTGTTTATATGTCAGCGTGTGCATGGGATTGGAAGCACTCATTAAAAATTGGTATTAAGTACTGCTGGCCTAGTTGCTTTTAGTTAGTAAGCACTCATTATTTAGATTGCCTAATTGTTGGTACTGGTTGGAGTGCCTACTTGTTATTAGTAAAGAACTCATCTTGGCATGTAGCTTATATCTTGTTGTTTAACACTGTAATTTACTAAAAACTGTGGACTAGTTGAATGGATTGATCCATCTTGGCCAGCTACAATGAAGAATGCACTGTCCAAGTTGTGGGATATGTATGAATAGTCCAAGAGAAATAGGACTGAGGACAATCTGATGAACTCATTTGCTGTTCACAAACTGACACAAGAGAAGATCAAGCTGCAGGCCAGTTAATTATGACAAGTTGGTTGGAGATGTTCAAGCCCTTTTGGATGAGAATGAGAGGAGGGCCTAGATGGAAAGGAAGCCTGATGAGAGCAAGCTCCAGGAGAAGTATGACATGGTTAAGAACCTGACAGTATCTCAAGCCAGTGTCATTAGGAACATGAAGTTGAAGCTTGCTGGAGAGAAGACTAAGTTGCAGGCCCACATTGATGAGCTTGAGAAGGTTGTGGAGCACACCAATGCCAATCTGAATGGGATCAAGGCAATCTTAGATGAATGAGCCACACTGGGCAGTAATGGTCATGGAGTTCATGGTCATGTATGGATCTCCTTATTAGTTATGTAATGGTCCTGTATGGATCTCCCAATTATGCTACTTATTAGTCATGTATGGATCTCCAAATTATGCTACTTATTAGTTACGTAATGTTCATGTATGGATCTCCCAGTTATGCTACGTATTAGTTATGTAATGGTCATGTATGGATCCCCCAATTATGCTACTTATTAGTTATGTATTGCTTATGTATGGATCTCCCAATATGCTGAATGTGATGAATTTCGATGTGGATTTGTATATCTGAAATAGCCCTATATTGTACTCATTTAGGTGGGTTTTTCGATGTCGGGGCACCCTAGACTCATTTAGGTGGGTTTTTTCGACGTCGAGGCACCCTAGACTCATATAGGTGGATTTTTCTACGTGGAGGCACCCTAGACTCATTTAGGTGGGTTTTTTCGACATTGAGGCACCCTAGACTCATTTAGGTGGATTTTTCGACGTCGAGGCACCCTAGACTCATTTAGGTGGTTGTTTCGACGTCGAGGCACCCTAGACTCATTTAGGTGGTTGTTTCAACATCGAGGCACCCTAGACTTATTTACGTGGTTTTTTCGACGTGGAGGCACCCTAGACTCATTTAGGTGGATTTTTCGACGTCGAGGCACCTGAAAGTGCGTTATATCGACTAGAGGGGGGGTGAATAGGCGATTTTTATGAAAGTCTTCAAAACGTGAGAGTTATGAAGACAAACAGTGAAGATTATGCCTATTACTATACAGCGGAAGTTAGATTACACTAGGCAAGCCATGGTCAAGTATTCAATAAAGTGAAAGCGCAGTGACAAAAGCTTCAGTGTAATAAGGATCAGGTAGGAAGAAGTTATGAAGCCAAACAGATCATACATTCATTTTGTGAAGACAAAAGATAAAGTAAGCATGCAATGGCTTCACAATGAATAACTGTAAGTGAGAGGAAGTGAAGATGAAACCAGCGATGCGTTGAATACAATGATTTGTTTGACCAGTTCCAGTTGCTGTGACAACTATACGTCTGGTTGGAGCGGCTAGGTATTTAAACCAAAGGACACACAGTCTCGGACACCCAGTCAAGGACACTTAGTCCAAGACACCCAGTCCTCACCGTTTTCTCCTTGAGCTAAGGTCACACAGACCTCGCCCAATCACTCAGGTAAGTCTTCAAGGTAGACTCCCAAACCTTCACAGACTTCGTTCACTGGCAATCCACAATTTCTCTTGGATGCTCTGAACGCGACGCCTAACCGTCTGGAGGATGCACAGTCCTCAAGTGTAATAAGTCTTCAGATCACACAGACACGAAGACTTAAGTGATGCCCAATTTGCTCTGGCTCTGGGTGGTTAGGGCTTTTCTCCTCACTGGGAATTTTTCTTTCAAAGGCTTCGAGGTGGGTTGCTCTTAAACGACAAAAGCCGTGCACTGAAATCTGAGCAGCCAACCGTTTATGGTTGTGGGGGGTGAACTATTTATAGCCACTTGGCAACCCGACCTGATCTGTCCGAAATGACCCTGGGTCACTAAGGAACTGACACGTGTACCAACGGTCGAATTTTGAACTCACATGACAACTTTACTTGGGCTACAAGTAAAGCTGACTTGTCTGACTCTGGACAAGATTTTCTCTCAAAGTCTTCGCTCGAAGACATAGGATTTGAATTAGGCATCACTTCAGTCATTCTGACTGGTTCTCTTTGACCCCACTTAACAGTACGGTGGTTCCTATGACACAACATGAATGAAATAAAACTACGAAGGATCTAGGTCTTCGAGTTCCAAAAACTTCATAGGGAGTCTTCTCCTGTCATTGTCTTCAATATGAATATCTTCATAAACCACCATTGTCTTCAATGTCTTCGTACAGTTTTAGGGGTCATCTCTGGTAGTAAAACCGAATCAATGAGGGACTTCTACCTGTGTTTTCCTGCAATTCTCACAAACACATTAGTCCCTCAACTAGGTTTGTCGTCAATACTCCAAAACCAACTAGGGGTGGCACTAGATGCACTTACAATCTCCCCCTTTTTGGTGATTGATGACAAACTAGTTGAAGTTTTCAACGGGGAACATAATTTGTGAAATAGTAAAGGAATTTGTCTTCATAAGTTGCAAGGGCTCTCCCTGAAGATGTGCATATAAGTAATTTGCCTTTTGAATGCAAATGCACATGGCAGGTTGTACTTGTGGAGATCCACTTCAACTTATGATGACAATCCACTATGCATGTGAAAGTATATGAAGATAATGTCATGCATAATGGAGAATGGACGTCTGCAGTAAGAGATGAGTGCGGAATTTATCGTCGCACATGCGGAATTTATCTTCGCAAAACGGAGTGACAAACAGGTAGCAGACGACCATCAGGGCTAAGTGTTACAACTCAATGAAGCAAATGTAGCCAAAGAACGGGAGTTGTAAGCACGAAGCAAAATATAGCAAAAATATGAAGGCACCCTCCCATAGTGACCCGCTTGAAGACTATAACCATCATATGCGTCTCCCCCTTTTGTCAGTGATGACCAAAAAGGTTTGAAGACATAGAGGTTTCTACGCGTTCCCAGGCGCAGCAGGGTCGGTGGAGTTGTTTGGCGGTGGTGCAGACGAGCTTGGTGCAGATTCGACGCGCTTTGAAGCAGGTGGAGATGATGTCGCGTCGTCTTCTTCTTCAATGATCCGGACAGACACGGTGGCAGCAGAAGAAGAGAACTCTGACTCTTCAAGTGATGGTGTGCTGCGCATCACCGCTCTTCTTGGAGGCGTGGAGTCAAATTTGAAGTGCTCTGTGAAGCCATCCTCATGCAGTTCAGCTTCAGGGCACATCATAGTGAGGCCCTTCCAAGTGCGGCGATAGGTCTCGTGTGTGACAAATGCATTCTTGGTTGCCAGATTTCTGATGCGATTGACTTCTTGCATGATGCTTTTCATCTGCCTCTTGAGCCAGTCGTGATGCCTATCTTGCTTTTGGTGAAGAGCCACAAGAAGCTCTCTGTCATTAAGTGCACGAGCGCGCTTCTTGGGTCTCTTTGCAGCTGTGCTGTTGGTGGCTTCAGTTGATGCAGGGGCACGTGTGGTGCCAGCCATTGGATACACTTGGGAGAGAGCTTCAACAACTTCAATATTTTGAGTGAAGCTCTGGTGTTCTGCATTCTGAAGACTGAGTGGTTGCTTGGCCGGCTCTGGATATATTGCTTCAGCAGATGTGTCCATGTCGGGCAAAAATATCTTATGATTGCGGGCGGAGGGTTGATAGGA
This sequence comes from Triticum urartu, assembly GCF_056163025.1. Taxonomy (NCBI): domain Eukaryota; kingdom Viridiplantae; phylum Streptophyta; class Magnoliopsida; order Poales; family Poaceae; genus Triticum; species Triticum urartu. Next base: position 1,581,131 of record NC_141875.1, read on the forward strand.
GATTGCAGAGTGAAGCTTGATCAGCCTCATAACCCAAGGAGCATAAAACTTTAAGCCAAACAGTTCTGAAGCAGACGCTGCAAATTGACGGATGAAGAGATCCTGTGTATTGAAGCATTTGCCGTGAAGAATGCAGAAGATGAGAGTCTTCATTGCACCATCAATCGTTGCATATCGAGAGTGTCCCTTGACTGGCCAGAGAGTCCGCCTTATGATGTGATATATTGTTTTGGGCAGGTACTCTAAGTCTTCAACGAAGAACCTAGTCGGATAGGGTGCATTTGGAGGAAATGGCTTCATCATTGAGAGCATCTGACTCATATCTGGCTCAGGACGCTGAAATATGCTTTCAATGGCTTCAGCATGGAGTTGGCACCCTTCTTCAAAGAATTCGCCAGGAGTGGGAAGGCCGGTAAGCTCAATTAGGTCGAAAGCATTGGCTTCATGATGGATATTGCCTGTCATCCACTCCAGGATCCATGTCTTCGGGTCTCTGTTATAGCCTTTGATATGCAAAGTGGCATAGAACTGGAGCAGAAGCTCTTCGTTCCAGTGCTCTTCGTCAGTGATAAATGGCAGCAACCCCACTTGCTTGAAGCAATCCAGTGCTTCTTCCAGACCAGGCAGACCTACAACAGCTTCAACCTCAAGGCGCTTGTGAGGAAAGATGCGGCCTTGGTTGTAGAGGATGCATGAATAATAGTTGCGCTGTTGATGGCTCCAGAACCTATCTGATACAATCCGTTCCCTTGAATAAGGGTTCTTGGAGCGGTCGAAAAACGTGTTATCTGCCCTGAAGCCGTTGATGTTGAAGGAACCAGGAGCTGATGCAGGACCTGGGAACCTTGGTAGTCGTGGGATCGGCTTCTGGACCTGGGGCCTGTGCGCCAATATGATAGTGGAATTGTGGTCCGGCAGCAGACTCAGGCACAGAATGTTCAGGAGCAGTAGCTTCGGTGTCTTCTGAAGCTGTTGTTGGGGAGGGCTCCACATTTGCTTCGGCGTTGTTTGTGGCAGCCTCAACATTTTCAGCTTCAGGCACGTTCTCCTTGAGAACTGCTTCTTGTTGGTGCGGGGGAGTTGGAGCTTGTGGTATTTCTGCTTGCTCTTCGGCTGATGCAGCCGGAATGTCTTCAACAGCCTGAGCCCTTGGCCCTCTGCGAAGCCTATGGAGGGTAGGCGCCGGTGGAGTTGAAGTGGGTTGGAGCTCATCTTCCTCCTGTGGGCGATCTGCCCACGACGCATCTTGTGTGATTGGCGTCAATGGACGACCAATACTGATCTGTTCGCTTGTCTCAAGCTGAGGAAGGGCTGCATCACCTTGCACATTGTCTTGGGGACCAATGTCTTCAGCAGCATTAGGGTTGGCTGTTGGAATGTCTTCAGCGTGCGGAGCCTCTATGTAACCAGGCTCATGCACAGTCATCTGACGATCTGCGTCAGGATAGCGGACGCAGAGTGGTTCAACTATCAGGGGCTCTGTGGGAGCAGCCCGAGATTTCTTGGTCTTGCGCTTCTTGATAATGGGTTCAGAAGGAGAGGCTTCAGAATGTTTTCTCTTCATAGCTTTAGCCTCTGCAGTCCGTGTCTTCTTGTGCTGTGAGGTGATTGATCGACTCTTGGGCTTTGAGCCAGTCGTTGCAGCGGGGAAGACAATCGGAGCATCAGGTTCTGACCTTGGCGCTTCAGGTTCGGGCACAGACGCCTTCTTTTTCTTCTTCGCGGCCATCCTGGGGTCAATGCCGGGACGCCCAAGTGCCTTGCGCTTTTCTGCCTCATTGTAGGCCTGCACGCAGTGATCAGCCAAAGTCTTCATGCGTTCTCGCGAGCCTTGAGCTTCAGCACGCGTCTTCACGAAGCTCTCTTTCAGCTCATGCAACATAGTTTTGAAGCTTTTCACTTCTTGCACACTGAGCTTGGCCACGTGCTTCTTGAATTGAGCCTTTTCATAATCAATTTTCTGCTTCAGTTCTACAATTCGCTGGGCTATTGCAAGTTCTGAAGCGATTGCACCTTGAAAGGCAACACTGAGGCCTATGGGTAGCTGCAGATCATTGAAGCTTATGTCTGGTGTGTCAAACCATTCATCGATGAAGTTGTGGATGATGGCGACATCAAACAGAGGCAGATTGTTGAAGATTTCAGCCTCCTCCTTACTCTTGATGAGCTGCTCAAGAGCATCATCTCCAAGATCTTCATCGCTTGAGAGATCAATGGCTTCGCAGCGCAGAATGTCAGCAGCTGTGAGCTCTTTGCCTGTGAGTGGCTGAGGCTTCTTGGCTTCTTGGGGCTTGGACACTCGTGATAAGCCTTCTGACTGCACACTGGCTTCAGGAGGTGCAGTTGCTAAAGGCTTCACTCTTGCTATCTTGGGAGAAGCGGCTGGCTTTGAAGCTTTTGGAGCTTTTGGCTTCTTCTGCTTTGGTTTCGGAGCAGCAGGGGCGTCATCTGACTCAGTATCTGCTGGAGGGTCATTCACAGCAGTCCCTTGGACTAGGATGCGAGTGATGAGGCCAGCAAGATTGGCATACGGCCCGATGATATTGGGATCGGCGTTGCGTGTGCCATCTGCCCTTGGTGAGGAGGGACCAGGGTTGAAGTCAAGCCCAAATTTCTTCTTGTTTATCTTCGCTGACTGTTGTGCAAACTGAAAGTTGCGCTTGAAGAGATTATCATCGCGACACCAGAGAAGTGATGACGGATGTGCCTCAGCTGGCTGTGGTCCTCTCACCATGCATGGATAGAAGCCTTGAGCAATGGCTTCGTCTCTGGACTTGGGTACGAGATTTTTGTATAATACATCTCCCCACGGTCTCTTGATGGCGCACTTCTCCGCATATTCCTGAGTGACGAAGTGGTAGTGGAACCATTGCTCTGCCCAATATCTTCGAATCCATTGGATTTGTGTCTTGCGCTGACCATAGCTTTCTTCAGGATCAGTTTTGTACATCTCTGCCAATTCATCAGGCAGATCTTTGGATGTTTCACCACGTCGCTGTCTTCCTCCCTTCCTTGCTACTGTTTCTGAAGCCATGAATAACTTGGAAGGCTTCAAGATGTTCAAAGGCTTCAAAGGATTCCTTTTGCAAGAACTGGCTTCAGGCGAGTTGATGTGATGCTGCAAGTACTCTGCAAATGAATGCAGACTATGAGAACCAAAGGATTCTCCCACGGACATGTACCTATGACAGCATTAAGGTGCGAGGGAAGGGGAAGAGGTCATATGCATTCTCAGAAGATTTTGAAAATAAATCGGTTTAGAAGACATTGACCTCATTATGCGAAGACATTCACTTATAGATAAGAAGTTGGTTCCAGATTTGTACGAACCCACAGATCAGTACAAGTGAGGAATCTAACTACTTTATGAAGCACAAGTGAATATACTAGGCATGTTATGAGATGCAGCGAGAGATTTAACTGGTGTGAAGAGAAACTTCTTATGGCAGAAAGTGATTGAACTGTAGGATCAAAAGAAGCTGTAAAAAGAGGTTTTATTTACCACACTTGGAACTGCTAGACGAAGTGAGAGTTGAGACGAGCAGTTCAATCCTCCGTGCCCTAACTTGGCGACGGAAGACACCTACGGCGACGGCGGAGAGAGCGATGTCCGCGGTCGGCGTGAAAACGGCGTCGGAGAGGTTGCGGCAGTGAAGCGCGTCGTCGCTGGCGTCGTCGAGTGCTAGCGGTGGCGCTAGGGTTCGTGCGAGGGTGGAAGAAGGAGATAATGACCGCAGTGAATCATGTATTTATAGGGATAGAGGCGGCACATCGCTATTACGCAGGTGCCCCTGGCGGTTCGCATTTGAGGCACGCGTGGCCAGTTAGAGGAAGATTGGGATTTGTTCCATGTCCCACGCACGCCTAAATTGTCGGACGGTCGTTCCTGCTTCTCCGGATCTTATGTGGAGGAATGAGCATTAAAAACGGACTTTTATGGTTGTCTTAATGTCTTCGGCTGACAAGGACACAGGAAAGACATTCGACAGTTTCAACAGAATGCATATGACTTGGAGAGATAGAGTTTGAGATAGAAAGCATAGAGAGGTTAGGGTCCGATCACATTCACTTAGTTCAAAAGATTCAATCAAGAAGACATAGCTATAAGTGAATGCTGTAGAGGACAGAACATCAGTACATATATATCCATATAATCAACGAAGTGAAGATAATCATGAAGACATATTGAGAATTAAACCAAACCAATTGTGAAGACATTGAGAGGTAACGCCATGTGAGAAACGCTTCAAAATGGAACGTTTGGTGGTGGCGTTACCCACCGTATAGGAAGTATTAGACCCAGACACGGCGCACAATTATCGTGGCGCTCCGAAGTCAAATTCCACATTAATGTATTCACACTTAGAATGTATGTCTTCATTGTTTGAAGATATACGCTACTTTGTGTGTTGCACATCTAAGTCATCAATATGCTTAAGTGTTAGGATGTGTGCCTGATCACAGGACATTTGAGGATTCCAAGATATTTAGCTCACACCGTAACTTGCAAAATCTCTTCTCATCCAAGGGCTTTGTGAAGATATCTGCCAATTGCTCTTTAGTGTTGACGTGTATGATATCAATGTCTTCCTTCACAACATGATCTCTGAGAAAGTGATGACGAATTTCAATGTGCTTTGTCTTCGAGTGCTGAACTGGGTTGTTGGCAATCTTGATGGCGCTTTCGTTGTCGCAGTAAAGTGGCACTTGCTTCAGATGAATGCCATAATCCTTGAGTGTTTGCTTCATCCACAGAAGCTGAGCGCAGCAAGATCCAGCAGCAATGTATTCAGATTCAGCAGTGAAGAGTGATACACAGTTCTGCTTCTTTGAAGACCAACATACAAGTGATCGTCCCAGAAAGTGACATGTGCCTGATGTAGACTTGCGATCAACTTTGTCACCAGCATAATCAGCATCCGAAAATCCAACTAAATCAAACTCTGAGCCCTTTGGATACCATAATCCTAGAGTTGGGGTGTGAGCCAAATATCGAAGAATTCGCTTCACAGCTAAGTGATGCGACTCCTTTGGTGTCGCTTGAAATCGAGCACACATGCAAACACTAAGCATGATATCTGGCCTAGATGCACATAAATAAAGCAAAGACCCAATCATGGAGCGGTATACCTTTTGATCGAACTCTTTACCGTTGTCGTCGGGACCCAGATGATGCTTGGCTGGCATTGGTGTTGTGAAGCCTTTGCAGTCTTGCATACCGAACTTCTTTAGGCATTCTTTAAGATATTTCTCTTGTGATATGAAGATGCCGTTGCGTTGTTGCCGTATTTGAAGACCGAGAAAGAACTTCAGCTCCCCCATCATGGACATCTGATATTGCTCTTGCATCATGTATCCAAATTCTTCACTATACTTCTGATTGGTGCAGCCGAAGATAATGTCATCCACATATATTTGGCACACAAACAGTTCACCATCATATGTCTTCGTGAAAAGAGTGGGATCCAGGGAACCAGGTATGAAGCCTTTGCTTTTCAAAAAGTACTTGAGTGTATCATACCAGGCCCTAGGGGCTTGTTTGAGGCCATACAGTGCCTTGTTGAGCTTGTATACCATATCAGGATGTTTTGGATTTTCAAAGCCAGGTGGTTGTGCAACATACACTTCTTCTTCAATCTTGCCATTGAGAAAGGCACTTTTCACATCCATCTGATAGAGAAGTATGTTATGATGATTTGCATAGGCCAGCAGTATGCGTATGGCTTCAAGCCTAGCCACAGGAGCAAATGTTTCATCAAAGTCAATGCCCTCCACTTGAGTATATCCTTGAGCAACTAGACGAGCTTTGTTTCTGACAACTTGACCATGCTCATCTTGCTTGTTGCGGTATATCCATTTGGTGCCTATTATGTTGTGCTTCCGTGGATCAGGACGCTTAACCAGTTCCCATACATTATTCAGCTCAAACTGTTGAAGCTCTTCTTGCATAGCTTGAATCCATTCAGGTTCCATGAAAGCTTCTTCAACTTTCTTGGGTTCTGATATTGAGACGAATGCGAAATGCCCACAGAAGTTTGTTAGCTGAGTTGCCCTTGAACGAGTGAGTGGACCAGGTGCATTGATGCTGTCCAGTATTTTGTCAATTTGTACTTCATTTGCAACACGAGGGTGTGTGGGGCGAAGACTTTGCTCTTGCTGATCTATGTGGTCATTTAAAGGTATATCTTCAGGCTGAGCATTGTCTTCATGTGGATCAGGTGCTGAGATGATAAGTTCTTCTTCAGGTTGAGCTTCAGAAGGTACAATTTCTCCAGTTCCCATAAGCTTGATTGATTCATTTGCTGGAACTTCATCTAGCACATTTGGCAATTGCTCTCTTTGTGATCCATTGGTTTCATCAAATCGCACATCCACTGTTTCAACCACTTTGTAGTGGAAGAGATTGAAGACTCTGTAGGAGTGCGAATCCTTTCCATATCCAAGCATGAAGCCTTCATGTGCTTTTGGTGCAAACTTTGAGGTGTGGTGTGGGTCCTTGATCCAGCATTTTGCGCCAAATACTCTGAAATAACTGACATTTGGCTTCTTGCCAGTTAGGAGTTCATAGGATGTCTTGTTCAGAAGCTTGTGAAGATAAACACGATTGATTATATAGCATGCAGTATCAATGGCTTCAGTCCAGAATTTTCTTGGAGTCTTGTATTCATCTAGCATTGTTCTGGCCATCTCAATGAGTGTTCTGTTCTTGCGTTCGACGACGCCATTCTGCTGAGGCGTGTATGGAGCTGAGAATTCATGTGTGATGCCCAAGGTATCCAGATATGTATCAAGGCCAGTGTTCTTGAATTCAGTGCCATTGTCAGTTCTGATGTGCTTTATCTTGGCGCCAAAATTGTTCATAGCTCGATTTGAGAAGCGTCTGAAGACATCCTGCACTTCAGTCTTGTAAAGGATTATGTGCACCCAAGTATATCTAGAATAATCATCAACAATTACGAAGCCATAGAGACATGCAGAAGTAGTAAAAGTTGAGTAGTGAGTGGGACCGAAAAGACCCATGTGAAGCAATTCGAAGGGTTGAGTAGTGGTCATGATTGTCTTCGAAGGATGTTTTGCCCTTGTCATCTTCCCTGCTTCACAGGCACCGCATAAGTGATCTTTCTTGAACTTGACGCCTTCGATGCCTATGACGTGCTTTTTCTTCGCAAGGGTGTGGAGGTTCCTCATGCCAGCATGCCCAAGCCTTCGATGCCAAAGCCAGCATTCTGAAGCTTTTGCAAGAAGACATACTGCAAGTTGTGGTCCTGCTGAGAAATCTACCACATACAAATCACCTTTCCTATACCCTTCAAACACTAGAGATTTGTCAGATTCCATTAGCACCAGGCAGCGATATTTGCCAAACATTACAATCATATTCAAATCGCAAAGCATTGAGACAGACATTAAGTTGAAGCCAAGGGATTCAACAAGCATGACTTTATCCATGTGTTGATCCTTTGAGATTGCAACTCTACCTAGACCCAATACCTTACTTTTACCAGTGTCAGCGAAAGTAATGTGGCTCTTGTCGGATGGACGTAAAGTTGAGTCCATGAGAAGGCTTCTTTTGCCAGTCATGTGATTTGTACACCCACTGTCAATAATCCATTCTGAAGACTTTGAAGTCACTGGTGTCGTACCCTACAGTGCAGTTAGGGGGATAGGCTTCACGAAGGGTATTGTGAAGCATAAACATTTGACGAACCAGTGGATTATGAAAACTTAAATCCAGATTAGGATTAATAGGGAGAGTAGCATGCGATTCAGGAACGAAGTACATAATGATGCCATTTGGACATTTTATCTTGCGCCCTACAAGATTTTTAAGGTCCCCAGCAATAGCATCAGAAGATTTTGTTTTTCTGCTGGAGATCTTTCCCTGCAAAAGAGAGTCAAGCTTTCTTAACCACCCACATCTTCAAGGGTGGCTTAGAAGCAATAAGTCTAAGTGCAACATCTGAGAATTTTGGCTTTGAAGCCTTAGCAAACAGTCTAGCAGGTGGACAATAATACTCATAAGAATAAGCAGAATAATTTTTGGTCATATGAACATGACGGTTCGAAGAACCGCTCTCATATTCGTATGCCTGAGTATGGTTTGCCTGCAAAACATTAGCGTTAGTGCGACTCAGGTGAGTCCTCTGTTCATATGAAGCCTTTGGACCGTATGAAGCCTTTGGTCTGAGGTTCGTCTTCTTCAAGTGAGGTGTCATGAAGACATTCACAGGAAGATTTTCCAGACATTTTTTCGGAACCCAGATCTTTTTCATAGGCGGTCCATTCCTGCAGTTAGTACCAATGTACCTGGCAAACACTTCACCATTCTGATTCTTAAACAGTTTATAGTTTGCATCAAAGGATTCATCAATGATAATAGGGTTAGCACAAGTGAAGCCAGATAAATTGGATGGATCTGCTGAAAGTTCCTTTGCAGCAACCCATGTAGTTTTGGGGTACTGCTCAGGTTTCCAGTAAGAGCCATCTGTATTGATTTTCCTCATAAATCCAACACCCTCTTTCCTAGGGTTACGATTCAGGATCTGCTTTTTGAGGACATCACATAATGTCTGATGCCCTTGAAGACTTTTGTACATCCCTGTTTCAAGCAATGTCTTCAACCTAGCATTCTCATCAGCAATAGCAGTGGTATCCTCAGCAGAGGGGTTAGTTACCACATCAACAGTTGAAGATATTGAAACAGTAGTAGCAGTGGAACATTCAGCAACAGAAGCAGCATTATCACGCTCAATGCATTTAAGACATGGTGGTTCAAATCCTTCCTGAGCGGGACTGATGTGTTCAGCGCGAAGTGACTCGTTTTCCTTTTCAAGATCTTCATGAGCCGCCCTCAATTTCTCAAGTTCTTGCTTCCTTTGAAGATAATCATAGGAAAGCTTTTCATGAGTTGTTGAGAGAGTATCATGACGATCTTCAAGTTCCTGATACTTAACGTGAAGGTTTTTTATGTCTTCAATTAAGGATTCAGATCGAGTCATTTCAGCACCCAACAGATCATCGCTTCTGTCTAACAATTTTTGAATATGTTCCATAGCTTTCTGTTGTTCAGTTGCAATTTTAGCAAGTGTTTTGTAGCTAGGTTTTGAATCACATTCAGAGTCATCGTCACTAGATGTTTCATAGCGAGTTGTGCGTGTGTTTACCTTGGCACCGCGTGCCATGAAGCAGTAGGTAGGAGTGGAGTCGTTCTTATCATTTGCGTCGGTGTCAGTGATGCAGTCATTGTCTTCAGTATTGAAGATGGACTTGGCGACGTATGCTGTAGCCAGACTCGCAATGCCAGAATCAGACTCCTCCTCAGACTCCACCTCTGCCTCCTCAGATGCGGACTCCTCCTCTGAATCCATCTCCTTTCCAACAAACGCACGTGCCTTGCCAGATGAGCTCTTCTTGTGTGATGAAGACCTTGATGAAGTTTTGGAAGAAGACTTTGAGTATTTCTTCTTCTTCTTGTCGTCAGAATCATATTCCTTGCTCTTCTTCTTCCTTCTGTTCTCATTGTCCCACTGTGGACACTCAGAGATGAAGTGTCCAGTTTTCTTGCACTTGTGACATGTTTTCTTCTTGTAGTCATGAGCAGAAGCTTCATCATTCCTTGAGCTTGATCGTGAAGATTTCCTGAAGCCTTTCTTCTTAGTGAATTTTTGGAACTTCTTCACTAGCATTGCAAGTTCTCTTCCAATGTCTTCAGGATCATCAGAACTGCAGTCAGATTCTTCTTCAGATGAGGATACAGCTTTTGCCTTCAAGGCACGAGTTCGCCCATAGTTTGGGCCGTAGATATCTCTTTTCTCAGAAAGCTGAAACTCATGTGTGTTGAGCCTCTCAAGTATGTCAGACGGATCGAGTGTCTTGAAATCAGGACGTTCTTGAATCATCAGGGCCAGGATGTCAAACGAACTATCAAGTGATCTCAGCAGCGTCTTGACGATTTCATGTTTGGTGATCTCAGTGGCCCCGAGGGCTTGAAGCTCATTTGTGATGTCAGTGAGCCGGTCAAATGTGTGCTGGACATTCTCATTGTCATTTCGCTTGAAGCGGTTGAAGAGGTTGCGAAGAACACTGATTCTTTGATCTCTCTGGGTTGAGATGCCTTCATTGACCTTTGAGAGCCAGTCCCAGACTAGCTTGGATGTCTTCAAAGCACTCACACGGCCATACTGTCCTTTGGTCAGATGACCACATATTATATTCTTGGCAGTGGAGTCCAGTTGAGCGAACTTCTTTACATCAGTAGTAGTGACACCTTCTCCAGCCTTGGGAACGCCGTTCTCGACGACATACCATAGGTCGATGTCAATGGCTTCAAGATGCATGCGCATCTTATTCTTCCAGTAGGGATATTCAGTTCCATCGAAGACGGGGCAAGCAGCGGAGACTTTGATTATCCCTGCAGTCGACATAGCTAAAACTCCAGGTGGTTAAACCGAATCACACAGAACAAGGGAGCACCTTGCTCTGATACCAATTGAAAGTGCGTTATATCGACTAGAGGGGGGGTGAATAGGCGATTTTTATGAAAGTCTTCAAAACGTGAGAGTTATGAAGACAAACAGTGAAGATTATGCCTATTACTATACAGCGGAAGTTAGATTACACTAGGCAAGCCATGGTCAAGTATTCAATAAAGTGAAAGCGCAGTGACAAAAGCTTCAGTGTAATAAGGATCAGGTAGGAAGAAGTTATGAAGCCAAACAGATCATACATTCATGTTGTGAAGACAAAAGATAAAGCAAGCATGCAATGGCTTCACAATGAATAACTGTAAGTGAGAGGAAGTGAAGATGAAACCAGCGATGCGTTGAAGACAATGATTTGTTTGACCAGTTCCAGTTGCTGTGACAACTGTACGTCTGGTTGGAGCGGCTAGGTATTTAAACCAAAGGACACACAGTCTCGGACACCCAGTCAAGGACACTTAGTCCAAGACACCCAGTCCTCACCGTTTTCTCCTTGAGCTAAGGTCACACAGACCTCGCCCAATCACTCAGGTAAGTCTTCAAGGTAGACTCCCAAACCTTCACAGACTTCGTTCACTGGCAATCCACAATTTCTCTTGGATGCTCTGAACGCGACGCCTAACCGTCTGGAGGATGCACAGTCCTCAAGTGTAATAAGTCTTCAGATCACACAGACACGAAGACTTAAGTGATGCCCAATTTTCTCTGGCTCTGGGTGGTTAGGGCTTTTCTCCTCACTGGGAATTTTTCTTTCAAAGGCTTCGAGGTGGGTTGCTCTTAAACGACAAAAGCCGTGCACTGAAATCTGAGCAGCCAACCGTTTATGGTTGTGGGGGGTGAACTATTTATAGCCACTTGGCAACCCGACCTGATCTGTCCGAAATGACCCTGGGTCACTAAGGAACTGACACGTGTACCAACGGTCGAATTTTGAACTCACATGACAACTTTACTTGGGCTACAAGTAAAGCTGACTTGTCTGACTCTGGACAAGATTTTCTCTCAAAGTCTTCGCTCGAAGACATAGGATTTGAATTAGGCATCACTTCAGTCATTCTGACTGGTTCTCTTTGACCCCACTTAATAGTACGGTGGTTCCTATGACACAACATGAATGAAATAAAACTATGAAGGATCTAGGTCTTCGAGTTCCAAAAACTTCATAGGGAGTCTTCTCCTGTCATTGTCTTCAATATGAATATCTTCATAAACCACCATTGTCTTCAATGTCTTCGTACAGTTTTAGGGGTCATCTCTGGTAGTAAAACCGAATCAATGAGGGACTTCTACCTGTGTTTTCCTGCAATTCTCACAAACACATTAGTCCCTCAACTAGGTTTGTCGTCAATACTCCAAAACCAACTAGGGGTGGCACTAGATGCACTTACAGCACCCTAGACTCATTTAGGTGGATTTTTCGACGTCGAGGCACCCTAGACTCATTTAGGTGGTTGTTTTGACATCGAGGCACCCTAGACTCATTTAGGTGGATTTTTCGACGTCGAGGGACCCTAGACTCATTTAGGTGGATTTTTCGACGTCGGGGCACCCTAGACTCATTTAGGTGGTTGTTTCAACGTCGAGGCACCCTAGACTCAGTTAGGTGGTTTTTCGACATCAAGGGACCCAAAAGGCAACAAGTCAACAAGCATCAACAAACTAACACAAAAGGCAACAAGTTCAACAAGCACCAACATCATGCATTCAAGTTCAACAACCATCAAAAGGCAACAAAAGGCATCAACTATTACTCATTTAGGTGCAACTACAATCAACATCCAGCATGAAGTTCAACAACCATCAAAAGGCAACAAGTTCAACATATGGTTCAAAGCAGTCAACAAAGGCATCTAGTTCAACATCTGGTTCAAAGCAGCCAACAAAGGCATCTAGTTCAACATCTGGTTCAAACCTGCCAACAAAGGCATCTAGTTCAACATCTGGTTCAAACCTACCAACAAAGGCATCTAGTTCAACAGCCAACAAAGGCATCTACTTGAATAGCCAACAAAGGCATCTAGTTCAAACAGCCAACAAAGGCATCAAATTCAACAACCAACATGGGCATCAAATTCAAGCAGCCAACAAAGGCAACATCTAGTTACCAGAAGCATATAGGTACTCTTTCATCTTGTAGGAAACTGTCCTCTTCCTTCTAGTCTGTCTTGGAGCATGAAATGTTCCCCTATGGCCTACAGCAGATGTAGAAGATATACCAACTGGGGTAGTTTTCTTCCTGGGAGACCTCCTTGGAGGAGCAGTAGGTACTGGGGTAGCATTCTTCCTGGGAGACCTCCTGGGAGGAGCAGTAGGTGCAGTAGGAGCAGGTGCAGCTCTTCTCCTTGGCCTGGGTTTGTGTCCAAAACAGCCTGCAAATAATCTCTAATCCTAGTGTATTGACCTCCCTGGTCTCCTTGGACAACCTTCAATGCTTGTTTCCTAGCCCTATAGGCCATATGGGTTGAGATCTCTACTCCATATTTCTTCTTCAAATTCTGCATTATTGTGGTGATTGGTGTGCCAATATCAATTCTCAGCATATCCTCACACTGGTGTGCCACCCATTTTCCTGTGACCTTGGTGTTCTCTGCTACTGCTGGTCATGTGTGCAGAAAATTAGCCTTTCTTATGCAAACAGAACTTTCATTTGCAACAACAGAAGCTGCAATGTAGAAATGACATTTTACATTAGTGCACACAACTATGATGTTGTCATTGCAGTTTCTGTGGAAGTCATATGTAGTTCCTATTCTGACTTATGTGAAACGTCTGAAGTGCTCTCCTAAATTGGTACACATTAAGGAAACAAAGCTTTCTACAAAACTGCTCCTCTGGGTTCTCTCTTTCTTCACTGTACCACTTCCTTGGTTGTGCTTTATATATGCTCTACTCTTCCTTCCACTGGGCAGAATAAAAGGTGCATTCTCAGCTCCATCATCATATTCCTGCTTCAAATCACCTACATCTATCTCATCATCTGATGATGGTACCCACACATCCTCAAATCTTTGCTCCAAGCTTGAATGCGACCTCTTGGTTGGCCCTTTTCTTTTTTCCTTCCTCTTTGGTTGCTCATGTTGTTGCTCACCTGCTCCTCCTCATGCTCCATCTGCCCATCCTCCTCCACTGGCTCCACTTGCTCCTCTTCCTCATCTTCCCCATACACTTCATCCACATCAGTGTCTCCTTCAAAATGAAGGAGTGGGTCCTCTCTCTGCCTCCTCAAATCATTAAGCCTGTTAACAAAGTCATCATCTGCATCCAGATCAGAGTCATCTTCAGTTAGAAGAACTGGTAGTTTTTGCTTAACCATTTAAACATGCTCAGATGCCTCCTTATGTTTCCTAAAGTTCTCAATCTTGGTTCTCCTCTTTAGCTCCATTATTGTCTCCTGCTCATCTTGCTCCATAGCAATATCTAAGTTTGTGCCCTGTTGTGTGGAAAAGAACTAAAGTGGCTCTGACTGCCTCTGTTTGTTTGATTTCTTAGGTGATCTGAATAGAACTCCAGAAGGATTGACTTCATAGACAGGTTTTCCTCCTAATTCACTCAAAGGAACCTGCTCCTCATACAAATAGCCTGAATTCAAATATGCAGGTCTTGGATCAGTGGCCCTAATCACTGTCAAATTCACTACAGTCTGATCCTTATTAGCAATATGGTCAAGCATTTCATCCACCTTGTCATCATCAGAAATTTCTACCAATCCCTCAATACCCACACCAGGCTCCCTCACAAAGTAAATGTAATCATTCAGCCCATATCCCTCTGTCTCTATTAATGCTACCAAATTGTGATATGTGATGTCTGAAATGCAGAGGGATCTCTCCAAGTTGTCTCTTTCATGGAAGTGCATTCTAACTTCCCAAACAACATCATCCAAACTAGACAACAAGATAAAACAACAATTCTAATTAACATTGCATAATTACTATAAAAAAGTTCACAGTAATAAACCTTAATTAACACTGCATATTAACAAAAAACACTATACTTTGCTCTTATTGGCACTGCTCTAATTAACAATGCATAACTACAAAAGAAGCTACTATACTTTGCTCTTATTGGCACTGCTCTAATTAACAATACATAACTACAAAAGAAGCTACTCTAATTTTCTATTGGCACTGCTCTAATTAACAATGCATAACTACAAAAGAAGCTACTCTAATTTGCCCTTTATTGGCACTGCTCTAATTAACAATGCATAACTACAGATGTAGATACTCTAATGTACTCTAATTAACACTACATATTAACAAAATAAGCTACTCTAATGTGTTCTCTATTGGCACTGCTCTAATTAACAGTTCACATTGCTATATATCAACTAAATAAAATTAATATGACACATATATGAGTCTATGCCAGTGGGCTACTCCCCTGCCCCTCCCCCAAAATCAAATTGAGTGTTTCAGCAGCCAAAATCAAAATAACAGTGGCACTGCTCTAATATGACACAAGCTAGGGTTTAATACTGCAAATCAAAATAACCACACATACATACAACCCAAGATCCAGCCGCCGAATCCTAACCCTAATTCTAACCCTAACCCTAGAATCTGTACAAATGAGGTTAACTTACTAGACGCCACCGAATGACGAGCCCCACCGGTGGCTTTCCGTCGGATCCGCCTTCACGGCCCTGGCCCAAGATCTAGCCGACGCGAACTCGAGCGAGTGCCTGGGGCTGGGGTTGGGGCTGCTGTCCGAAGGGGCGCCGGGGTTTGAGCTGCTGCAGAGATCCGCCTCCGGTGGTCTGTCGTTTCCGCCACCGGCAGGCCCACCGCAGTCGCCGCCGCCACTCGCCGTCGTCATGTCTGAGGAGAGAGGGTGCGGGGAAGGGAAAGAGATGGAGAAGAGCTAGCGGAGATGGACCGGTCAAAAGGGGTTCCGGCTCGAGTCGGCCCGCGCACGGCGTCTGACGGCGTCTACCGAGCCAAACGGATGAACAGTTATGCCACGTCGACAAAAGCGGGTCCCACCTGTCATAATCCAACTTAAAATGACCGAACCGAGTGACTTGTGATTTCTGTAAAAAATTAGCCTGGGAATTAGTGTTTTGGGGCACAAAACTATAGACTTGTGATTTCTGCAACCCTAGCCTTCAATGTCGATGCTTTTTGCAATTCACTCAACGAACATCACTAGAAAAACCTGAAATAAATTCAGAAAAATACGAGCGCCAATGTCAAGTACAGAACCTGAACCCCGATGGTTCCTCAAGGAACCTAACCATCCGATTTACGCTCAGTTCGCATTACGATTCCCCATTTCAAAAACTTTGGCACACCATGCCGACATGACACTGACTAAATAATGCCAATGCCAAACATTTTTGTAAAAGAAGCCGAATTTTGACCGGTGTCTGAAATTCGTAACGGAGCCAATTTTGTACCAGCGCCTAAAATTCGGCAAATATGTGTTTTCAAAACATATTTGTTTGGAACAATTTCAAGATAGAATTAGCTAAAGCAAAAAATAAAGAGAAAAAAACTGGAAGAGGAATGTTTTTCCCATGAGCTTCCTTCACCCGGCCGGCCCCTCTCCCGTCCCGAGGACAGGTCTGACCCAGCCGATAGATCTCGCCACTCCCCCTCCGACGGCGAGGCAGATCCGCCGCCGTCCATGGCCGCCGCCGCCCCCCTCCCCGTCCTCCTCCTCCTCGTCGCCGTCGCCCTCCTCGTCCCGGCCGCCGACGCCATCTACTGCGACGAGGACGACTGCTACGACCTCCTCGGGTAACCCCCCGTCGCCTCTTACCCATCCCCTTCCTCGGCTTGCCCGCCGTCTGATGGGTGCTCGCGTGCGCAGGGTGAAGCAGGATGCCAACGCGTCGGAGATCAAGAAGGCCTACTACAAGCTTTCCCTCAAACAGTGAGCTTTTTGTCCCCCCGTCCCTTCCTGCCCGCCTCCGTTCTTGCGCCCGGGCAAGATCCCTGACCCATTTCTTGGGGATTCGTTGTGCTGTGCAGCCACCCGGACAAGAACCCCGACCCGGAGTCGCGCGCGCTCTTCGTCAAGGTCGCCAATGCCTACGAGGTATCTGGCATCTCCTGCACCTTCTTGTCTTTCTTTACAGCTCTGCATCTCCTGCTTCTAATGACCGAACTGTTTATGTTGCCCAAGATCTGCTGGCCCAATTCCATGTATTAGTTGCCGCGTATTGCGCACGACCTTTTAGCGCCGTCGCCGGTATATTTACAGAATTCACTAATTATTGTTGCACAATTCAGTGCAGCGGCTACCAGAGTGAAACCAAAATACAGCACCTATGTGTGCGCTTAAGCGTGCCAAGGCGCCAGGCGACAACATAACACGCCTAGCGCTTAATCGTGCTTGGCGTGCGCTTAGGCGAGATAGTCACTAGGCAGTGGCAAAACACACTATTAATGCCTAGCACTTTTCCCCCTTGCTGCCACCTCTTCTAATCTAAAGGAGAAAGTTTGACACAGTTACCGCTGTGAAGCCAGCTGCTCTAAGGGCTACCTGGCATGCGACGATGCGGTCGTGTGCACTAGTTTAGGCTATCAAGCATGTAGTTGGAGTCTTGGAGCCCACTGAAATTTTGCTGTGAACATTTTTCTTATTCAACTGTGCCCTCTGATGGGTAGTTCCACTCTGAAGTTTGCAGTTCCCATATGGAATTTGCAGTGTGCAGTGCACTGAATTATTGTTGGTGTTGCATGCTGAGGTTGAGCTATTTCATCATTTGGGCTATGAAACTTATGAAGAGTTCCATTTACCGAGCACATTGATGTTGTGTTGACTGCTGTTTACGTCTGCCCTGTTGAACATGACAGCTATTTTCCTAATATGGCACTTCCAGTTTCTGTTTGGTTCTTGAGTGTGTCTACATTTTTATGTATCAGATACTAAAAGATGAAGAAACTAGGGAGAAGTATGACTATGCTGTTGCACATCCAGAGGAGGTAAACCTTCATTCCCTTGTCTGGCTTCAGCATGCCAAGTTGCTTCTGTTTATCTACTTATTTTTTTAAATGTCTGGTTACTTTTTGTTAGATTTGGCTTCATAGCCATTAGTCATTTGGTATTTATAATCTATCTGTACACTTGGGATGCTAAGGACAAAATTACTACTCCCTCCGTACCTATGTTTTTAAAGCGTTCCTAAGGCGACGCCTAGGCGTCGAAGCGCTCCCCCTCCGCTTTGGAAAATCGACCGCTTTGGGCGCCTAGGCGTCCAAAGCGCCCCCCCTCCCCCTCCCTAAGGCGGTAAGGCGTCGCCTTAAAAACATAGGACCTGTCAGATAGGTACTAATCACTAGCCATTGCACAGCTTGACATACATTCTTATGAACTCATCATCCTCATCAGGGGCGGAGCCAGGGGGGGGGACGAGCAGGGGCCTGCGCCCCCCAACGATCGACAAATTTAGTAGCAGCGACGAGTAATTGCCAACGAGATTAGATCAATATATGTACTCGGCCCCCCCTATACTCGAATCCTGGCTCCGCCACTGATCCTCATAACTACAATATAGCCAATTCAAAATCGGCTAGCTATGCTCCTCAATCATTCCAACTATACCTGCTCTGCTTTATCTCAATTTGTATCATCTTGTACTCTACATAATTATTACAGCTGGTACTACATATTCTTATTGGTGCGTTGCGTGGCTGCAAAATTTACCTTCTGCCTTCTTGTTTACTGTGAGAAAGTCCACTTGTTTGGTTATGCAGAGTTGAGATGGGAAAAAGACAACGCACATGAAACAAAAGTTGCACATGTGAGCATGATACTAATAATAGGCTAACATTGAAAATAATGCATTTATACAAATATTTTCCGTCAGATACCCACACCATGGCTATTCGTAGTAGCTCGTTTGATAGAACCGGACAAGTTTTCCATATTAGACAGTACTGATAAGTTAATGACATTATTTTGGCCGCCTGGTCTGCTCTTCCTTTCAACTGAGCACTGTTAAATACTGATTCCGTCTGCGGGTGCTATTTGTTGACCTCATTTCAGTTCTTCTACAACACTGCTCAATACTATAGGGCTTACTACGGATATAAAACGGTTAGCTTTCTCTCTCTATGATATGTCTAATAGCAATGCTCTGCATCATTCATGTACCACAGCAGCTAACTCTCCTCCTGTTTGTGATAGGACACTCGCTCTGTGTTGATTGGCCTTCTTTTAATTGTGTCAGCATTCCAATACATAAACCAGTTGACATCGTACAGTCAGGTATGTATATGGAACAGAAAGGCAAAAGCAAGGTTGTGGGATTTTAGTCTGCTGTTCTGACTGGCTGTTTATGAACCAAATGATCAACATAAACATTTTGTTATGTCATTGAATGTCAGCATAAACATAAGATTATGTATTATTTTCTGCATTTATGTGATACAAAGACGACTACATGTTTTAGCATAACAATATATCTTACATTTTTGTTAACAACAACACACATTGAAAGTGTGCTGCATTTGTTGCAGGCCATCGAAAGTGTGAAGCAAACTCCTGCCTACAGAAATAGGTTGAAAGCACTTGAGTTTGAGCGAACAGGAGGAATTTCAAGCAAAAAGAAGGGTAACAAGCAGATGGATAAGTAAGTGACATCTGATAAGTTTAAATTTTGGGCTGAAATTTCCATCTTAGAATTTGAAGGCTGCTTTGGTTTGCACTGCCCGGTTCCATCTGTAGTTTACATTCAAATTTGATCTTAAAGTTTAGGGACCAGTGTATTGTGTACATTCTGTTGGAAATGTTTGAGCAACCTTGATAGGTTCTGTTGCCTCTTTAGGTTGTTTATCCTTTCAGAAACTACATCGTTAGAAAGATACATTCCGTTACAAGTAGGCTTTCCTTTTTTTAATACTATTAATGATACAATTTCCTTATTGACCATTTTGCCGCATGTCACTTGTGTTGGCTAGGCTTACTATGACTGACCATAATAGTGTTCTTGCTCATGCAGAAAGGTTGAAGATGAGCTTAGAAATGAAGTCGACTTGCAAATTCAGGGAGTTCAGAAACCTTCTGTGTGGAATCTCTGTGGTGTCCAATTGATACTTCTGCCTTACTTGATTGGCAAGGTCAGTTCATCTCTGGTAGACTGTCTTGAACAGAGTAAATTGCAAATGGCACACCTAAGGTTTCAACTCTTTGTAAATAGCTGCACGGGTTTGAAAATTTACTGAACGCATGCTGAAGTTAATTGTATACTTTTTTGTTTTGTTTGGCAGCTGCTTATTTGGCAAGTTTGTTGGTTTTGGAGATACCGGGTAAAGAAATCACCATATGCATGGGAGGATGCTTGCTATTTGACTCGGACATCCCTTAGGATGCCTGCTAACACATGGCAAAATATCGGTAATTACCACTCATTTGTTGATGTGTTTGACCATAGTATTTTGTCATACCATATTACTTCTTGGTCAGCTCTCTTGGGATTGTGAAATATTGTGCCTTTTCCTTTCAAATCAACATTGCGATTTTATACCAGATTCCTTCCAATTTTCAGATATGAGCTATAATATATTGTACTGGATATTTGTTTTAAGTTACTGCTATGACACTAACTATGCCAAGTAAGATGTACATCAAATGGTAAAAAAAAGTTGAATTTTCAAAAGAAGTGCACCTTTTTTTTTCTAGACAAAACAAAAGCTTTGAACCTTGATGCATTGATAGAAACACAAGGTTATTTAGAACCATGAGTAGGCTGGTTACAACCATGATGCCCAATGGCACAAGAGGACAAGGTGACACCTGTATGAACATGGAGATTGGGCATGAGTATGTACATGTAATGTGCCTGTCAGACATGTATAAGAGCTGCAGTACATGCCCAGTTCGATGTTCAACAGGGACGCAGATGCTTGAAGGACTGTCCATCTGTTCATTGTAGTCTGGCAGTGTAGTTGTAGTTGTACCAGTAAAGTACTGCCAATGTCACACTGGTTGAACTGAGGAATTGCTGGTTGAACCATACAGTAATGCGTAGCTACCGATGTTATTTTCGTCGTCACAAGTTATTTGCTGTGTCACTGAGCGAGTGCACCGTTAAACTTCGAGTCTGAATCCATTAGCGCTGACAGATGATCATATATTTGTGTGTTCCAGATGAGTTTACGAAGGAGGATCTCGTGATGAAGCGCCTCTGGGAGAAGGCCAACATGGAGAGGCACATAGCGGAGGCGAGAAGAGGATCGAAGCAGCGTAGAAGATAGCCTGTTGACAGCCCAATTTTGACTGAAGATTACGAGATGAGGCTGTTTAACAGCATGTCATGTAGGAGGACAACTAAATACCCGAGTGGAAAGGGAAGGCATACATGAGTCAGGCCTGGGTTCGTCGACCCATAAACATGGGACATTCATACTGAAGAACATAAGATACAGGGGATTCTTTTACCATATCGTACACCGTGGAGGAGTTATGTAGTAATGATAACATTTCTTATGTCTATTTGGATTCTATAGATACATCTACTTGGATGCTATTTACATGTCTCCTTTCTCGTCTTCTCCTTGGTTTGGTTATCATGTTCACTGTTGCTATGATTTTGCCGAGATTGGTTCTTGGGGTGGCAAGATTGGCATATTCTGCCCTACCGACCCTGACAAAAAATGAATCTCCTTTTGGTGCTGTAGAATGTATCATCATCACCCCCATTTGCAAATCAAAAATCTGTTTTTGTTTCACCTCCACAACTGAATCAGAGTTGTGTCCTTGCTGCTTTTGCAAATAAATCTGGAACCTCTTTTCAAAACAGAACACATAATCATTTACCAAGTTCCTTTCTCATCTTTTGCTTACCTGTATGGCGAATCAATGTGTGCCATTCTTGTTGGTTTGGTTCTCATGTTCTCTGTTGCTATGATTTGCTGAGATAGTGATTTTTTTGCGGAAAATCGGTTATTGGTGTGGTGAGATTGGCAGATTCCAACCTGTCCACAAAAATCTCCTTGGGCCTAAATTTTTTCTTGGCAATTTTGTTTCTCCTAGTTCAAGACTAGTTGGAGCTTCAGTGCTGTAGAATGTATCAGCATCACCACTCGTGAATCAAAATTTATTCTTGTTTCACTTGCAGAACTAAAAGCTGTATCCACAAATAAATTTGCAACCATGTTTCGAAACAAAACAGGGGAACAAACCAAGAGTCGCAGCGCATCAGAATGCAAGTTTTAGCATGGGAATAAAACTCATATGTTGCAGGTTGTAAACACCAGATATTTGGTTAAGTTTCCTATCATAGACGTATCAGCTGAGAGACCGAAATGATCGATTTCTATGGATACCACAGCGTAAGCCGAAGCGATCGATACTCTAGAAACCAGCAAGATGAGATAGTCTAGAGGCAAAGACCAGCTACTTCTGAGTTTCAGTTTTCACAACCAAAAGGCGATCTTTGCGCTGTACTGCCCCTTGGTTTTGTCCCCTTTTTCTGTAAAAGAAATAACGGACTAGTATTCGAGCCAAATGAAGACCGGACGTGTTGGTTTTGAAGAGAAAAGAAAGGGGATCAATAGCAAGGTTCTTCACTTCTATATAGACCAAAAAATTGCGGCAACAGCGTCTACGACAAACCCGCTGTGTTACATGCTTTTAGAAGTTTGATTGATTGAAAGAGAGTCTAGAATTGATGGGAAATCAATAGCATATTACATTATCCCCGCACAAACTGTGACAGAGGACACCTGAAGACGCAATTGGCATTGTTTCCCTGTTATGTTCCATGATATCTTCCGAACTTCATCCTTTTTTGGAGCTAGCAACTTTCTAACGCTTGTTTAAATTTCCACAGGAATTTTGTGTGGAATTTTCTTTCACTCATCTTCAAAACATTTTAAGAAAATCAAGCGAGGAGAAGACCCTCGTGTTTCAATCATCTCATACTCTCTGCAATACGCCTCATTTTCACCGCTGGAAATTTAGTCCGGTGCTTTGACGACCAGATCTCAGTCTCGAAGCCCTGCAACACTACTCAGACTTTCACCACCTCGTTGCATCACCTATTTAACTGATGCCAAGAGTACCATCTATCTCAACTCCTGCGAACCGTGGAAGTAACTGCAAGTTCATGTCATGGAAAATACAAGTCAACTGTGCAGATAATGCATAACTTTTTAGTGGGGTCAGATCGTGACATCTTTACAGGATATTACAAATAATTCACAAATGCTCTGTAAATAAGAAAAAATCTCCTCAAAGGTAATGTGTAGAGAAAACTGGCAGTGAGGGGCCTCAAGTACAGAGTATTATAAAACACACAGCCATCTAATGTTCATTTATCCCCATTCGAAAACAAGAAGTCTGTAGGGATTTCATATGGAATGGAAAATTCTAATGTGGAGATGCTTCCTTTCATCAGTTCTAAAAGAAGGTTCTCTTATAGTACTTCCTTTTTTTAGAGGAAGATTGACATGCATGGTTCAGAATGTTACAGCTACTGCTCTGTCCTCCTGGTAGTCAGGGTAAAAAATGAACAAGCTTAAATGGAAGCTAAATGAGGATGTTTCTGCAGAATAGAAGAGGGGTTAATTGGGGATTAGTGAGAATGGGTCAGCCCATGCATCATGCACACTAGGTACTGCGTACAAATCGCTAGAAACCTAAATCCGCCATTGCCACCGGACAATTGTGCTCCCTTGCTATATATACCCTTTGTATCTAGGACGATTTACTATCAAGTCCGGGATCAATTCCTCATCACATCTGTTATATCAGCGGTTTGGCGAAACTTCTTATCAATGTGAATAAGTGTCCGGTTGTTTTGGGGCGTTATTTTTCAATTTGTAATTGTGGGTCCAACAAATAAAAGCAAACCTAAGATGGCCAAAAAATAAACCGCACATGCCGGCAGTACCTACACATGGCTAATCATCGGACATAAGTTTTAACGCACATTGAGGACCTACCCGTAACCACCTGGTATTCTGCTACTTCAGTACTACGGACAATGACCACTATTCATCCAAATATCATCAGTTTTTACATGTAGGCTATCACAAAATCTATCGAAAGCACCATTCCTCGTCTAGTAAATTCTAGTCTTGTAGTATGTTCTTCATCCTGCCATGTCCCTATGTTTGACCTTCTTGGACTACTCAATAGAAAATAAGCTCATGTCTCTTTTGATCATTTTCTAGCCAAACA
Organism: Triticum urartu; assembly: GCF_056163025.1. NCBI lineage: Eukaryota > Viridiplantae > Streptophyta > Magnoliopsida > Poales > Poaceae > Triticum > Triticum urartu. The sequence goes on from NC_141875.1 coordinate 1,604,746, forward strand.
AATTACAGTATCATGTTGACTGACCATGGTTAAGATAGAGAATTTTACTGTCAAGAGTTTAGCATGCTACCAATGATTGATGACATTGTCTCGTAGTAGCAACCCATGGTTTAATTAACTACTCGGATGCATGCAGTGGATGATAAGAACACTCTCAACTACTTCCCCCTCACGTCCACTCAATTTCCTCTAATTTGCATGTGCCCTATTAATTAACTGGTAAACAAGAAGACAAGTTGGCTTGCGAAGCAGCCATTAATTTTTCCCTTGGTACTTATAATTTGAGTATGTGGCCTTGTATAAGGAAATGGAGGGAGTGACAAAGTTCAGAACACCTGCACAAACGATGATAGAGTCATCCACGGCTTAGTAGATTAGGCCCTCCTGCACCTTGATTCCTTTTTTTTAATAAATTCCGATTTTTCTTGTACCCCTAGCTGCGATTTTTGGAACAAAGTCACCCTATTTAAAAAAGGGATAAGTATATTTTTCGTTCTCGAACTCTTTCGAGAGTTTAGAAATCGTCCCTCAACTATAAACCGGAGAGTTTTCGTCCCTCAACTATCAAAACCGGATAATTTTCGTCCCTCGTGCCGCTTCGGGCGGTTTTACTCTGGGATGAACATTAAATCAGTGAACAATAAAATCAAAAAAATAGCAAAACAAAATTAAAAAAATCTGAAATTTTACAGCATCGAAGATAATCTGGTGCGCAAGACCCTCGCAAAATTTCGTGGTGTTTCGAATTTCAAGCAGCTCGTGGCAAACAAAAAACTGTAAATATGTACGTCGGTGAACAGTAAATTAAAAAATAGCAAGAAAAATTCAAAAAAACATGAAACATTTTGGCATCAAAGATGCTCAGGTACGCAAGATGCATGCAAAATTTTGTGATCAAATGACATACGAGGAGCTCTAGCCAAAAAGAAAAAACAAAATAGCGCACTTTAAAAAAAAATCTCAGCCAAATTTTGTTTCTTTTTGTCAGAGTTCGTACAATACCCAAACATCACGAAAATTTGCACGGACGTTGGGCACCCAAGCCTCTTTTATGCCAAAAAAATTCATACCGCTTTGAATTTTTTTGCTATTTATTTTGAATTTACTGTTCACTGATGTACAAATTTATAGTTTTTTGTTTTCCACGAGCTACTGGAATATCAAAACACCACAAAATTTTGCACGTGTCTTGCGCACCAAAGTATCTTCGATGCTCTAAAATTTCAGATTATTTTGATTTTTGTTGCTATTTTTCGATTTTACTGTTTTCCCTCGAGATGCCCACCGCAGGATAGCGATTTAGTGCACGTATTACTGTGTCAGACTTCTGTCACGGTTCCAAGGGGGTGAGTCAATGGCATACTAGTGACACTCTGTTTGTCTATGTATTCACACAAGTATTATGTTTCCGGTTAATACAATTCTAGCATGAATAATGAACATTTATCATGATATAAGGAAATAAATAATAACTTTATTATTGCCTCTAGGGCATATTTCCTTCAGTCTCCCACTTGCACTACAGTCAATAATCTAGATTACACAGTAATGATTCTAACACCCATGGAGCCTTGGTGTTGATCATGTTTTGCTTATGGAAGAGGCTTAGTCAGCGGGTCTGCAACATTCAGATACGTATGTATCTTGCAAATTTCCATGTCTCCCACTTGGACTAAATCCCGAATGGAATTGAAGCGTCTCTTGATGTGCTTGGTTCTCTTGTGAAATCTAGATTCCTTCGCCAAGGCAATTGTACCAGTATTGTCATAAAAGATTTTCATTGGACCCGATGCACTAGGTAGGACACCTAGATCGGATATGAACTCCTTCATCCAGACTCCTTCATTTGCTGCTTCCGAAGCAGCTATGTACTCCGCTTCACATGTAGATCCCGCCACGACGCTTTGTTTAGAACTGCACCAACTGACAGCTCCACCGTTCAATGTAAACACGTATCCGGTTTGCGATTTAGAATCATCCGGATCAGTGTCAAAGCTTGCATCAACGTAACCATTTACGATGAGCTCTTTGTCACCGCCATATACGAGAAACATATCCTTAGTCCTTTTCAGGTACTTCAGGATGTTCTTGACCGCTGTCCAGTGATCCACTCCTGGATTACTTTGGTACCTCCCTGCTAGACTTATAGCAAGGCACACATCAGGTCTGGTACACAGCATTGCATACATGATAGAGCCTATAGCTGAAGCATAGGGAACATCTTTCATTTTCTCTCTATCTTCTGCGGTGGTCGGACATTGAGTCTTACTCAACTTCACACCTTGTAACACAGGCAAGAACCCTTTCTTTGCTTGATCCATTTTGAACTTTTTCAAAACTTTGTCAAGGTATGTGCTTTGTGAAAGTCCAGTTAAGCGTCTTGATCTATCTCTATAGATCTTAATGCCCAATATGTAAGCAGCTTCACCGAGGTCTTTCATTGAAAAACTCTTATTCAAGTATCCCTTTATGCTATCCAGAAATTCTATATCATTTCCAATTAGTAATATGTCATCCACATATAATATCAGAAATGCTACAGAGCTCCCACTCACTTTCTTGTAAATACATGCTTCTCCAAAAGTCTATATAAAACCAAATGCTTTGATCACACTATCAAAGCATTTATTCCAACTCCAAGAGGCTTGCACCAGTCCATAAATGGATCGCTGGAGTTTGCATATTTTGTTAGCTCCCTTTGGATCGACAAAACCTTCTGGTTGCATCATATACAACTCTTCTTTCAGAAATCCATTCAGGAATGCAGTTTTGACATCCATCTGCCAAATTTCATAATCATAAAATGCGGCAATTGCTAACATGATTTGGACAGACTTAAGCATCACTACGGGTGAGAAGGCCTCATCGTAGTCAATCCCTTGAACTTGTCGAAAACCTTTCGCAACAAGTCGAGCTTTGTAGACAGTAACATTACCGTCAGCGTCAGTCTTCTTCTGCTTGAAGATCCATTTATTCTCAATTGCTTGCCGATCATCGGGCAAGTCAACCAAAGTCCACACTTTGGTCTCATACATGGATCCCATCTCAGATTTCATGGCTTCTAGCCATTTTGCGGAATCTGGGCTCACCATCGCTTCTCCATAGTTCGTAGGTTCATCATGATCTAGTAGCATGACTTCCAGAACAGGATTACCGTACCACTCTGGTGCGGATCTTACTCTGGTTGATCTACGAGGTTCGGTAGTAACTTGACCTGAAGTTTCATGATCATCATCATTAGCTTCCTCACTAATTGCTGTAGGTGTCACAGAAACCGGTTTCTCTGATTTACTACTTTCCAATAAGGGAGCAGGTACAGTTACCTCATCAAGTTCCACTTTCCTCCCACTCACTTCTTTCGAGAGAAACTCCTTCTCCAGAAAGGATCCATTCTTAGCAACGAATGTCTTGCCTTCGGATCTGTGATAGAAGGTGTACCCAGTAGTCTCCTTTGGGTATCCTATGAAGACACATTTCTCCGATTTGGGTTCGAGCTTATCAGGTTGAAGTTTTTTCACATAAGCATTGCAGCCCCAAACTTTCAGAAACGACAACTTTGGTTTCTTGCCAAACCACAGTTCATAAGGCGTCGTTTCAATGAATTTTGATGGTGCCCTATTTAACGTGAATGCGTCCGTCTCTAAAGCATAACCCCAAAACGATAGCGGTAAATCTGTAAGAGACATCATAGATCGCACCATATCTAGTAAATACGATTACGACGTTCGGACACACCATTACGCTGTGGTGTTCCGGGTGGCGTGAGTTGTGAAACTATTCCGCATTGTTTCAAATATAGACCAAACTCGTAACTCAAATATGCTCCTCCACGATCAGATCATAAAAACTTTATTTTCTTGTTACGATGATTTTCAACTTCACTCTGAAATTCTTTGAACTTTTCAAATGTTTCAGACTTATGCTTCATTAAGTAGATATACCCATATCTGCTTAAATCATCTGTGAAGGTGAGAAAATAACGATATCCGCCACGAGCCTCAACATTCATCGGACCACATACATCTGTATGTATGATTTCTAACAAATCTGTTGCTCTCTCCATAGTACCGAAGAACGGCGTTTTAGTCATGTTGCCCATGAGGCACGGTTCACAAGTACCAAGTGATTCATAATCAAGTGGTTTCAAAAGTCCATCAGTATGTAGTTTCTTCATACGCTTTACACCGATATGACCTAAATGGCAGTGCCACAAATAAGTTGCACTATCATTATCAACTCTGCATCTTTTGGTTTCAACATTATGAATATGTGTATCACTACTATCGAGATTCATCAAAAATAGACCACTCTTCAAGGGTGCATGACCATAAAAGATATTACTCATATAAATAGAACAACCATTATTCTCTGATTTAAATGAATAACCGTCTCGCATCAAACAAGATCCAGATATAATGTTCATGCTCAACGCTGGCACCAAATAACAATTATTTAGGTCTAATACTAATCCCGAAGGTAGATGTAGAGGTAGCGTGCCGACCGCGATCACATCGACTTTGGAACCATTTCCCACGCGCATCGTTACCTCGTCCTTCGCCAGTGTTCGCTTAATCCGTAGTCCCTGTTTCGAGTTGCAAATATTAGCAACATAACCAGTATCAAATACCCAGGTGCTACTGCGAGCTCTAGTAAGGTACACATCAATAACATGTATATCACATATACCTTTGTTCACATTGCCATCCTTCTTATCCGTCAAATACTTGGGGCAGTTCCGCTTCCAGTGACCAGTCTGCTTGCAGTAGAAACATTCAGTTTCAGGCTTAGGTCCAGATTTAGGTTTCTTCTCCTGAGCAGCAACTTGCTTGCTGTTCTTCTTGAAGTTCCCCTTCTTCTTCCCTTTGCCCTTTTTCTTGAAACTAGTGGTCTTGTTGACCATCAACACTTGATGCTCCTTCTTGATTTCTACCTCCGCAGCCTTTAGCATTGCGAAGAGCTCAGGAATTGTCTTGTCCATCCCTTGCATATTATAGTTCATCACGAAGCTCTTGTAGCTTGGTGGCAGTGATTGGAAGCGCAGCTACCATGATCGCAACAACAAGCGCAACCGTCTCGTAGCTGACAGTGCCACTGCAGGCGGCAACAACAACGCGTCGCCTCCCGACCACGGCCCACCAGCGCCAACCGAGGACAGATACAGTTGGAGGAAGTACAGGCAAAAGCAGGTGAAGCACAACGAGTACCCGCAAAGCTACTACAAGTGCACGCACCCCAGCTGCCAGGTGAAGAAGAAGGTGGAGCGTTCGCACGAGGGCCACATCATGGAGATCATCTACAAGGACACGCACAACCACCCCAAGCCCGCTGCCCAGGGCCGTCGACCCGCCGGTGCCGTGTAGGTACACCCGTTCAATGACGCGCAAATGGACACGCAAACGTACAATAATGGCTATGGCAATGTTGGCGCGGCTCACAGCCGAACGCGGAGGCAAGGTCGTTGTGGCTGTCCAGGACTGGCGAGGCGATGGGCTGGAGGCCACGTCACCCGCCTCAGTGCCCGGTGAGCTCTGCGACTCGTCGACTTTGATGCAGGTCCATGACAGCGCCGCCCGATTGTGCTCAACCCGTGAACTGCGGGTTGAAATAAATAAAAGGCAGGGGGTTTATTGTAAAATGCACAGCGTCGACCCGCTCGGTCCAGTTGGCTGCAAATTTGCATATAGAGGACAAGTTTTAGGATCAAATATGTTAAGAATAGAATAGTTGCTTACAATTAAGCTAATTAGGATTAAATTAATTGTTAGATAGGTTGCTTAGTTCTCAAGCAACCATGTACTTCCTTGACTCTCAAGGTAACTATGTAATTTCTTGACTCTCAAGTAACTATGTGTTTACTTGACCGCCAAGCACCATGTGTACTTCCGTCTGGGTATAAATAGCCCACTTCTATCATCAATAAAGACTGATGGATCATCTTTCATTCAAACTCTTTCCTTTTTTATTTTTCACTCAAAACAAAATAGTTGCCCATCCGGAACAAATCATAGGACTTGCAGTGCTATTACTTTACTAAAAAAAAAAAAAAAAAGACGTTCGCTGGCCAACGTGGAAGCCAGCTTAGCCGTCCTGACCCATGCGGCCACCTCAGCGCACGCGTGGCACTGTAGCCAACTACAGCCCGTGTGTGCATATACGTGGGCTCCCACGCCCGCCCCCCGCTCTTGGTCTTGGTCTTCTTCCCCTCCCCGGCGACCAACCCCGTCCTCCTCCTCCGCCGCCAACCCAAGGTACGTGGCCCTAATCGCGCGATCCACCAAGTTCGATCGATTCGTCCCCGTCGTCGCTAGATCCGGCTCGCCGCGCCCGAAATCCCCCGGGGAATCGGGGTGAATTCGTGTGGTTCGATTTTCGTCGGGGCTGGTTAAGTTCCAATCCCGGGTCAAGGCCTCCTCCTCCTCCGCCCCCGACCGATCCCGTCGCCTCCCTGGCGTAGCTTAGCCTATCTCCCGCCTGGCTCCGTGCCGTGCGGCCCCCGATCTGATCCCGCCGAGACACAGATCGCACGGGCAAATCGCGGGTCACGGTGCGCATCTGGGCGTGCGGCCTCAAGCCGCTTTTTTGTTGCTTCCGTGGTGGTCAGTCGGCCAAGTCAGTACTGTTGTATGCCGGTGCCCGCTCACAATTCACTAGTACTGTACGTCTGAATAATTGGTGTGCGCTCCTTGTATAGCTTAGACTGAAGATGCAGGGATGTGCAGAATGGCACTGGTAAATTTTTCTATGAGGTGCGGTTATCCGCGAGCCATGATGACGACGTATGGAAGGGGCAATTGAGTGTGAGTAGATCAGATCGATTTACGCTAGCTAGGACCATAGATTGTCTGTGACATAATGAAATGAGTTCGTTCTCCGTATGTATGCCCATTCGAGCTAGAGTGGCCCGAGCCTGACGACCGCATGTTCTTAACTCCGTGTCTTATGTCTCATCTTTTATTTGTTATATGCTGATACATCATCTACACTTTCCGATTGCATCATCTTATCCTAAGCTGGTCAAATTTCTATCTCAAGTCTGTGAGAGTATCTTAGTACTGTAACCACCCACTTCCACAATTTTTCTTCCTGAATTGTTGGATCCTGTCCACTACGAAAGTAAGCCAGTAAGGCATAGACTTCCTATCTCAAGCTCAGACCTAAGGGTCCGGTTGCTTATCGGCGACTGTCATTTCTGGTGTTTACTATCTTGTTAGGCCTAGCACAATGCTAGGTGCTTACAAAAATAAACCGGGTTTTTCAAAAGCACCGGTGCCTATTTCTATAGGAGATACGCCTAATTAAGCATCTACCCTTTACAAATAAGCACCGGTGCTTAAGAAAAGCCTGGTTTATTTCTCTAAGCACCTTGCATTGTACAAGGCCTTAGGTAGCGGAGTCAGAGGATAATGAACCCCCTCACTTATGTGAGTCCAATATGAGAGCTGTCCCTGTGCCAAGTGCTATAAGCGAATGATGTCAGCTGAATTTTCCTTTATGCTGTCAGATTCAGCATGCTGATTTCTATTGTGAAAGCACCAGTTCTGTTAGCTCTTCATTTTGGAGAGTGTTAAAGGACATAAAGTATAAAATAGAACTGCGAGCCACATCGCTTGGCTGTGCACAGGACATGACTTCCAGCACCACAAGTAATGACCAGTTTTAACCCCGATGACTGTTTTACTGTTTTCTATCTTAAAACCGTAATAATTTGTCAAAGCCATCCTCCTACGTCATGTGAGTTAACTAGTTAATTCAATCAAATTAACATTATGATTTGAAGGCACAGACACCATCTGCCATCTGAATTCTGAATGTTCCATCTTCTCCAGCCTGTCATTTTATTTATGCCATGGCAATGGGTATGCCTCTGCTACCTATGTGCTGTACAGCTCTATATCTTACTACTGGTTTGCGGTTTGTATCTTAGAGACCATGATTTGTGAATGCCATCCTCCTATGTCATGAACATTAACTAGTTAAGTGAATCAGCATGGAATTCAGTATCAAATGTATGAGACCTCATTTTTATGATTTGAAGCCGCAAGCACCACCTGCAATCTGAATTCTGATCATATCACCTTCTCTAGTCTGTCATTATATTTATGTCATGACACTGGGTGTGCCTCTGCTAATGCCCAGGGCTATCTGCGATCTACGTGTTGTACATCTCAATAATCTTTGGATTCATACATTATTAGTATATCTTTCAAGCCAAACCTTTGGATTCATACATTACTAGCATTTGCTATGTTCATCTGACACATGGATGATGCAATATAACTGTGAGAGCATTTTTGCGCAACCTAATGCTTGTAGTTATTTCTGACTGATATCAGAAACCCACCAGTTTTAAGAAGAAAAAAAATGTGATGTTCATAAGCATACTGTGCAGTTTATTACACGCCAAGCAAAAACGTGATGTTCAGCAAAAAGATAATTGCAATGCCTTTTAAAACTTCTCTATGCTGATTCTTCTCTTGGCATTACCAGAGCTGAACAATGGCGAAGATCAAGCCAAAGGCATTGCTGGCACAGAGCAAACAGAAGAAGGGCCCTACTCAGATCGGCCTGGTGAGGATCATCACCTACATCGTCCTCGGCGCCCTAGCTGTGTCCTCCGTATACTATGCCTATCAGTACTGGCAGAGCAAAGGAGCGGCCGTTGCGGCAGCAGCAGGAGCAGCAGAAGGCGTCGTTGGGAACTAAAGCCCCAGGAATGTAGTTGATTTTGCTGCTGTTGTTGTATTGTCTTGTCGGTTTTTCCTGGTTGTCGGAGTACGGTAAATTTGTGGAACATTGACAGAGCATGCGACGCTTAGTTGTATCCCCCTGTAAATTGCCTTAACATTTATGCTTATATTTCCTTCTTCGACATGGAGTTCCGGTTGTTCAGTTGATAGTGTACTCCTCTGCTACTCAGATAAACATACGAGGGCACAAAAAACTGTTCCCAAGTGTAACGTGCACATCCTGTAGCTAGTGTTTCTCTTGTATTTTGGCTATGAGGTGGCCCCAAGTAAGGTTCAAAGACGCCTCTAGACTTGGTGAGATTAGGTTCAAGTGGAAAAATTCTTAGCACCAAGTTTTGACCAACATTGGCCATGCTGTAACTGAAAGTGTTCCTCGACAGTTATACAGAAGTTTTGGGTCAATTTGTAAGCAAAAACAAATATGCAATTTTCTTCTGCAAGTGATGAAGTGATGAAGTAGGCTATGCCTCTGCTCCGGCAGAAGTATTTGTTTGCAGCTCCGTACAACTCTAGGAAATTCCATGGCTACAGCTTTTGAGCATGTACCATAAAAAATATACGTTGTTAATGGGCGATCTGCCAAGAAACTTAGTTGAGCTGGTAGCATGACACATAAGTCTTTGTTATGTCGATTGCTTAAGGTATACTATCTACCATTCCATGAGTTGTTCTCAATTAAGGGCATCTCCGACGTTGTTCCCTAAAATACACTAGAAGAACGCTCGTGCGTTGCAACGGGGCCACATTAACTTTAAGAGTTCAATATTAATCATGTTAATAATACATTTAATATTCTCATACATATCAAGTGACACTGGCGACCTTTTTTGTCAATTTAGCAACGGGCTCGGTTGCAACGGGCTCTTTATACATATTAGACAACTCGCTACTACTTAAACTACAACTATGGCTACCAATATTTTTTTGTCAATTTAGCTCAGCAATAGTGTCTAGCTTAATAGACTGCTTTGCATTCACCCCCTCAGAAGACAGAGAGAACCAACTCAACATGTCAGAAGATTAACAGAAATTTCATTTGTATGGCATGAACATATAGCAGGAGCACCAACACATAGATCAGTAGAGAGCAGAGCACAGCATGCACACACTCGGGCCATCTATATCATACACACACAGCAACGCACACACGCATCACGCTGGCATATACATACAGAAAGGCAGGCACACACGCATCATGGGCATTGGCCGGTGCGACGCACGCAGAGCAAGTACGTACGCACGGAGAGCAAGCTAGCAAGCACGCACGCGTCCAACCCCGCCGCTGCATGCGCTGGCAGAGGGTGAGGCAGCAAGGGAGACTGCACATTGAAGCTGTCCATGCAAGGCTGGAGGTGCTGGGCCGGCGACGACGGTGTTGGGACGGCGCTTGATTCGTTCCCGGTGGCGTGGAGCTTGGGGCGGCAACGCGGCGATAGCTAGTGCTCGGGGATGGGGGTTTGGGGCGGGGGCAGTCGACCCGATGGCTGGCGAAGTTAACGAGCTCGGGCGGCTGGAAATTCGGCGGGTGGCGGCGGCACATCACGAGGATGGGACAGGCGGAAAACCTAGCAGGCGTTCAACTACCAATACCCACACCTTTTTTTAGGGGAATTGCTTGTGAAAATAACGTGCGACGACGACTTAGCGAGCGGATCCCCTTAAAAAAGACATAGCGAGCAGATTCCCTTAAAACTGGTAGGAATGGATACGATTGATGACGTTGATAAATAATGGTGAATGTTGGCCTAATTTACTATCATCATGCATGGAAATGAATCATCAAGAAAAAGAATACTTCCTATTACTACACTCATAGGAAGCTTCTTAATCTCTGCTACCAAACAGTTTCTGCCCAAATAAGGAAGGAAAGTTATGGACGTGATTCGGAAGGAAACAAACGTTATGAAGATTAATTAATTTAGATTTGATCTTTAGAGATTGATTGTGATTGATTCTTTTACATAAAGACATTACTAAATAATTTGCGTCGGTATGGAAAGTTCTGATCCGTTCAGTTTTTTTCGTTGTGTGAGAGGATGAAGTGAAAATAAACCGATGAAGTGGGGGAGACGACGAAAAAAAATCTACGACGGTTAACCTACGAAAAAAAACCGGACGAAAGTGGTGGGACGGAAAAAAACCTGGAAGCGAGACTACCAACTGCTCCATTAGGAGTAGAGATTGATTGTGATTGATTCTTTTACATAAAGACATTACTAAATAATTTGCGTCAGTATGAAAAATTCTGATCCGTTCAGTTTTTTTCGTTGTCTGAGAGGGTGAAGTGAAAATAAACCGATGAAGTGGGGGAGGTGACAAAAAAAATCTACGACGGTTAACCTATGAAAAAAAACCGGACGAAAGTGGTGGGACGAAAAAAAAACTGGAAGCGAGACTACCAACTGCTCCATTAAAAATAGAGATACACATTTATTTGTCAGCAAACTGATCCGGACCACTATGCAAACTCGAATGTAGGAGCCGGTCATCCAACCGCATCCCCTAAACGTTTGCCCACTTCTAGTCAAATTCATTTCAATTGCATACTAAAATTAGAAGCAATACAAGAAGGTAGACACCCCATGGCTCCCATGCCGGGTACACTTTGGGCCGGCCAAACTAGCTCTTCTCCGGATTTGGCAACGTTCCCAGACCTGTTTTCTCTTTTTTGTGTTTTTCTTTTCTATTTTTCCTTTATTTATTTTTTCTTTATATTTAATTTATATTTATATTTTTCATTTCTTTTTTATTTAACTTTTCTTTCTTTTATTCATTTTGCAAAAATATATTTCAAAATTTTAACATTTTTTTGAAACGTAATTCATTTCTGAATGAATGATCATTTTCGAATTTTCGAACACTTTCCTAATTTGAAAATATTTATTTTTAATTCGTGAACATTTTCTGAAATTTTGAACATTTTTCTAAACTAGCAAACAATTATTTTCAATGGGCGAACATTTTTTGAAATTTCGGAATATGTATTGAGATTTATGACAATTTTTTAATTTGATTGCATAAATTTATTTTGAATAAATTAACATTTTTGAGTGAGTGACACATTTATTTGAATCGATGGACATTTTCTAAATTTTTGGGAACAAAATTGTAAAGTCGCAACAATATTTGAAGTTTGTGAACACTTTTTTGGAGTGTGCGAACATTTGTTAAAATTCACAAACATTTTTCATAATCATGAATATTTTTATTTCCCAAATAGTTTTTTTCTTCAAAATCACGAACATATTCTTAATATTAAAATGTTTTTTTACTTCATGAACGTTTATGATTTCCCAAACATTATTTACGACATTATGAATTTTTTGTGACTTCGTTTTTTATGACTTTCAGACATTTGTTTTTCTAGATTAGTTATTTTTTGAATTTTGGGACTTTTTTGATATCTTGAATTGTTTTAAAAAATTAAACAGTAAAGAAGGAATAATAAGACAAAGATGAACCAACAAAACACGGGGCTGTACTGCCCCCGTACATGGGTTGTCCCGCCACCGCACATGTGTCGGCCCAAATAGGCTCGCGGGGGGAGGTGGTTGCGCTCGTGGTGCCTTTTCCAGCATGTTATGTGCCAAATTTTTTTGAGCTCTCCCTGCGGTCCACCCTTCTTTCTGTAGCTGACAAAAAAAATCAGGTTTTAGAAAACATTGGATTTGGGGCTTCCAAGCTATGTGGGGCAGTCCAAGGAAAAAATGCTTCCAGTATCTTATGGAAAGAATTTGGGAGATCCTGCAAGGATGGAAGATCAAGCTCCTCTCAAAGGCAGCAAAGGTAATCCTAATAAAAAAGCGATTCCCACGTACGCGATGGCCTATTTTGATCTTACAAAAAAATTATGTGATAGCATCAGCCAAATGGTCTGGTGGGCTGATACGTCCATTTTGCATCATGTTTTTATATCGATATTTATTGCATTATGGGCTGTTATTACACATATTTATTGCATTATGGGCTGTTTTGATCTCACAATACTTATGTCTTTTCTCTCATATTTTACAAGGTTTACATGAAGAGAGAGAATGCCGGCAGCTGGAATGCTGAGCTGGAAAAGGAGCAAATATTAGAGATCTATTCTGCACAAATATTAGAGACTTATTCTGGGTTGAACATTTGTTAAAGTTCACAAACATTTTTCATAATCATGAATATTTTTATTTCCCAAATAGTTTTTTTCGTCAAAATCACGAACATATTCTTAATATTAAAATGTTTTTTTACTTCATGAACGTTTATGATTTCCCAAACATTATTTACGACATTATGAATTTTTTGTGACTTCGTTTTTTATGACTTTCAGACATTTGTTTTTCTAGATTAGTTATTTTTTGAATTTTGGGACTTTTTTGATATCTTGAATTGTTTTAAAAAATTAAACAGTAAAGAAGGAATAATAAGACAAAGATGAACCAACAAAACACGGGGCTGTACTGCCCCCGTACATGGGTTGTCCCGCCACCGCACATGTGTCGGCCCAAATGGGCTCGCGGGGGGAGGTGGTTGCGCTCATGGTGCCTTTTCCAGCATGTTATGTGCCAAATTTTTTTGAGCTCTCCCTGCGGTCCACCCTTCTTTCTGTAGCTGACAAAAAAAAAATCAGGTTTTAGAAAACATTGGATTTGGGGCTTCCAAGCTATGTGGGGCAGTCCAAGGAAAAATGCTTCCAGTATCTTATGGAAAGAATTTGGGAGATCCTGCAAGGATGGAAGATCAAGCTCCTCTCAAAGGCGGCAAAGGTAATCCTAATAAAAAAGCGATTCCCACGTACGCGATGGCCTATTTTGATCTTACAAAAAAATTATGTGATAGCATCAGCCAAATGGTCTGGTGGGCTGATACGTCCATTTTGCATCATGTTTTTATATCGATATTTATTGCATTATGGGCTGTTATTACACATATTTATTGCATTATGGGCTGTTTTGATCTCACAATACTTATGTCTTTTCTCTCATATTTTACAAGGTTTACATGAAGAGAGAGAATGCCGGCAGCTGGAATGCTGAGCTGGAAAAGGAGCAAATATTAGAGATCTATTCTGCACAAATATTAGAGACTTATTCTGGGTTGAACATTTGTTAAAGTTCACAAACATTTTTCATAATCATGAATATTTTTATTTCCCAAATATTTTTTTTCAAAATCATGAACATATTCTGAATATGCAAATGTTTTTTTTACTTCATGAACATTTATGATTTCCCAACCATTATTTTCCAAATTATGAATATTTTGTGACTTCGAAAATTTTTTATGACTTTCAGACATTTGTTTTTAAAAATTAGTTATTTTTTGAATTTTGGGACTCTTTTCATATCCTTAATTATTTTTAAAAATTAAACAGTAAAGAAAGAATAATAAGAAAAAGATGAACCAACAAAACACGGGGCTGTACTGCCCCCGTACATGGGTTGTCCCGCCACCGCACATGTGTCGGCCCAAATGGGCTCGCGGGGGGAGGTGGTTGCGCTCGTGGTGCCTTTTCCAGCATGTTATGTGCCAAATTTTTTTGAGCTCTCCCTGCGGTCCACCCTTCTTTCTGTAGCTGACAAAAAAAATCAGGTTTTAGAAAACATTGGATTTGGGGCTTCCAAGCTATGTGGGGCAGTCCAAGGAAAAAATGCTTCCAGTATCTTATGGAAAGAATTTGGGAGATCCTGCAAGGATGGAAGATCAAGCTCCTCTCAAAGGCGGCAAAGGTAATCCTAATAAAAAAGCGATTCCCACGTACGCGATGGCCTATTTTGATCTTACAAAAAAATTATGTGATAGCATCAGCCAAATGGTCTGGTGGGCTGATACGTCCATTTTGCATCATGTTTTTATATCGATATTTATTGCATTATGGGCTGTTATTACACATATTTATTGCATTATGGGCTGTTTTGATCTCACAATACTTATGTCTTTTCTCTCATATTTTACAAGGTTTACATGAAGAGAGAGAATGCCGGCAGCTGGAATGCTGAGCTGGAAAAGGAGCAAATATTAGAGATCTATTCTGCACAAATATTAGAGACTTATTCTGGGTTGAACATTTGTTAAAGTTCACAAACATTTTTCATAATCATGAATATTTTTATTTCCCAAATATTTTTTTTCAAAATCATGAACATATTCTGAATATGCAAATGTTTTTTTTACTTCATGAACATTTATGATTTCCCAACCATTATTTTCCAAATTATGAATATTTGTGACTTCGAAAATTTTTTATGACTTTCAGACATTTGTTTTTAAAAATTAGTTATTTTTTGAATTTTGGGACTCTTTTCATATCCTTAATTATTTTTAAAAATTAAACAGTAAAGAAAGAATAATAAGAAAAAGATGAACCAACAAAACACGGGGCTGTACTGCCCCCGTACATGGGTTGTCCCGCCACCGCACATGTGTCGGCCCAAATGGGCTCGCGGGGGGAGGTGGTTGCGCTCGTGGTGCCTTTTCCAGCATGTTATGTGCCAAATTTTTTTGAGCTCTCCCTGCGGTCCACCCTTCTTTCTGTAGCTGACAAAAAAAATCAGGTTTTAGAAAACATTGGATTTGGGGCTTCCAAGCTATGTGGGGCAGTCCAAGGAAAAAATGCTTCCAGTATCTTATGGAAAGAATTTGGGAGATCCTGCAAGGATGGAAGATCAAGCTCCTCTCAAAGGCGGCAAAGGTAATCCTAATAAAAAAGCGATTCCCACGTACGCGATGGCCTATTTTGATCTTACAAAAAAATTATGTGATAGCATCAGCCAAATGGTCTGGTGGGCTGATACGTCCATTTTGCATCATGTTTTTATATCGATATTTATTGCATTATGGGCTGTTATTACACATATTTATTGCATTATGGGCTGTTTTGATCTCACAATACTTATGTCTTTTCTCTCATATTTTACAAGGTTTACATGAAGAGAGAGAATGCCGGCAGCTGGAATGCTGAGCTGGAAAAGGAGCAAATATTAGAGATCTATTCTGCACAAATATTAGAGACTTATTCTGGGTTGAACATTTGTTAAAGTTCACAAACATTTTTCATAATCATGAATATTTTTATTTCCCAAATATTTTTTTTTCAAAATCATGAACATATTCTGAATATGCAAATGTTTTTTTTACTTCATGAACATTTATGATTTCCCAACCATTATTTTCCAAATTATGAATATTTTGTGACTTCGAAAATTTTTTATGACTTTCAGACATTTGTTTTTAAAAATTAGTTATTTTTTGAATTTTGGGACTCTTTTCATATCCTTAATTATTTTTAAAAATTAAACAGTAAAGAAAGAATAATAAGAAAAAGATGAACCAACAAAACACGGGGCTGTACTGCCCCCGTACATGGGTTGTCCCGCCACCGCACATGTGTCGGCCCAAATGGGCTCGCGGGGGGAGGTGGTTGCGCTCGTGGTGCCTTTTCCAGCATGTTATGTGCCAAATTTTTTTGAGCTCTCCCTGCGGTCCACCCTTCTTTCTGTAGCTGACAAAAAAAATCAGGTTTTAGAAAAC
Source organism: Triticum urartu (assembly GCF_056163025.1). Classification (NCBI taxonomy): domain Eukaryota; kingdom Viridiplantae; phylum Streptophyta; class Magnoliopsida; order Poales; family Poaceae; genus Triticum; species Triticum urartu. Next base: position 1,621,005 of record NC_141875.1, read on the forward strand.
ATTGGATTTGGGGCTTCCAAGCTATGTGGGGCAGTCCAAGGAAAAAATGCTTCCAGTATCTTATGGAAAGAATTTGGGAGATCCTGCAAGGATGGAAGATCAAGCTCCTCTCAAAGGCGGCAAAGGTAATCCTAATAAAAAAGCGATTCCCACGTACGCGATGGCCTATTTTGATCTTACAAAAAAATTATGTGATAGCATCAGCCAAATGGTCTGGTGGGCTGATACGTCCATTTTGCATCATGTTTTTATATCGATATTTATTGCATTATGGGCTGTTATTACACATATTTATTGCATTATGGGCTGTTTTGATCTCACAATACTTATGTCTTTTCTCTCATATTTTACAAGGTTTACATGAAGAGAGAGAATGCCGGCAGCTGGAATGCTGAGCTGGAAAAGGAGCAAATATTAGAGATCTATTCTGCACAAATATTAGAGACTTATTCTGGGTTGAACATTTGTTAAAGTTCACAAACATTTTTCATAATCATGAATATTTTTATTTCCCAAATATTTTTTTTCAAAATCATGAACATATTCTGAATATGCAAATGTTTTTTTTACTTCATGAACATTTATGATTTCCCAACCATTATTTTCCAAATTATGAATATTTGTGACTTCGAAAATTTTTTATGACTTTCAGACATTTGTTTTTAAAAATTAGTTATTTTTTGAATTTTGGGACTCTTTTCATATCCTTAATTATTTTTAAAAATTAAACAGTAAAGAAAGAATAATAAGAAAAAGATGAACCAACAAAACACGGGGCTGTACTGCCCCCGTACATGGGTTGTCCCGCCACCGCACATGTGTCGGCCCAAATGGGCTCGCGGGGGGAGGTGGTTGCGCTCGTGGTGCCTTTTCCAGCATGTTATGTGCCAAATTTTTTTGAGCTCTCCCTGCGGTCCACCCTTCTTTCTGTAGCTGACAAAAAAAATCAGGTTTTAGAAAACATTGGATTTGGGGCTTCCAAGCTATGTGGGGCAGTCCAAGGAAAAAATGCTTCCAGTATCTTATGGAAAGAATTTGGGAGATCCTGCAAGGATGGAAGATCAAGCTCCTCTTAAAGGCGGCAAAGGTAATCCTAATAAAAAAGCGATTCCCACGTACGCGATGGCCTATTTTGATCTTACAAAAAAATTATGTGATAGCATCAGCCAAATGGTCTGGTGGGCTGATACGTCCATTTTGCATCATGTTTTTATATCGATATTTATTGCATTATGGGCTGTTATTACACATATTTATTGCATTATGGGCTGTTTTGATCTCACAATACTTATGTCTTTTCTCTCATATTTTACAAGGTTTACATGAAGAGAGAGAATGCCGGCAGCTGGAATGCTGAGCTGGAAAAGGAGCAAATATTAGAGATCTATTCTGCACAAATATTAGAGACTTATTCTGGGTTGAACATTTGTTAAAGTTCACAAACATTTTTCATAATCATGAATATTTTTATTTCCCAAATATTTTTTTTCAAAATCATGAACATATTCTGAATATGCAAATGTTTTTTTTACTTCATGAACATTTATGATTTCCCAACCATTATTTTCCAAATTATGAATATTTTGTGACTTCGAAATTTTTTTATGACTTTCAGACATTTGTTTTTAAAAATTAGTTATTTTTTGAATTTTGGGACTCTTTTCATATCCTTAATTATTTTTAAAAATTAAACAGTAAAGAAAGAATAATAAGAAAAAGATGAACCAACAAAACACGGGGCTGTACTGCCCCCGTACATGGGTTGTCCCGCCACCGCACATGTGTCGGCCCAAATGGGCTCGCGGGGGGAGGTGGTTGCGCTCGTGGTGCCTTTTCCAGCATGTTATGTGCCAAATTTTTTTGAGCTCTCCCTGCGGTCCACCCTTCTTTCTGTAGCTGACAAAAAAAATCAGGTTTTAGAAAACATTGGATTTGGGGCTTCCAAGCTATGTGGGGCAGTCCAAGGAAAAAATGCTTCCAGTATCTTATGGAAAGAATTTGGGAGATCCTGCAAGGATGGAAGATCAAGCTCCTCTCAAAGGCGGTAAAGGTAATCCTAATAAAAAAGCGATTCCCACGTACGCGATGGCCTATTTTGATCTTACAAAAAAATTATGTGATAGCATCAGCCAAATGGTCTGGTGGGCTGATACGTCCATTTTGCATCATGTTTTTATATCGATATTTATTGCATTATGGGCTGTTATTACACATATTTATTGCATTATGGGCTGTTTTGATCTCACAATACTTATGTCTTTTCTCTCATATTTTACAAGGTTTACATGAAGAGAGAGAATGCCGGCAGCTGGAATGCTGAGCTGGAAAAGGAGCAAATATTAGAGATCTATTCTGCACAAATATTAGAGACTTATTCTGGGTTGAACATTTGTTAAAGTTCACAAACATTTTTCATAATCATGAATATTTTTATTTCCCAAATATTTTTTTTTCAAAATCATGAACATATTCTGAATATGCAAATGTTTTTTTTACTTCATGAACATTTATGATTTCCCAACCATTATTTTCCAAATTATGAATATTTTGTGACTTCGAAAATTTTTTATGACTTTCAGACATTTGTTTTTAAAAATTAGTTATTTTTTGAATTTTGGGACTCTTTTCATATCCTTAATTATTTTTAAAAATTAAACAGTAAAGAAAGAATAATAAGAAAAAGATGAACCAACAAAACACGGGGCTGTACTGCCCCCGTACATGGGTTGTCCCGCCACCGCACATGTGTCGGCCCAAATGGGCTCGCGGGGGGAGGTGGTTGCGCTCGTGGTGCCTTTTCCAGCATGTTATGTGCCAAATTTTTTTGAGCTCTCCCTGCGGTCCACCCTTCTTTCTGTAGCTGACAAAAAAATCAGGTTTTAGAAAACATTGGATTTGGGGCTTCCAAGCTATGTGGGGCAGTCCAAGGAAAAAATGCTTCCAGTATCTTATGGAAAGAATTTGGGAGATCCTGCAAGGATGGAAGATCAAGCTCCTCTCAAAGGCGGCAAAGGTAATCCTAATAAAAAAGCGATTCCCACGTATGCGATGGCCTATTTTGATCTTACAAAAAAATTATGTGATAGCATCAGCCAAATGGTCTGGTGGGCTGATACGTCCATTTTGCATCATGTTTTTATATCGATATTTATTGCATTATGGGCTGTTATTACACATATTTATTGCATTATGGGCTGTTTTGATCTCACAATACTTATGTCTTTTCTCTCATATTTTACAAGGTTTACATGAAGAGAGAGAATGCCGGCAGCTGGAATGCTGAGCTGGAAAAGGAGCAAATATTAGAGATCTATTCTGCACAAATATTAGAGACTTATTCTGGGTTGAACATTTGTTAAAGTTCACAAACATTTTTCATAATCATGAATATTTTTATTTCCCAAATATTTTTTTTCAAAATCATGAACATATTCTGAATATGCAAATGTTTTTTTACTTCATGAACATTTATGATTTCCCAACCATTATTTTCCAAATTATGAATATTTTGTGACTTCGAAAATTTTTTATGACTTTCAGACATTTGTTTTTAAAAATTAGTTATTTTTTGAATTTTGGGACTCTTTTCATATCCTTAATTATTTTTAAAAATTAAACAGTAAAGAAAGAATAATAAGAAAAAGATGAACCAACAAAACACGGGGCTGTACTGCCCCCGTACATGGGTTGTCCCGCCACCGCACATGTGTCGGCCCAAATGGGCTCGCGGGGGGAGGTGGTTGCGCTCGTGGTGCCTTTTCCAGCATGTTATGTGCCAAATTTTTTTGAGCTCTCCCTGCGGTCCACCCTTCTTTCTGTAGCTGACAAAAAAAATCAGGTTTTAGAAAACATTGGATTTGGGGCTTCCAAGCTATGTGGGGCAGTCCAAGGAAAAAATGCTTCCAGTATCTTATGGAAAGAATTTGGGAGATCCTGCAAGGATGGAAGATCAAGCTCCTCTCAAAGGCGGCAAAGGTAATCCTAATAAAAAAGCGATTCCCACGTACGCGATGGCCTATTTTGATCTTACAAAAAAATTATGTGATAGCATCAGCCAAATGGTCTGGTGGGCTGATACGTCCATTTTGCATCATGTTTTTATATCGATATTTATTGCATTATGGGCTGTTATTACACATATTTATTGCATTATGGGCTGTTTTGATCTCACAATACTTATGTCTTTTCTCTCATATTTTACAAGGTTTACATGAAGAGAGAGAATGCCGGCAGCTGGAATGCTGAGCTGGAAAAGGAGCAAATATTAGAGATCTATTCTGCACAAATATTAGAGACTTATTCTGGGTTGAACATTTGTTAAAGTTCACAAACATTTTTCATAATCATGAATATTTTTATTTCCCAAATATTTTTTTTCAAAATCATGAACATATTCTGAATATGCAAATGTTTTTTTTACTTCATGAACATTTATGATTTCCCAACCATTATTTTCCAAATTATGAATATTTTGTGACTTCGAAAAAATTTTATGACTTTCAGACATTTGTTTTTCAAAATTAGTTATTTTTTGAATTTTGGGACTCTTTTTATATCCTTAATTATTTTTAAAAATTAAACAGTAAAGAAAGAATAATAAGAAAAAGATGAACCAACAAAACACGGGGCTGTACTGCCCCCGTACATGGGTTGTCCCGCCGCCGAACATGTGTCGGCCGAAATGAGCTCTCCCAGCGACCCACCCTTCTTTCTGTAGCTGAAAACCAAGTTCTAAAAAACGTTGGATGACAATAGCATTAGAAAAGCCATATCATTTTCTTTCCATTTTCTAAGCCAACGTTTTCTAAAGCCTGTTTCGAAGTTTTCACCGTGAAAATGCAATTTTTTTTAATGTTTTGAAGTATTCAACACACAATAAAAAAAACTTTAGGCATTGTACATCAAGTGTCACTTAGCTTTAAGAAGAATTTTGTACCATTAAAAAAAAGCATGTGAAATTTAAAAATGTTCACACGTGTAAAAAAATGTGGTAACATTTATGGAAATCCTATGCAGAGCAAAAATGATCACTTAATTCTTAAGAAAGATTCATACTATTCAAAAATATTTATGTTAAATGGTTTTTTTAAATGTCACAATTTTCAAACAAATGTTTTCTGACATTAAAAAATATTTATCCAATGTAATTTTTTTCAAATAGTTAAAGATTTTTTTTTGTATCATACAAAATAAGTTTCAACGTGTACTCAAAAAATCTTTAACTCATATTCAATAAATTTAGAAAAGTATTTGAAATAATGTAATCATTGATTTCAGAATGTTAGACGTATATATAAAATATGTTACATGTATACAGTAAATGTAAGGTGTATATGAAAAATTCAAACATCAGCATACTATTTGTAAAAATCATTAATCATGTATTTGAAAATGCTAAGCATGTATAAAAATTGCGGCTAATGTATATAACAAATGTAAAATTCGTATGAAAAACTTAGACATATATGTTTAAAAATAAGAAAACCAATGAGAATGTAAGAAAGAAAAAAGCGCAACGAAGCCCAAAAAAACCTGCTGGAAAACAGTAAAAGCCATTAAGGAAAGACATAAAAGAAACGTGTGTCCAGCAGCAAGGCGATACAAACAAGGCGCCTCTTTCTTACGATAAAAAAAAAGGCGCCTCTTTCTCTGTCCAATCCAAAGCCTCAGACTGTCGCCTCCGTCGCTTGGCCACCTTGTTTGCTCCGCCGTCGCCTCTGATCTCGCGAGATTGCCAGAGGCCGACCACAGCATGGAGACTGCCGGAGCCGCCGATGCATGCTTCCGTCTCTCCGCGCGGGTACGCTTTTTCCCTGGTTGTGCGATAGTCTGCCAGATCTGTGATCTGTGTACTGATTTTGCCCCCTTCCTAAGGCCTTGCTTGGTAGAGGGGGGATTTAGCCCGGGGTGGGGATCTCAGAGGATTTCGTGAATCTTTTTTCCCACCCAATCCCCCCAAATCCGCTTGAATACCCACAAATCCCTCTGCTTTAGGATTTCTTTCTTTATAATATGCTCCAATGCATGTCCTAAAGGGTGCTTGTTTCTAGGAACTTATTGGTCTAGGGACTTAAATAAGTCCCTATAAGTCTTATCTAAATCAAACATGAGGGACTTATAGGGACTTAAAGTGGGCATTTGGGACTTATGAAATAAGACTTTTAAGGAGGGACTTATAGGGATTTATAGTTGTAATATGGTCTTATAGAGACTTATAAGTCCCGGGAACCAAACAGGTAGGGACTTTTTAGGGACTTAGGACTTATAAGTTGGGACTAAAAAAATCCTAGGACTTATGAACCAAACAGGGCCCTAGTTACAACCATGGACTAAAGGTTGTATTTGCTTTGTACTCCCTCCGTAAACTAATATAAGAGCGTTTAGAACACTATTTTAGTGATCTAAACGCTCTTATATTAGTTTACAGAGGGAGTACTATCTTAGTTTGAGTCTCCCATGGCTAATCTGGATCATGTATGTACTTCATACAAGACAAGTTGAGAAAATACAACTCGTCCTTCGTCTCCGACCGTCTCAATACCCCCTCCGACATCAACGGTGTCCTCGCCGCATTCCTGTGGGGGCAGTGCCTAGCCGACGCGACGCTAGGCGGTAACAACCCGATGGTGATAAAGGACGTGGTGATGCCCAACAAGCTGGACAAACAATACTACAAGAACGTGATGTCGCACACGGTGCTCTTCACCTCTGACGCGGCCCTCATTACGTCTGCGGACACGGCGAGAATGGTGGTGGAGAACGCCAAAATCCTAACATAACACTAAAATCCTAGAAGCTAGCTTGCATAGGCCGAGAATATATATGTTGACATAATTTTTTTTGACTTCCATAGTTAGATCGTATTCATATGATGCCAGGATTAATTACTATTTGTAATAGAAGATCATTTATACCGTGTTAGTCACTTAGATGCAAGAAATGAACATGTTCAAGATGATTAACATGGCAAGCATAGGTATCGCGTGAAAGTACACATTATGTAGTACAAAACTCATGTAGGATACAAAGGAATAAGAGCCATAGGTCAATGGCTATCATCATGCCAAGTTTGTAAGTTGTAACAAATTCTGTCAGTTATATTATGATGCACTTTTGCAACCGAGTTTTCATCAAGCAAATTAATACCAACATAGATGAAAATGCCTGTCGTTGCCACAGAACGATAGCGGTGCTAGCTTAGTGATGCCAACCCGAGCAACTTAGGCTTGAAACCGAGGCAATTGTTTGGCATCCATCAAGCAACATCAGCCGAGGGGATCAGTGAGAATGCAAAACTGAATGGAAACAATGTTTCTCCTAAAATATTGTTGCACCAAGCCCGTTCACTCCTGGAGGAGTACCGCCCCCTTCCGTTGACCTTAAATAATGCTCTGCTTTCACCCCATTCACTCCTAAATGGGCCAACCCAAAGCAGCTACAACGAGGCAACAAGGGTACATACTAGAAGGGTTGGGCGCGCTTTGCTGCGCCGTTGATGTTGTTCGGTTTCTTCAAAAAAAAATCCCTCCATATCAAAATATAAGGTGTATTACTGTTTTTGAAAGTTGGAACCTTTTATGTTTAATCAAATTTGTAGAGAAGTATACCAAAATCCATAATATCAAATCGGTATTTTTAAATTCATCATGAAATGAATTTCCATACTTCTTTTTAATATTGTGGATGTCGATATTTTTTCTCTGAACTTGGTCAAAGTTAAAGAAATTTGACTTTCAACAAAACTATACCCCATATATTTTGGAACATATGTAATGATCAGTTTGGTGGGTGGGGGAGATGATAGAGTGTGTTTTATTTTTATTTATAATGCAGTGATTTTGTGGGCATCTCATGCTGTGATTCCGTGTTATCCGCTAGCCAACCTTTACTTATGAGAGAAAATTTCCGTGTCGATGGCCGCATGTACTACTATATTGGTGCTATAATATCATGTGATGACGCTGATTTTTTTTTTTGGCAGGTGATGGGAGGGTGCGTGAGATTGATATGTTTTTATAGGCCGATTGCTACTGATTGATTTGAAAATTTGTTGGCCCCGTCAAAATCGTAAACCAAATCCAAAATTAAATACCTCAATTGAATGGAAGAGCTTCAAAATTAGGGAACATAATGAATAAAAGAATTAAATGGGAGAGCTTAGAAAGTGTTGAACCGATTAAAATCGGTTGACCCAAGGCTAAACTGAATACCTCAATTAATTGTGAGCCCTTAAAAATTAGAAAGCATGGTGTATAGTATAAAAGAATTGAATGAGATATCCTTGAGAAATTGTTGACCCGGTCAAAATCGGGTTACCCAATTCTTATTGGAGACCTCAATTGAATGTGGGCTCTTTAAAACTAGGAAGTTTAGTGTTATAGAGGATTCCATGCGTTATGCAGGGTGTAGGATCCGTAGATAAGCGCAAAGTTCATAATAAATTAAAAATCAGAAACACGTGAAGAATGTGAAAAGTTCATAGCAAATTTAAAATCAGAAACTCATAAGAAATGAAAATTTTGTGGGAACCCATGTTTCACAGATCGGAAGATACTCCAATGTACACAACGAAATTATGCACTTCTATAGAACACATAAATGTTGCTAATCACATAACTGAATAACCCCACTAAGAACAATCTCTGCAGCAACTTTGCATTGGATAACTCAAACACGCAATTCATGCTCCGTTGTTCAAGCTTTATTTTGCTCCATTCCTCAATTACCTTGCAGGAGGTAGGGCGTCCATGGAAAGTTCATCGATTCCCATGATTACAATGCCGTAGGTATGTGCAATGGCGAGGCTACATACATATGATACTCTGGTCAGAAGTTTCAACTGTGGAATAATATTCTGAAGAAAACTCCCAAGCTGAATTACAAAACCATCCTACTTTGTGATCCCACACTTTAGTGGTTGTTTGGATTACTGATATATGGAATAATTTTTAGCAAAATCTGCTAAAGAGGATTTTTAGGAAACAAGTTTTAAGTTGTGGCTTTGTTAAAACTGGTTTATGGAATACTTTATTTGGCTTAATAACTTCAAATAGGAGACATGTGTATTAGATGAAGTTTCATATCGGGCGCAAGAACACAACCGAGCTCTGATGCTGCCACTAATTGGGGTGATCGTCACACTCGAGGAAGAGCCCAAGCTGCCTTTAAGAACCACCCAGTGTATCTTCTCGCTAGGCATCACCGTCCTCTTTGTCTCCAGCACGTCCCGACGGGACTTCACCCCGGAGCTCGTCTCCTTCTGCCTTCTTTCCAAAGATTCCTTACCATGGGAGATCAGTTCGTGTGCACTTTGCTCGAGCTGTATTGTTGATGCTCTCATTTGAATACGAGCTGCTACATTCACTGCTGGAATTTGAATGAGAACCGCCGCTGCTGCAATCACATGCGGAGTTTGAATTGGAATCACTTCTGCTTGAGATAGGGCTGTTGATGATGATTGCATCTTCATCAAGATTCTTCACCGGTGAGGCTTTGCTGCATATGTAAATGTACCCGTCCTCCTCTTCCATGAGCGTCAGTGCCGATGTGATCGCCAAAGGGCAGAAGCCGCCGGCTATGTTAACATCTTCCTCCTGTTTCGTCATCCTCTTGGGCATGTGGCAGCGACCATGGGCAAGGGCTGGCAGTGGCAGACTGCTTTGATGGTGGAACGGCGGTGGCGATGACGACAAACAAGCGCCAACACAGCTGGCAAAGTCTTTCAAGGCTGACACTACATGCCGCGGTGGTGGCACCACCACCACCATAGCAAGAGCCTCGCATATCCCAGATTGGCTTTGGGGAAACGACGATGCAGTTGGCTCACCGAGTGAGTTTTCATAAAATGACAATTAATCATTTCTCAAAACACAAATTACAGGTGTAGGCGATACCATGTTTGGTAATCCAGGGATTGGTTATGGTATCCAAACAGAGTTTACGTTAAATCGATGCGAGATCAACTTTTCATAAACAGGTTTAACTGAAATCACAGTATCTAAACAACAGACATGCATGTAGGTTCAATGAAGTTTTCCATTTTAGGGAGACCTATAAGTGAAAACACAATTTAAACCTACAACTAATTATAATAAGAATCTGAGCACCTATGCATTGGGGACTTTAGTTGCTATTATGCCATTTCATGCACTTAGCACCTTACCTAAACACATTTGCATTGGAGGAGGCCTAATTTACAAACCGTTAACAATTTTTGGAAGCATGCACCTTAGTTACTTGATCTCATTTCCCAAGATTCTAATACCAATGAAAGAGCAGTGCTTCCGTACCCCATTCCGTCATTCTTAAATGTGTGCAAGCAACAAGCAGTCGTTGACTATGCTTTTCTTTGCTCAAAGGGCTGGTTGAGCTTGGATGTTGGCAGATTTGGCTAGGAATGCTAGGATTCTTCGTGCGGACGAGATGGCTTCAGTTTGTTAGCACGTTATCTACTGATGAAAAGATGATGTGCGGGGGTAAAATACAAGAGTTGTATGAAATTCTTCTGTTACCTTTTTGTGGCCTTGATGTATGCAAGACATAAAACATCGCGAAGATCGAAATGAACCGTTCTCTCACACCTGCAAAATTATGAATCCTACTGTTAATTTCCAAAATTCTTAGAGGAGGAAAATGGTGTAGCCATGCTCTTGGCCCTCTGGTTTGTAATACAAGGACTTGAACTGGAAAGCAAGCCTGTAAATTTTTATTTTAATTTTGAAGTTAGCAAGCTTGTAGTTGGAGCGTTATTTTTGGGTCGTCTGCTTTATCCCGGATGGATTCTGACCCAAAAACATTCTCGTGTTACTATGTGATTGTTGTTCAAAGAAGATCCAACATGGACATTTTTTTTATTATAATGACCATCACATGTGTTCCTTTAGTGGGACCCTGAAAATTAGAAAAGAACTATGGCCCTGGGGAGTAGTACGAGGCCACAGTGTATAGTAGCGGCTGCCGGAGCGTTATACCTGTAGGTTGTGGAGTCGTGGAGAGAAACACCGTAGGTCTCTGATGCAGTAACCAACACTGCCGGACGATCTGGGTGGCAATCGACCACACCAACTTGACAGGGTGTTGATTTGAGATACGTTAATCCGAATGTACGTGGCCCATTGATTTCACAGATACACGTCTGTGTCCGCAAATCCCAGATCTGCGGCATGTGAGACGTTAATTTGAGATGTGAGTCATGCATGCATGCAACCACGCAGTACAACATCTGATATCATTTGTTTGTTTGCTGAATTAAGAAGATGATCTTTCTAGAAGCCATACCTGTGCCGTCCCATTGTATGATCCTGTAACCATGTAGTGCTGCTGATCGCCACCCGTGGGATAGTAATCAACAGACCACTGCATATCTTCGCAGTCGAGGCTGGTGACATGGATGGGAGAAAAGATTGTCCAGATCTGTGGACGAGAAATAAATAAATCATACCAGATGGACAAACAATATTTATTTGTAGCACAAGTTTATACGAGTATTAAAAGAAGGAATATTAATTAACCTTCATTGTGCGGTCAAAGGAGACGCTGGCAAAAGTGTTGGCATCATGCGGATTAAACTTGACTTGGTTCACCCAGCTTGAGTGGCCCGTGAATGTCCGAATGCACACCCAGCCCTTCTCATAGTCCCACAGCTTGATCAGTTTGTCCTTAGATGCCGACAGCACAAATGGTTGGGTCGGGTGAACGGCGAATGATGTGACATCATCGCCGTGAGCTTTGAATTCCTTGACTCTCTTCATTGTCATAAATTCATACACGTGGATGTACCCGGTGTCATCACCCACCACGAACAATTGCTCCGTTGACTTCACGATAAACCTAACAGTGGAAACAACCACAAAAGTGAAGACAAAGGTTCTTATGGCATGAGCAAACCCAGGGTAGAATTCACGCTCCATCATTTTTGTCTGCATGGCACAAAAGATATGGATACAATTGGAAATCAGTGTGTAATATACAATGTGAGGGCCCAGCCCATCATTGCATCCCAACAAGAATACGGCTGCATCCTACGTACATACGTACCTGGGTCTTGTAGTTCCAAATGACAAGTCGACTCATATAGCCTGCCAAAATCCTACGTGTGACACGAAAAAACATAGCAGGCATAGAAAATAATTATTAAAACTAGTCATCAACCTGTGCACATGCACGAGATAGCTTAATACTATTTTTTATTTACAAATATATTTTTTATGGGAAAAATCCATCAATCTTGAAGCAAAAGAAAATTGTATCCGTTTGGGCCGGATTACATAGTTTACATGCAAAATGTATATATACATATTTTTTGAGCTGCACTATAATCGATTGTATGGTTTTGAATCTATCTACATATCTATTAATTATATACTAAATTATACTTCCTCCATCCCATAATATAAGAGTGTTTTTAACACTAAAACACTCTTATATTGCGGGATGGAGGGAATACTATTTTAAGCCGTCAACCTAAAATCTAATGAGCTAGTGTTAGCTCCAGACCAACACGTTGTTTTTATCAAACTACATATATGCTCACACACAACTGATTGTACACGATAAGAATGATACTCTTCCACACATGATGAGCTCTTCCCCACCAGATATATCATTTAGGAAGGATTTGATTAGCCTCCGCGTTGTGTCATGACAACATTTTATATCCGGTTTGGATTCGATTAACTTGACACAAGGGCGGGATGTGTTTCGCTGGAATCTTACTACATCTGAGTCCATTGCAGTTCTCTATGTTCCGTGCACTCCCTCAAACAGAGATTCCAATGGACAATAATAAACAAATCTGAAAATCGAATATGCCACTAAAAGTTCAGATTTTCATGTGGTATCTTCGGTGAGGAGTTGTGCTAACTAAAGACAACCTCGCTTGACGCAATTAGAAAGAAAACAAGAAGTGTAGTTTTTGTACTCGTAACGAGACAATCGAACAACTCTTCTTTCAATGCAAGTTTGCGCGTTTTACATGATTAGGCATTCAAATAGCGTCAAATTTGTATCCATCAACATGTTTTGCCAATATATATGGCCACTGGATTGATGGAATACCAAATATGTTTAGCACAGTAATATGGGTGGGAGCGACTATGGTAGATTTGGCTATGTAAAAATGATTGTGTTTTTAATGGCAAAATCAATTCTCCTATGGAGGTTATTTACCATTGTACGTACTGACTTCATACGTGGTCTACTCTGCACTGAACTGAGTACCAATCACTGTTCAGGGCGGTGTGTATGCGGTTGGAGATGGTACCCGAGGAGGTTTTTACCCAACATGGGTGACAGCATAATCTCTGAATCGGACCACCTTCTTCGTTGACATAGGCATATTTTCGGTCTCATATGGCTTTTTGCCACTTTGTTGTTTTATATTCTTCGTTAGACTATTCGTTTGATGGTTGTGTTCATCTCAGCTATGCAGAGGCGTGTGTCGATCTTTGTGCTTTGTATCTGCTCGATGCTATATTTTGAGTTAACAAAAGCGCCTTTATCAAAAAATGTTCACGTGAGTCGTGACCAAGATCAAGGTCGAGCGTACAGGTAATGGGATGATGCATTTAGCTGTATATTGTTAGGCCAAACTTGTGATTCCATCGTTTTCCAGAAAATTTACATGATATGCGGCGCTCTCTATGCACAACAGTTGAAATCGCCCTCGCCGGTAGCCCGACCTTGGTGTCGGCGCCTTGGAGGCCTCGTGGCCCATTGGGAAAACTTTGTGGAGGAGGAGGAGGGCTGCATTAGCAACCTTGGTGACTTCATCGCCACTGCGGCGGTGACGCCCAAGGTCGCGCATTGTTGCAGTGGCCAGGTGCGCTGGCTCAAAGTTAGCAGCCCGGGGCTTGTCTCCCCACCATCGAGTTGTCTTTGTCTTGGGTGCATGGGCGTTCCCCGCCGGGGTTGTTCGCTGCGAAGGTAGAGCATGGTGTCGCAGCCAGTTGAAGTATGGCAACGTGAGGCACGCGGTCCATCTGCTGTGTTGCTCTCGAGTGCGACCGTCGTTTGGCGCTTCCCTGGTGTGCGCAGGGCCGTCACCGCCGACCCTCTTGCGGATGGGGCAAGGGTTCCACCGCGAAACCGTCCCCACTCCCCTTGAGATGGACCGGTACCAAGGCCTAGGTTGGCCCAGCTCTCTCCTTGCCCACTGCCCCAGCCAAGATGTCTGGGGTACTCCATTCAGCGAAATCACCAATTAAGAGGTACCCCTTGCAAAGATTATCCCAGACTCCTTTGGTGGTGAAAAATGATGCAGCGCAGGTGGACCAGTTGTCACCACTAGAGAGTATTGGTCTATTTTTTTTACACCCCTGCATGAGGAATGTGAGCTTGGTTGTGTGTTTCTTTCTAGACCCGTTTAAAAAAGGACAACGCTAACGCCCACACGTGTGGTGGGAGCCAAACCCGCCCACACGCCCTATAGCACATAGACTACGTCATGTCACCACATGCATGCACGTGAAAATCTTTTTGGATTTTCTGTTTTTAAAATTTTTTATCTCTTAAATGAAAAATCCGATTGAAGATCCGTTTTCACCATTTAATCCCTCACGACGAGATCTTCGAAACTAGATCTTATATCAATATATTTCGACGAATTTTTTTAGTTAAAAGTTGCTGTGTCTATTGCACATGAATTGCCATGATGTTTATACTGAAGTTGCCATGATATATTTCAGCTATTTTCTTCTACATTTAAAAGTAAATTTTGACATATTATAAAATGAGGAATTAAGAAACTAGACTTGCCATGCACCATAAATTAAAATTGCCATGATACATGCACTTAAAATTGCCATGGTTCATACAAAAAAATATTTTCATGGTCAAAATACTGGAATTGCCATCATAAAAAAACTAAAATTGCCATGATCTACAAACTAAAATTACCACATGGCAACTTTAGTTTAAACACTATTGCAACTACAGTGTAAACATCATGGCAACTTTTGGGCAAATTTTTTTTTCGTCGAAACATATCAACATGGGGTCTAGTTTTGAAGATCTCGTCGAGACGGATTTAATGGTGAAAATGGATTTTTAATTCGCTTTTATAATTAAGAGATAAAACATTTTTAAGCCGAAAACCAAAAAGATTTCTGCTGATGTCATCTGTTCATACGTAGCAAAATGAGTGGTGATGGAGACGTGTGAGCGATGTGCAAACACCCACACGTGTGGGCGTTAGTTTTTCCGTTAAAAAAACAAATATCTCATGAACCGCCGGTACAAATTACAAACCGTTTTCACCATTGTATTCATCGTGTAGATATTTTCAGGTTTAATCTCATATTCATAGGTCTTAACGAACTTATTTTCGAGCGAAATTTATGCTCCCAACTAGTATTAACCTATGCTCCTAACTTGTGCATCAGAACAAGCTCCCAACTAGTATTAACATGTGCGTTGCTAACCACACCAATCTATGCTCCCAATATGAACTAATCCGTACTGTCACCTAGTACTAACTCGTGCTCCCACCTAGTTCTAACCTATGCTTCGAACGTGCAGCACAACTGTGCTCCCACCCAATATGAACTAACCCGTGCTCCCACCTATTACTAACTCATGCTTCCACCTAATACTAACCCTTGCGTTGAATGTGAAGCAAAAACTATGCTCCTGCATGATCCACACTTGTGCTCCCACCTGGAGCACATATGTTCTGCTATGTGAAGCACCTATGCTCCACCAAAAAAACAGAAACAAAACAAATATGAAAATAAATAAATCAAAAAACGAGAAAAACCTGGAAGATAAAAAAATAGAAAACACAGAAAAAATTCCTATGGGAGAAGCGTCCAATTGATGACACGTCCTATGCTAGGGGAAAGTGCCCCCTGCAGGTGGCACACGTGGATAAGTTGCTCCCTTGATTCAGTTCGGCATGTCCCAGTTAAAGTGAGCGGCATTGCGGGAATGGATCTATGTTGTTTTGCACACTCATGGACCCCTGAGGCTGCCATCCGATGGCTTTGGATCCAAAAGGGACCGGCCAACCTGGCTCTAAGGTTTGTGCATCTTGCGTGGTGATGAGACGCTTCTCTGACCTCTCCTGATCCTTCCGCTGCCTCCCCTCTCCCAACCTCTCTTCTCTCATTTCAAAGTAAATTACAGAAAACCATCACATTTGGGGCTAGGATATCAAGGAACCTCCGTATTTGGCAAAAATATTTGTAGTGAGTTGGTCAAGCAGATATCTGACAAGGATCAATGGTCCAGACATGAAGAGGTAAGATGGATAGATTTGATATACTTTACGACGGCAACAATGTATACATGCACGTAAGTTAAAAATGTTGAAATGAAATATTGAGGATATGCAATGATGATACTGTTTGTATGTGAGGCTATGGTATGCAATGTATTTGTGTATGGGATGATATGCAATGTTGATACTGTTTTGTATGTGATGCTATGAAATGCAATGTTGATGATGTAATGTATCTTTGTATGAGGCGGTGTAGTCTGGGCAGCACTGCTAGAACAGTGTGCTAGCATTGCAACCCCTGCTACCAAAGGCACCACAAGTCATCATATGCCGACCAAAGTGAATGGTCGATCACTACTGGTCTATCCCATGTCGCCCCATCAATAGTCACCACTAACCAGTTGGCCAACCAGTGATGACTAGTAATCACATGTCAGCTGATCGGTCAGTGCTAAGGTAGTCATCACTGACGGGTCGCCAACTGGCCACTAATGATGGTTTTTGGCCGGTTAATGCTGACAACCTTGTAGTAGCATGGGTCCTTCATTCAAGAGCCTCGCGCCATCCAGGAGCACACATATGCCTTATATAAGGCATTGTTTGAGGCCGCTCGGAGTAGGGGGGGGGTGCCCTTGCCCTAATTTCTTGCCCATGGAGTCGAGGGTCTTGATTGCCGGAGAATGAGACCCTCACCCTTCTTTTCCATTAGTAAGAAATTGAGGCGGCCTCGGGGGACATGCAAACAAGCTCAACCCTGGGTCTTGATGGCCTCCCACTGATATTTTTCACCAAGTTCTCGAGCACCACCAAGGAAGTGGTGGTTCGGATGTTTTGGGACTTTTTTATCGGGACCCTTAACATGCCATGAATTAATTTCAGGGTCGTCCCCTTATCCCCAATGTTCTTGGGGCCAACGACATTAGGCAATTTAGTCCTATTACTATGATCATCGTCCTTCAGTGCATATTTGGAAGGAGTGCGCAATGCACCTGGTTCCAATTGCTGATAGGTTCATCCACTCCTAGCTAGATGGGGTGCTCGTGCTTTGAGGTTCTCCGTGAAGTTAAGTTGAAGCGCTAGAGGGGGGTCTTCCTTAAACTTGACTTCTAGAAAGCATATGACCACTTGGAGTGCTCGTTCCTTCATCGGGTCCTAGAGCGGAGGGGCTTTGATGACCATGGGATGACCTGGGTGATGCAACTTGTGTAGCATGCCCATCAATACCAATGGTGTGCCAGGACCTTACTTCAAGTCCACCCATAGTGTGTGCCAATGGGACCTTCTCTCTTCGCTCCTATTTAACGTCATCGCCGATGTCGTTGCATATATTCTGGATAAGCCCAGAGAGGCTGGCCACATCCATGGGGTTGTGTTCCACTTGATCGCTATAGGCGGTCTCACCCACCTCTAGTATGTGGATGACACGATGTTCATGGTGGAGGGATCCGACCATGGTGGAGCCGGTCTCTTACTTTGTTTTGAGGTGATGTCTGGTTTGAAGACTAAATTTCCCAAGAGCGAGGTCGTGCTTTTGGGTTACTCACCAGACGAGTAGCAACGCATTGCAAATAACCCGAATTGTCGCCCCACGCCTTCCCCATTACCTACCTGGGTTTTCCAATTACTGACTAGCGGATCCTAATCTAGGACTGAGGCCTACTAGTGGAGTGGTTTTGGTCCCGTGTGGAGCCCTCCCGGGGCAAGTTCATGTCCAAAGTTGCTAAAAAGATCCAAATTAATACTCTACCCTACCCATGTTCCTATGGGCTTGTACCTTCTCCTCCATGGGATCCACACATAGATGGACAAGGAGGTTTATCGCTTCCTCTGGCAAGGACCAGATGAGAAGCATAAGTACCACATGGTTAAATGGGCGCAGGTTTGCCATCCCATAGATCAAGGTGGTGTAGGGATTATTGCGTCCCGGGACATCAATGTGCTCTATTCCTGAAATTGATCTGGTGGATTCTTCAGGTGAGGGGGGGGGGGCGGCTTTGGCTTGATCTGATCAAAGTAATACTTTTATGACCACCCTCTTCTCGCATGCTCTCGAAAGGATGGTTCCATGTTCTAGCGGTCGATGCAAACTAGTAATCACCTCATTCCGGAGGGGTCCCTAGTCTAGCCGCATGCCACGCTGTAGGATTCTTTCTAATCCCTCTTTGCCATTTGTAACGAGTCTGCCGCTAAAGTTGCCGTGGTCTGTCGTAATGCCACTAGAATTTCTCGTTTCACTGGCCATTCAGTGCTAAGGAGACAACTGAGTGGTAGGCTCTGGTCATGATGGGTGGGGGTTGGCTTTCCCCAGGCTCGCGAAACTCAGTGTCCTGGGAGTGCTCGCCATCGGGAGTGTTCAACTCTAGGTTTATTTAACACTCCCTAGTGGCTAGGCATGGCCCCAGTTTGGTTGCTGAGCTTTGGGCCATGCGCGTCCCGCTCAAGATTCGGATCTTCCTGTGGCAGCTCACCCATGGCTGCTTCCCGTCGGGTTCTCTAAAGTGCTGAAGAGGAATGGCCCTGAAGATGGCCTTTTCCCTCTGCGCGGGGTGGGCGAGGATTTTTCTTATATTTTCTTCTTGTGCATGGAGGCTAAATTCCATTGGGGTTGCCTTCGCGAGGCCTTGGGGTGCCATTGGTGCCCGGCAGGTTTGCATGACCTTGTGGCAATTATTGAGTCTCTCACCGGTTGGAGGAGAGGCCTCCTCTTGTTCTCCTTTGCACCCATGGCTTGGGCCCTTTGGACATGCCGAAATAAGCTTGTGGTTGTTCATGAACCGCTGCAACATGCGACTGATCTCATTTGCGTTTATTGCTTTTATGCAGCAGTGACGGCTTCCTGTGAGACTCCGGGAGTGAGACACCCTTGACTTGATGGTTCTCCGGTTTCAAGTGGTGGCGAGTCGTCTGGTTCCGACGAGCTAGCGCCGGTCGCCTCGCCTCTATTTACCTGTTTCCTGTTTTTGGGGGCTTGTTTGGTTGTGTATTTTATTTTTTCTAATGAAAAGGGGTTTCCCCACGCCCCATTTTATTAAAATGAGGCAAACCATACACACTAAACTGTTTCCAACGCTCAGGATCAACCAAAGTAGCTGAACCAAGACTACAAGTTCTGAGACAACAGAAGGATAGCCTACTACAACAGACTCTCTATTTACCTGTTTCTATGTACCTTGTTCTACGACAGACTTCCTTTACCTTTGTACTTCTTAAATGGATCTTTGGTTGGTTGCTTTATCTATAATGCAGGGCTAAGGCCTGGTTTCCGAAGTGATGAAAGTGCACGTCACTTTGTACCCACACCAAACAAACAATACCGAGTTTTGTGGACCCTCCCCTCCCCTCCCGCGTCGCTCCCGCGAGCGAACGCGCGCGCGGGGGGGGGGGGGGCGGGGGGGGGGGGGGGGCTCTCCCTAGTGCCGCCGCCGGGCCGTCCTCCCTCCCCTCACCGCCGCAGGCTCGCGCCGTCGGGCAAAGCCCGGTCGGCGGCGGTGGGGTTTCTCGCCCCCCCTTCGGAGACGGCCGGCGCGGGCCGTGAAGCTTCGAATGGTGGCGATGCATGGGCGCAGGGCGTGTCGGCGCGGCGTCGCGGACGTGTGGCCCAACGCGGTGGGCTGCGTGGTGGCGGTGCCCGTCGCGGCCGCGACGGCCCGATCTGGTCCGGTCCAGGCCTGATTCAGGCGGTGGTGGCGGCGGATGGCTCGGTGGCCGCCGGTGGCTTCTCCTCCCGCTCCTGGAGGTCTCCCTCCAGCCTTCATGGGTGGCTGGGGTGGCTGTTGCGCGGCTGCAGGGCGGGTGGCGGCGCGTTCGACTTGGATCTGGGGGGGGGGGGGATCCGGGTGGACGGCGCGGGTGGGGCCGCAGTCTGTTGTAGCCGTTGCTCCGGCCGTGGGCGGCGGCGCATGGAGGTCCGGCACATGGTGATGGCCTCCCGGGGGCACGGCAGCTACACGGTGGTTTGGCGGATCCGCCCGCGGCGACGGCCGGCTATCTCCGGCGTCGGTTCGTTTTCGTCCGGACCGCTTCGACCGTCGCTCCATCTCCTCGTCGTCCGGGCGTTACTTCGGTCCAAGGACTGGCCCTCTCCCAGCTACGGTCCTTCGCTCGTCTCGTGCCCAACAGTAGGATGGAGCTTGTCTCGTGCCCGGCAGCAGGATGGAGCTCGTCTCGCGCCCGGCAGTAGGACAAAGCTCGTCTCACACTCGGGGCTGCAGGATGGGCGATGGAGGCCAGTTTTGGCCAGCCTATTGGGCCTCAGCGCTGGGGTCGTCCAGGGGTGTGAAAGGCGGGGCCTTTCCGCTCGTCTCTTCGGTTGGGGTAGCGGCGGGTCTCGGTTCAGGTGGTGCCTAGGTCTTGGATGCCGGGGCGGCGGCCCCGGTGGTGGTAGCGTGGTGCTTTTGGGCAGAGGCTACGGCTTGGTGCTGCCGGGTGGCCATGGCCGTGCGGGCGGCTTGGTAGCCGGGGTGCGGCGTTCGGTGGCGGTGAGGGGTGGCCGAGGTGAAAACCTGTTCTTTCTGCGGACAGACCGGCCGCGGCGAAACTCGTTCCCTTCTTGAAGGCGTTGTCGCGGCTCTCATCGCCCATCGTGGGCTCTAGGGGAAACTCTGATCCTTGGATCGGGCGGTGACAGCGCTCCGGTGTCGTGTCCTTGCTGAAGGCGCCGCCTTGGAGTCCTCGGATCGTCGTATGCGGCTTCATCTCTTCGTAGTTAGGGGTGGTGTTGCTGCGCTCAGCGCCTGTGTATCATGCCTTGGGTGTGTGCGTTGTTGTGGTGGCGTGCGTCTGTATCGGGACGTTGGTGATCTTTGATTTATATATAAAGCGGGGCGGAAGCCTTTTTAGGTAACAAACAATACGGCTAGAAGTTTGAACTCACCAAGGCTCTGTAGGGTGCACATCCATTGACCTTAATATACGGTCACCATCACGAAGTATGACCTGAAGTAAGCATGGTTGATCAAAACATGTGCCGTCCCAGGCCCAAAACAGAAGGTGAAATATACGGGGAAAAAAAATCAGAGAATATCCTGGCGTCTACTTGATCACGTTCAAATCCATCAAGATCAACAACAAACCTCAGATGTCTTCGTCTCACCCGTTGTTGCACAGACAGCGCTTAGGGGATGAACATCTTTCAAGCCAGTGTCCTTTACCATGAAAGTGCTCATCTACAGTATCAGGGTGCACCATCCAACCCGTCAAACTTAAGAATATTAATATCCATTGGAATACTATTTTCAGGTCGGAAGCATCAGCAATATATATATGTTCAAGCTTGGCACTTGTTTTTGTAGGATGGGAAAACAAGAAAAACGACTACAATCATACCTGGTCAATTAATGCCCCATGATAGTTTTCTGGTGTCTCTGTATCAGTTAGCATATTAACGATGTCCCCTATGGTTGGCCTTTTCTGTCGATCATCCTCCACACAGCTCAAAGCAATGACGATGCATCTATTTACTTGTTCAGAATACGACTCCAACAAATCACCTGATGCCTCTGATTGTAGCCTAGTCATCCAATTCCCATGTACCTGGATAATGATAGCACAAAGAATGGTCGGTAAAAGAAAACAGAATAGCAGAATGACAATGTACATCCGATATCAATAAATACGATCCTTACAATCTCAGTGAATTGCTCAGAGGTCATTTCAGCACTTCTGCAGTGGCCTTTGGAACCTGCAATTATCTTTATAACTACAACTCCCAGGCTGAATATATCCAGTTTATTTGAGATTATGCCATGATCTATAAACTCCGGTGGTAAGTACCCACTGCAAGCACGACACAACGCGTACTGTTACTGACTGACGAAAATAGGAATTCTGTACTGAGAGAAATTAAACATTTCACATGTAGAATAAGCTTACCGTGTTCCTATAGGACTATCAGTGCTATAGGATTTATCTTCCATGAAGAATCTGGATAATCCGAAATCAGCAATTTTCGGGATCATCTTCTTATCCAGCAATATGTTTGCCGGTTTTAGATCCAAATGAAAAATGGGAGTCTTCAGTTCCTCGTGAAGGTACTTCAAACCATTGCAAATACCCTTAATTATAGCGTAGCGATTGCGCCAACCACGTCCCTTAAATTCGTCTAAAATAAGTAAAAAAATATTAGAATTCTTGAAACATATATACAGAAAATGAAAGGTTGACATTCTACGTATACAAGTGAAGCATCATTATACATTTACCAGAAAGACAGTCGCTAAGGCTTCCATTTTCCATATACTCAAAGCAAAGCGCTCTCTTAGTCACATTAGCAAGAACCTTAGGTTTGTTGTACGGCAAGTATTCTCGGCGGGTTTCATGGCAATAACCAACTAACTCCACGATGTTCTGGTGTTGCAAATTTACAAGATTGTAAAATTCCTTATCAAATTGCACATCGTCATGCCCTGGCATGTCATGAAGAATCTTTACAGCAATTTTTTGCCCATCTTCCCGTGCCCCCTATTGGAAAAATATATATGGTTCAGTTTTCTGTTTATAGGGATATATGTGGCATCTATAAAGAAGAAAATATTATACTCAGGTATTCTTCCTGGAATATGCAAAGATTTCTGGAAAGTTATATGCATGTTGTTGCTCAACAAGATTGCTAGAAAACGAATATGAGAAAATGGTGCCCTTGATGATGCATGCGCCTAAATCCCACCACAATAGATGAAATAAACAATGCAAACGAATGATGAATTTATTTTACCATTTCTGAAATTGTCAATGGTTAATCACACCAGGTAAACTTTTCCGTAAGAACCGCTGCCAAGCACCCGGCCTTGAGAGAAATTATCTGTCATAATCTCCAGTGAATGGAGTGGCACACGGCTTGGCCCATCAGCCATGCTATTGGTTCACCTGGATGTAAACGCAGAAGACGCAGGAGCATGTTTACACATACAGATATAATAAACGTGAGCACAGATTTTATGAGCAATCTAACTTGTCGGCTCTTTCTTGGTTCTCCGACGGTAATCCAATCGAGCTTTGCACAACGCAGATCTACAATCGAGCTTTGCACAAAGCAATTACAGCACGACTGCCATACACACACAACAGATCGGCGAGGATAAGTAGTAGAGTCAACGGAGAGCACTAACCTGCAGCTGGAGGGGAGGACTTGCAGCGGGGAAATACGAGCGCTCAACAATACGGAAGTGGAAGGAATCCAAGGAAGGAAGGAAGGAAGGAAGAAGGAGGAGCAAAATGCAAGTGGAAGGAGGGAAGGAAGGAAGGAAGGAAGGGAAACGAGGCCTCTTCTCCGATCCATATCTGTATATCTGTATAATTTGCAAGTGTGGACGAACATGCGATGCGTGTGTTGACTCGTGCGGTAGGTAGGACTCCGCGGTTCATGCTCGGACAAAACACATTGAAGTTGACTATCACTTTGTGCGGGAACCTGTTGCACAGAAGCTACTCCATATCAAGTTCATCTACCGGATCCAGCTGGGGGCCAACGCGGCTGTGCTCTCCATGCCTTCCGGAGCGCTCACCCAAGCGATTCTGCAAGCGGAGCTGCCACACCTCTTCGAGGGCGAATGGGACTGGCAGATCTCACCTATGGAGGGCGGGGCGTTCTCGGTGGTCTTCCCTGATCCGGTGATGCTCCGGATGGCAACAAGGAGCGGCAAGTTGTTCCTCTCCCTCAACAACCTCATGGTGGACATCCGCGGCGCGGTCCTCGACGCCCCCAAGGGAATGGCGATGCCAGAGGTGTGGGTCAAATTGGGAGGAATCCCACCCAAGCAGCGGCGCTCCGACCTGCTCATGGCGGCCACCACCATGCTCGGCCGTCCCCTGCTGATAGATGAGGAGTCTCTCATTCGTCCGGGGCCAGTCCGTATGCGTTTCGCTTGCCGCAATCCCCGCAAACTGAGCGGAGTGGTCCAGATCTGGTTCAATGGCGAGGGTTTCAACATCACCATCGAGCCCGAGCTTCCCCCGGAGCAAATCGCGGCGCCCGCCTTGCCCTCTCCAAATCCTCCTTCTCCAAATGACAAAGGCATGGATGGGGCAGGGCGTGACGGCAACCTGGGCGGCGACAAGGAGGCGGATGCAAGCATGGAGGATGATTCCATCTATACGGCGGCATGGGAGAAGCTGGGCATTAACGACAAGGGCGGGGCGACGAACCGGGCGCCGTTTCCTTCGACGGAGCTGCCGCTGGCAGGGGGGTCCATGGAGTTGGACCTCTCCATCCCCAACCAGTATGGCTCAAACCTGGGCTCGGTCACGTCCCCCCCGGTGCGGTCGGTGGCGGAGCCTGGTGCGGGCCAGATGGAGGAACCGCTGGGGGAGGCGCGCACTCCTATCGCGGTGTCCATGGAGACGCTGCCGCTCGCCTCGCGCTCTCCATCTCAAGGTGGCCGCAGCTCCAACAAGCTCGGTGCGGTGAAACAGCTCAAGAAGGTGGCCGTGCGCAAGGTTAGCGCGGAGGCCGAACGTACGGCGGAGCTCCAGGGCGCGCCGGCGACTCCCCGGCAGGCGGTGATGGCGCTGGCTGTTCCCACCTCCGCTCCGATCGCGCTGGAGGCGGCCAAGACGGTGTCTGTCCCGAAGGCCAAGCGTTCCAAGGTCATCGTGGATGGGCAGGTGGCCCCTGTTCGGGTTAGCGCGCGGGCCAAGGGCGCCAAAGAGCACATGCCTTCGCTCCAACGCGCCCAACTCCTCCAAGCACAGAAGAATCTGGAAACCTCAGGTAATCCATTGCCCCGCTTTTCGATTTTGGATTCCTTCTCGGACGAGCACCTAGGCGAGGTGTTGGTGGAAAGTGGGGTTGAACCGATGGGGGAGGGCGGGGTTAGCGAGTTAATCTCGCTGGTGCGCGCTAAAGAGCTGGCTCAGGCGGCTCTTGCAGCGGCGGCTGCTCAACACGCGGAGCGTCTGGCTGTCGAGGATGAGCCCTCGACGTCGCTAAGACTCCGGCCCGAAGGGGAGACAGCAACAGGGGTTGCTGCTCCTCCCTCGCCTCGCTGCGGCAAGGTGAGGCGCGTGGCCAAGGCGATCACCTCTAGGGGTGTGCGCCTGCGAAACCGCGTCATATAGATGCGGATGCTCATTTGGAACATCCGTGGCTTCGGCCACTCGGGGCGGCGCACCCAACTTAGAGACTACATCAGGAAAGAAGGGATAGATATAGTAGGGCTCCAGGAAACCATTAAAGCCGATTTTCGTCACCAAGATATCGTAGCCACAGACCCTTTGGAGCGTTTCATTTGGCAGCACAGCTCGGCCATTGGGCATTCGGGTGGCATGCTGCTAGGCTTTTGCAGTGCCATCTATGAGGTGCTGTCCTGGGAGGTAGGCACCTTTTTTATTGCAGCCAATATTCGCGTGAGAGCTTCGCTACGCGAGCTCGTGATCCTGCAAGTCTATGGACTAGCAGATCACTCACGTTCGGCAGAGTTTCTGGGAGAACTCGAAGCCAAGGTGCTGGCAATCGCCGCATCCTGAGTCCCGCTTCTAGTGGGTGGAGATTTTAATCTCATCCGATCGAGCATGGACAAAAACAACGACAACATCAACTGGTCAAGGGTGACCATGTTCAATAGTGCAATTGCGTCAATGTCACTTAGGGAAGTGGCAAGGACGGGGGCAAGGTACACTTGGACCAACAAGCAACTAGCCCCGGTGCGATCCGTCTTGGATCGCGCTTTCATGTCTCCGGAATGGGGAGTGGTGTTCCCATTATGCTCGCTCCTTGCTGAAACAAGGATCGGCTCGGACCATGTTTCACTCATCTTATCTTCAGGGGAAGATAGGATACGTCGCAGCCCACGTTTCTTCTTCGAAACATATTTATTGCATTATGGGCTGTTTTGATCTCACAATACTTATGTCTTTTCTCTCATATTTTACAAGGTTTACATGAAGAGAGAGAATGCCGGCAGCTGGAATGCCGAGCTGGAAAAGGAGCAAATATTAGAGATCTATTCTGCACAAATATTAGAGACTTATTCTGGGTTGAACATTTGTTAAAGTTCACAAACATTTTTCATAATCATGAATATTTTATTTCCCAAATATTTTTTTTCAAAATCATGAACATATTCTGAATATGCAAATGTTTTTTTTACTTCATGAACATTTATGATTTCCCAACCATTATTTTCCAAATTATGAATATTTTGTGACTTCGAAAAAATTTTATGACTTTCAGACATTTGTTTTTCAAAATTAGTTATTTTTTGAATTTTGGGACTCTTTTTATATCCTTAATTATTTTTAAAAATTAAACAGTAAAGAAAGAATAATAAGAAAAAGATGAACCAACAAAACACGGGGCTGTACTGCCCCCGTACATGGGTTGTCCCGCCACCGCACATGTGTCGGCCCAAATGGGCTCGCGGGGGGAGGTGGTTGCGCTCGTGGTGCCTTTTCCAGCATGTTATGTGCCAAATTTTTTTGAGCTCTCCCTGCGGTCCACCCTTCTTTCTGTAGCTGACAAAAAAAATCAGGTTTTAGAAAACATTGGATTTGGGGCTTCCAAGCTATGTGGGGCAGTCCAAGGAAAAAATGCTTCCAGTATCTTATGGAAAGAATTTGGGAGATCCTGCAAGGATGGAAGATCAAGCTCCTCTCAAAGGCGGCAAAGGTAATCCTAATAAAAAAGCGATTCCCACGTACGCGATGGCCTATTTTGATCTTACAAAAAAATTATGTGATAGCATCAGCCAAATGGTCTGGTGGGCTGATACGTCCATTTTGCATCATGTTTTTATATCGATATTTATTGCATTATGGGCTGTTATTACACATATTTATTGCATTATGGGCTGTTTTGATCTCACAATACTTATGTCTTTTCTCTCATATTTTACAAGGTTTACATGAAGAGAGAGAATGCCGGCAGCTGGAATGCTGAGCTGGAAAAGGAGCAAATATTAGAGATCTATTCTGCACAAATATTAGAGACTTATTCTGGGTTGAACATTTGTTAAAGTTCACAAACATTTTTCATAATCATGAATATTTTTATTTCCCAAATATTTTTTTTCAAAATCATGAACATATTCTGAATATGCAAATGTTTTTTTTACTTCATGAACATTTATGATTTCCCAACCATTATTTTCCAAATTATGAATATTTTGTGACTTCGAAAAAATTTTATGACTTTCAGACATTTGTTTTTAAAAATTAGTTATTTTTTGAATTTTGGGACTCTTTTCATATCCTTAATTATTTTTAAAAATTAAACAGTAAAGAAAGAATAAT
This sequence comes from Triticum urartu, assembly GCF_056163025.1. Classification (NCBI taxonomy): domain Eukaryota; kingdom Viridiplantae; phylum Streptophyta; class Magnoliopsida; order Poales; family Poaceae; genus Triticum; species Triticum urartu. The sequence continues at coordinate 1,648,447 of NC_141875.1, forward strand.
AAGAAAAAGATGAACCAACAAAACACGGGGCTGTACTGCCCCCGTACATGGGTTGTCCCGCCACCGCACATGTGTCGGCCCAAATGGGCTCGCGGGGGGAGGTGGTTGCGCTCGTGGTGCCTTTTCCAGCATGTTATGTGCCAAATTTTTTTGAGCTCTCCCTGCGGTCCACCCTTCTTTCTGTAGCTGACAAAAAAAATCAGGTTTTAGAAAACATTGGATTTGGGGCTTCCAAGCTATGTGGGGCAGTCCAAGGAAAAAATGCTTCCAGTATCTTATGGAAAGAATTTGGGAGATCCTGCAAGGATGGAAGATCAAGCTCCTCTCAAAGGCGGCAAAGGTAATCCTAATAAAAAAGCGATTCCCACGTACGCGATGGCCTATTTTGATCTTACAAAAAAATTATGTGATAGCATCAGCCAAATGGTCTGGTGGGCTGATACGTCCATTTTGCATCATGTTTTTATATCGATATTTATTGCATTATGGGCTGTTATTACACATATTTATTGCATTATGGGCTGTTTTGATCTCACAATACTTATGTCTTTTCTCTCATATTTTACAAGGTTTACATGAAGAGAGAGAATGCCGGCAGCTGGAATGCTGAGCTGGAAAAGGAGCAAATATTAGAGATCTATTCTGCACAAATATTAGAGACTTATTCTGGGTTGAACATTTGTTAAAGTTCACAAACATTTTTCATAATCATGAATATTTTTATTTCCCAAATATTTTTTTTCAAAATCATGAACATATTCTGAATATGCAAATGTTTTTTTTACTTCATGAACATTTATGATTTCCCAACCATTATTTTCCAAATTATGAATATTTTGTGACTTCGAAATTTTTTTATGACTTTCAGACATTTGTTTTTAAAAATTAGTTATTTTTTGAATTTTGGGACTCTTTTCATATCCTTAATTATTTTTAAAAATTAAACAGTAAAGAAAGAATAATAAGAAAAAGATGAACCAACAAAACACGGGGCTGTACTGCCCCCGTACATGGGTTGTCCCGCCACCGCACATGTGTCGGCCCAAATGGGCTCGCGGGGGGAGGTGGTTGCGCTCGTGGTGCCTTTTCCAGCATGTTATGTGCCAAATTTTTTTGAGCTCTCCCTGCGGTCCACCCTTCTTTCTGTAGCTGACAAAAAAAAATCAGGTTTTAGAAAACATTGGATTTGGGGCTTCCAAGCTATGTGGGGCAGTCCAAGGAAAAAATGCTTCCAGTATCTTATGGAAAGAATTTGGGAGATCCTGCAAGGATGGAAGATCAAGCTCCTCTCAAAGGCGGCAAAGGTAATCCTAATAAAAAAGCGATTCCCACGTACGCGATGGCCTATTTTGATCTTACAAAAAAATTATGTGATAGCATCAGCCAAATGGTCTGGTGGGCTGATACGTCCATTTTGCATCATGTTTTTATATCGATATTTATTGCATTATGGGCTGTTATTACACATATTTATTGCATTATGGGCTGTTTTGATCTCACAATACTTATGTCTTTTCTCTCATATTTTACAAGGTTTACATGAAGAGAGAGAATGCCGGCAGCTGGAATGCTGAGCTGGAAAAGGAGCAAATATTAGAGATCTATTCTGCACAAATATTAGAGACTTATTCTGGGTTGAACATTTGTTAAAGTTCACAAACATTTTTCATAATCATGAATATTTTTATTTCCCAAATATTTTTTTTTCAAAATCATGAACATATTCTGAATATGCAAATGTTTTTTTTACTTCATGAACATTTATGATTTCCCAACCATTATTTTCCAAATTATGAATATTTTGTGACTTCGAAAAAATTTTATGACTTTCAGACATTTGTTTTTCAAAATTAGTTATTTTTTGAATTTTGGGACTCTTTTTATATCCTTAATTATTTTTAAAAATTAAACAGTAAAGAAAGAATAATAAGAAAAAGATGAACCAACAAAACACGGGGCTGTACTGCCCCCGTACATGGGTTGTCCCGCCGCCGAACATGTGTCGGCCGAAATGAGCTCTCCCAGCGACCCACCCTTCTTTCTGTAGCTGAAAACCAAGTTCTAAAAAACGTTGGATGACAATAGCATTAGAAAAGCCATATCATTTTCTTTCCATTTTCTAAGCCAACGTTTTCTAAAGCCTGTTTCGAAGTTTTCACCGTGAAAATGCAATTTTTTTTAATGTTTTGAAGTATTCAACACACAATAAAAAAAACTTTAGGCATTGTACATCAAGTGTCACTTAGCTTTAAGAAGAATTTTGTACCATTAAAAAAAAGCATGTGAAATTTAAAAATGTTCACACGTGTAAAAAAATGTGGTAACATTTATGGAAATCCTATGCAGAGCAAAAATGATCACTTAATTCTTAAGAAAGATTCATACTATTCAAAAATATTTATGTTAAATGGTTTTTTTAAATGTCACAATTTTCAAACAAATGTTTTCTGACATTAAAAAATATTTATCCAATGTAATTTTTTTCAAATAGTTAAAGATTTTTTTTGTATCATACAAAATAAGTTTCAACGTGTACTCAAAAAATCTTTAACTCATATTCAATAAATTTAGAAAAGTATTTGAAATAATGTAATCATTGATTTCAGAATGTTAGACGTATATATAAAATATGTTACATGTATACAGTAAATGTAAGGTGTATATGAAAAATTCAAACATCAGCATACTATTTGTAAAAATCATTAATCATGTATTTGAAAATGCTAAGCATGTATAAAAATTGCGGCTAATGTATATAACAAATGTAAAATTCGTATGAAAAACTTAGACATATATGTTTAAAAATAAGAAAACCAATGAGAATGTAAGAAAGAAAAAAGCGCAACGAAGCCCAAAAAAACCTGCTGGAAAACAGTAAAAGCCATTAAGGAAAGACATAAAAGAAACGTGTGTCCAGCAGCAAGGCGATACAAACAAGGCGCCTCTTTCTTACGATAAAAAAAAAGGCGCCTCTTTCTCTGTCCAATCCAAAGCCTCAGACTGTCGCCTCCGTCGCTTGGCCACCTTGTTTGCTCCGCCGTCGCCTCTGATCTCGCGAGATTGCCAGAGGCCGACCACAGCATGGAGACTGCCGGAGCCGCCGATGCATGCTTCCGTCTCTCCGCGCGGGTACGCTTTTTCCCTGGTTGTGCGATAGTCTGCCAGATCTGTGTACTGATTTTGCCCCCTTCCTAAGGCCTTGCTTGGTAGAGGGGGGATTTAGCCCGGGGTGGGGATCTCAGAGGATTTCGTGAATCTTTTTTCCCACCCAATCCCCCCAAATCCGCTTGAATACCCACAAATCCCTCTGCTTTAGGATTTCTTTCTTTATAATATGCTCCAATGCATGTCCTAAAGGGTGCTTGTTTCTAGGAACTTATTGGTCTAGGGACTTAAATAAGTCCCTATAAGTCTTATCTAAATCAAACATGAGGGACTTATAGGGACTTAAAGTGGGCATTTGGGACTTATGAAATAAGACTTTTAAGGAGGGACTTATAGGGATTTATAGTTGTAATATGGTCTTATAGAGACTTATAAGTCCCGGAAACCAAACAGGTAGGGACTTTTTAGGGACTTAGGACTTATAAGTTGGGACTAAAAAAATCCTAGGACTTATGAACCAAACAGGGCCCTAGTTACAACCATGGACTAAAGGTTGTATTTGCTTTGTACTCCCTCCGTAAACTAATATAAGAGCGTTTAGAACACTATTTTAGTGATCTAAACGCTCTTATATTAGTTTACAGAGGGAGTACTATCTTAGTTTGAGTCTCCCATGGCTAATCTGGATCATGTATGTACTTCATACAAGACAAGTTGAGAAAATACAACTCGTCCTTCGTCTCCGACCGTCTCAATACCCCCTCCGACATCAACGGTGTCCTCGCCGCATTCCTGTGGGGGCAGTGCCTAGCCGACGCGACGCTAGGCGGTAACAACCCGATGGTGATAAAGGACGTGGTGATGCCCAACAAGCTGGACAAACAATACTACAAGAACGTGATGTCGCACACGGTGCTCTTCACCTCTGACGCGGCCCTCATTACGTCTGCGGACACGGCGAGAATGGTGGTGGAGAACGCCAAAATCCTAACATAACACTAAAATCCTAGAAGCTAGCTTGCATAGGCCGAGAATATATATGTTGACATAATTTTTTTTGACTTCCATAGTTAGATCGTATTCATATGATGCCAGGATTAATTACTATTTGTAATAGAAGATCATTTATACCGTGTTAGTCACTTAGATGCAAGAAATGAACATGTTCAAGATGATTAACATGGCAAGCATAGGTATCGCGTGAAAGTACACATTATGTAGTACAAAACTCATGTAGGATACAAAGGAATAAGAGCCATAGGTCAATGGCTATCATCATGCCAAGTTTGTAAGTTGTAACAAATTCTGTCAGTTATATTATGATGCACTTTTGCAACCGAGTTTTCATCAAGCAAATTAATACCAACATAGATGAAAATGCCTGTCGTTGCCACAGAACGATAGCGGTGCTAGCTTAGTGATGCCAACCCGAGCAACTTAGGCTTGAAACCGAGGCAATTGTTTGGCATCCATCAAGCAACATCAGCCGAGGGGATCAGTGAGAATGCAAAACTGAATGGAAACAATGTTTCTCCTAAAATATTGTTGCACCAAGCCCGTTCACTCCTGGAGGAGTACCGCCCCCTTCCGTTGACCTTAAATAATGCTCTGCTTTCACCCCATTCACTCCTAAATGGGCCAACCCAAAGCAGCTACAACGAGGCAACAAGGGTACATACTAGAAGGGTTGGGCGCGCTTTGCTGCGCCGTTGATGTTGTTCGGTTTCTTCAAAAAAAAATCCCTCCATATCAAAATATAAGGTGTATTACTGTTTTTGAAAGTTGGAACCTTTTATGTTTAATCAAATTTGTAGAGAAGTATACCAAAATCCATAATATCAAATCGGTATTTTTAAATTCATCATGAAATGAATTTCCATACTTCTTTTTAATATTGTGGATGTCGATATTTTTTCTCTGAACTTGGTCAAAGTTAAAGAAATTTGACTTTCAACAAAACTATACCCCATATATTTTGGAACATATGTAATGATCAGTTTGGTGGGTGGGGGAGATGATAGAGTGTGTTTTATTTTTATTTATAATGCAGTGATTTTGTGGGCATCTCATGCTGTGATTCCGTGTTATCCGCTAGCCAACCTTTACTTATGAGAGAAAATTTCCGTGTCGATGGCCGCATGTACTACTATATTGGTGCTATAATATCATGTGATGACGCTGATTTTTTTTTTTGGCAGGTGATGGGAGGGTGCGTGAGATTGATATGTTTTTATAGGCCGATTGCTACTGATTGATTTGAAAATTTGTTGGCCCCGTCAAAATCGTAAACCAAATCCAAAATTAAATACCTCAATTGAATGGAAGAGCTTCAAAATTAGGGAACATAATGAATAAAAGAATTAAATGGGAGAGCTTAGAAAGTGTTGAACCGATTAAAATCGGTTGACCCAAGGCTAAACTGAATACCTCAATTAATTGTGAGCCCTTAAAAATTAGAAAGCATGGTGTATAGTATAAAAGAATTGAATGAGATATCCTTGAGAAATTGTTGACCCGGTCAAAATCGGGTTACCCAATTCTTATTGGAGACCTCAATTGAATGTGGGCTCTTTAAAACTAGGAAGTTTAGTGTTATAGAGGATTCCATGCGTTATGCAGGGTGTAGGATCCGTAGATAAGCGCAAAGTTCATAATAAATTAAAAATCAGAAACACGTGAAGAATGTGAAAAGTTCATAGCAAATTTAAAATCAGAAACTCATAAGAAATGAAAATTTTGTGGGAACCCATGTTTCACAGATCGGAAGATACTCCAATGTACACAACGAAATTATGCACTTCTATAGAACACATAAATGTTGCTAATCACATAACTGAATAACCCCACTAAGAACAATCTCTGCAGCAACTTTGCATTGGATAACTCAAACACGCAATTCATGCTCCGTTGTTCAAGCTTTATTTTGCTCCATTCCTCAATTACCTTGCAGGAGGTAGGGCGTCCATGGAAAGTTCATCGATTCCCATGATTACAATGCCGTAGGTATGTGCAATGGCGAGGCTACATACATATGATACTCTGGTCAGAAGTTTCAACTGTGGAATAATATTCTGAAGAAAACTCCCAAGCTGAATTACAAAACCATCCTACTTTGTGATCCCACACTTTAGTGGTTGTTTGGATTACTGATATATGGAATAATTTTTAGCAAAATCTGCTAAAGAGGATTTTTAGGAAACAAGTTTTAAGTTGTGGCTTTGTTAAAACTGGTTTATGGAATACTTTATTTGGCTTAATAACTTCAAATAGGAGACATGTGTATTAGATGAAGTTTCATATCGGGCGCAAGAACACAACCGAGCTCTGATGCTGCCACTAATTGGGGTGATCGTCACACTCGAGGAAGAGCCCAAGCTGCCTTTAAGAACCACCCAGTGTATCTTCTCGCTAGGCATCACCGTCCTCTTTGTCTCCAGCACGTCCCGACGGGACTTCACCCCGGAGCTCGTCTCCTTCTGCCTTCTTTCCAAAGATTCCTTACCATGGGAGATCAGTTCGTGTGCACTTTGCTCGAGCTGTATTGTTGATGCTCTCATTTGAATACGAGCTGCTACATTCACTGCTGGAATTTGAATGAGAACCGCCGCTGCTGCAATCACATGCGGAGTTTGAATTGGAATCACTTCTGCTTGAGATAGGGCTGTTGATGATGATTGCATCTTCATCAAGATTCTTCACCGGTGAGGCTTTGCTGCATATGTAAATGTACCCGTCCTCCTCTTCCATGAGCGTCAGTGCCGATGTGATCGCCAAAGGGCAGAAGCCGCCGGCTATGTTAACATCTTCCTCCTGTTTCGTCATCCTCTTGGGCATGTGGCAGCGACCATGGGCAAGGGCTGGCAGTGGCAGACTGCTTTGATGGTGGAACGGCGGTGGCGATGACGACAAACAAGCGCCAACACAGCTGGCAAAGTCTTTCAAGGCTGACACTACATGCCGCGGTGGTGGCACCACCACCACCATAGCAAGAGCCTCGCATATCCCAGATTGGCTTTGGGGAAACGACGATGCAGTTGGCTCACCGAGTGAGTTTTCATAAAATGACAATTAATCATTTCTCAAAACACAAATTACAGGTGTAGGCGATACCATGTTTGGTAATCCAGGGATTGGTTATGGTATCCAAACAGAGTTTACGTTAAATCGATGCGAGATCAACTTTTCATAAACAGGTTTAACTGAAATCACAGTATCTAAACAACAGACATGCATGTAGGTTCAATGAAGTTTTATTTTAGGGAGACCTATAAGTGAAAACACAATTTAAACCTACAACTAATTATAATAAGAATCTGAGCACCTATGCATTGGGGACTTTAGTTGCTATTATGCCATTTCATGCACTTAGCACCTTACCTAAACACATTTGCATTGGAGGAGGCCTAATTTACAAACCGTTAACAATTTTTGGAAGCATGCACCTTAGTTACTTGATCTCATTTCCCAAGATTCTAATACCAATGAAAGAGCAGTGCTTCCGTACCCCATTCCGTCATTCTTAAATGTGTGCAAGCAACAAGCAGTCGTTGACTATGCTTTTCTTTGCTCAAAGGGCTGGTTGAGCTTGGATGTTGGCAGATTTGGCTAGGAATGCTAGGATTCTTCGTGCGGACGAGATGGCTTCAGTTTGTTAGCACGTTATCTACTGATGAAAAGATGATGTGCGGGGGTAAAATACAAGAGTTGTATGAAATTCTTCTGTTACCTTTTTGTGGCCTTGATGTATGCAAGACATAAAACATCGCGAAGATCGAAATGAACCGTTCTCTCACACCTGCAAAATTATGAATCCTACTGTTAATTTCCAAAATTCTTAGAGGAGGAAAATGGTGTAGCCATGCTCTTGGCCCTCTGGTTTGTAATACAAGGACTTGAACTGGAAAGCAAGCCTGTAAATTTTTATTTTAATTTTGAAGTTAGCAAGCTTGTAGTTGGAGCGTTATTTTTGGGTCGTCTGCTTTATCCCGGATGGATTCTGACCCAAAAACATTCTCGTGTTACTATGTGATTGTTGTTCAAAGAAGATCCAACATGGACATTTTTTTTATTATAATGACCATCACATGTGTTCCTTTAGTGGGACCCTGAAAATTAGAAAAGAACTATGGCCCTGGGGAGTAGTACGAGGCCACAGTGTATAGTAGCGGCTGCCGGAGCGTTATACCTGTAGGTTGTGGAGTCGTGGAGAGAAACACCGTAGGTCTCTGATGCAGTAACCAACACTGCCGGACGATCTGGGTGGCAATCGACCACACCAACTTGACAGGGTGTTGATTTGAGATACGTTAATCCGAATGTACGTGGCCCATTGATTTCACAGATACACGTCTGTGTCCGCAAATCCCAGATCTGCGGCATGTGAGACGTTAATTTGAGATGTGAGTCATGCATGCATGCAACCACGCAGTACAACATCTGATATCATTTGTTTGTTTGCTGAATTAAGAAGATGATCTTTCTAGAAGCCATACCTGTGCCGTCCCATTGTATGATCCTGTAACCATGTAGTGCTGCTGATCGCCACCCGTGGGATAGTAATCAACAGACCACTGCATATCTTCGCAGTCGAGGCTGGTGACATGGATGGGAGAAAAGATTGTCCAGATCTGTGGACGAGAAATAAATAAATCATACCAGATGGACAAACAATATTTATTTGTAGCACAAGTTTATACGAGTATTAAAAGAAGGAATATTAATTAACCTTCATTGTGCGGTCAAAGGAGACGCTGGCAAAAGTGTTGGCATCATGCGGATTAAACTTGACTTGGTTCACCCAGCTTGAGTGGCCCGTGAATGTCCGAATGCACACCCAGCCCTTCTCATAGTCCCACAGCTTGATCAGTTTGTCCTTAGATGCCGACAGCACAAATGGTTGGGTCGGGTGAACGGCGAATGATGTGACATCATCGCCGTGAGCTTTGAATTCCTTGACTCTCTTCATTGTCATAAATTCATACACGTGGATGTACCCGGTGTCATCACCCACCACGAACAATTGCTCCGTTGACTTCACGATAAACCTAACAGTGGAAACAACCACAAAAGTGAAGACAAAGGTTCTTATGGCATGAGCAAACCCAGGGTAGAATTCACGCTCCATCATTTTTGTCTGCATGGCACAAAAGATATGGATACAATTGGAAATCAGTGTGTAATATACAATGTGAGGGCCCAGCCCATCATTGCATCCCAACAAGAATACGGCTGCATCCTACGTACATACGTACCTGGGTCTTGTAGTTCCAAATGACAAGTCGACTCATATAGCCTGCCAAAATCCTACGTGTGACACGAAAAAACATAGCAGGCATAGAAAATAATTATTAAAACTAGTCATCAACCTGTGCACATGCACGAGATAGCTTAATACTATTTTTTATTTACAAATATATTTTTTATGGGAAAAATCCATCAATCTTGAAGCAAAAGAAAATTGTATCCGTTTGGGCCGGATTACATAGTTTACATGCAAAATGTATATATACATATTTTTTGAGCTGCACTATAATCGATTGTATGGTTTTGAATCTATCTACATATCTATTAATTATATACTAAATTATACTTCCTCCATCCCATAATATAAGAGTGTTTTTAACACTAAAACACTCTTATATTGCGGGATGGAGGGAATACTATTTTAAGCCGTCAACCTAAAATCTAATGAGCTAGTGTTAGCTCCAGACCAACACGTTGTTTTTATCAAACTACATATATGCTCACACACAACTGATTGTACACGATAAGAATGATACTCTTCCACACATGATGAGCTCTTCCCCACCAGATATATCATTTAGGAAGGATTTGATTAGCCTCCGCGTTGTGTCATGACAACATTTTATATCCGGTTTGGATTCGATTAACTTGACACAAGGGCGGGATGTGTTTCGCTGGAATCTTACTACATCTGAGTCCATTGCAGTTCTCTATGTTCCGTGCACTCCCTCAAACAGAGATTCCAATGGACAATAATAAACAAATCTGAAAATCGAATATGCCACTAAAAGTTCAGATTTTCATGTGGTATCTTCGGTGAGGAGTTGTGCTAACTAAAGACAACCTCGCTTGACGCAATTAGAAAGAAAACAAGAAGTGTAGTTTTTGTACTCGTAACGAGACAATCGAACAACTCTTCTTTCAATGCAAGTTTGCGCGTTTTACATGATTAGGCATTCAAATAGCGTCAAATTTGTATCCATCAACATGTTTTGCCAATATATATGGCCACTGGATTGATGGAATACCAAATATGTTTAGCACAGTAATATGGGTGGGAGCGACTATGGTAGATTTGGCTATGTAAAAATGATTGTGTTTTTAATGGCAAAATCAATTCTCCTATGGAGGTTATTTACCATTGTACGTACTGACTTCATACGTGGTCTACTCTGCACTGAACTGAGTACCAATCACTGTTCAGGGCGGTGTGTATGCGGTTGGAGATGGTACCCGAGGAGGTTTTTACCCAACATGGGTGACAGCATAATCTCTGAATCGGACCACCTTCTTCGTTGACATAGGCATATTTTCGGTCTCATATGGCTTTTTGCCACTTTGTTGTTTTATATTCTTCGTTAGACTATTCGTTTGATGGTTGTGTTCATCTCAGCTATGCAGAGGCGTGTGTCGATCTTTGTGCTTTGTATCTGCTCGATGCTATATTTTGAGTTAACAAAAGCGCCTTTATCAAAAAATGTTCACGTGAGTCGTGACCAAGATCAAGGTCGAGCGTACAGGTAATGGGATGATGCATTTAGCTGTATATTGTTAGGCCAAACTTGTGATTCCATCGTTTTCCCGAAAATTTACATGATATGCGGCGCTCTCTATGCACAACAGTTGAAATCGCCCTCGCCGGTAGCCCGACCTTGGTGTCGGCGCCTTGGAGGCCTCGTGGCCCATTGGGAAAACTTTGTGGAGGAGGAGGAGGGCTGCATTAGCAACCTTGGTGACTTCATCGCCACTGCGGCGGTGACGCCCAAGGTCGCGCATTGTTGCAGTGGCCAGGTGCGCTGGCTCAAAGTTAGCAGCCCGGGGCTTGTCTCCCCACCATCGAGTTGTCTTTGTCTTGGGTGCATGGGCGTTCCCCGCCGGGGTTGTTCGCTGCGAAGGTAGAGCATGGTGTCGCAGCCAGTTGAAGTATGGCAACGTGAGGCACGCGGTCCATCTGCTGTGTTGCTCTCGAGTGCGACCGTCGTTTGGCGCTTCCCTGGTGTGCGCAGGGCCGTCACCGCCGACCCTCTTGCGGATGGGGCAAGGGTTCCACCGCGAAACCGTCCCCACTCCCCTTGAGATGGACCGGTACCAAGGCCTAGGTTGGCCCAGCTCTCTCCTTGCCCACTGCCCCAGCCAAGATGTCTGGGGTACTCCATTCAGCGAAATCACCAATTAAGAGGTACCCCTTGCAAAGATTATCCCAGACTCCTTTGGTGGTGAAAAATGATGCAGCGCAGGTGGACCAGTTGTCACCACTAGAGAGTATTGGTCTATTTTTTTTACACCCCTGCATGAGGAATGTGAGCTTGGTTGTGTGTTTCTTTCTAGACCCGTTTAAAAAAGGACAACGCTAACGCCCACACGTGTGGTGGGAGCCAAACCCGCCCACACGCCCTATAGCACATAGACTACGTCATGTCACCACATGCATGCACGTGAAAATCTTTTTGGATTTTCTGTTTTTAAAATTTTTTATCTCTTAAATGAAAAATCCGATTGAAGATCCGTTTTCACCATTTAATCCCTCACGACGAGATCTTCGAAACTAGATCTTATATCAATATATTTCGACGAATTTTTTTAGTTAAAAGTTGCTGTGTCTATTGCACATGAATTGCCATGATGTTTATACTGAAGTTGCCATGATATATTTCAGCTATTTTCTTCTACATTTAAAAGTAAATTTTGACATATTATAAAATGAGGAATTAAGAAACTAGACTTGCCATGCACCATAAATTAAAATTGCCATGATACATGCACTTAAAATTGCCATGGTTCATACAAAAAAATATTTTCATGGTCAAAATACTGGAATTGCCATCATAAAAAAACTAAAATTGCCATGATCTACAAACTAAAATTACCACATGGCAACTTTAGTTTAAACACTATTGCAACTACAGTGTAAACATCATGGCAACTTTTGGGCAAATTTTTTTTTCGTCGAAACATATCAACATGGGGTCTAGTTTTGAAGATCTCGTCGAGACGGATTTAATGGTGAAAATGGATTTTTAATTCGCTTTTATAATTAAGAGATAAAACATTTTTAAGCCGAAAACCAAAAAGATTTCTGCTGATGTCATCTGTTCATATGTAGCAAAATGAGTGGTGATGGAGACGTGTGAGCGATGTGCAAACACCCACACGTGTGGGCGTTAGTTTTTCCGTTAAAAAAACAAATATCTCATGAACCGCCGGTACAAATTAAAAACCGTTTTCACCATTGTATTCATCGTGTAGATATTTTCAGGTTTAATCTCATATTCATAGGTCTTAACGAACTTATTTTCGAGCGAAATTTATGCTCCCAACTAGTATTAACCTATGCTCCTAACTTGTGCATCAGAACAAGCTCCCAACTAGTATTAACATGTGCGTTGCTAACCACACCAATCTATGCTCCCAATATGAACTAATCCGTACTGTCACCTAGTACTAACTCGTGCTCCCACCTAGTTCTAACCTATGCTTCGAACGTGCAGCACAACTGTGCTCCCACCCAATATGAACTAACCCGTGCTCCCACCTATTACTAACTCATGCTTCCACCTAATACTAACCCTTGCGTTGAATGTGAAGCAAAAACTATGCTCCTGCATGATCCACACTTGTGCTCCCACCTGGAGCACATATGTTCTGCTATGTGAAGCACCTATGCTCCACCAAAAAAACAGAAACAAAACAAATATGAAAATAAATAAATCAAAAAACGAGAAAAACCTGGAAGATAAAAAAATAGAAAACACAGAAAAAATTCCTATGGGAGAAGCGTCCAATTGATGACACGTCCTATGCTAGGGGAAAGTGCCCCCTGCAGGTGGCACACGTGGATAAGTTGCTCCCTTGATTCAGTTCGGCATGTCCCAGTTAAAGTGAGCGGCATTGCGGGAATGGATCTATGTTGTTTTGCACACTCATGGACCCCTGAGGCTGCCATCCGATGGCTTTGGATCCAAAAGGGACCGGCCAACCTGGCTCTAAGGTTTGTGCATCTTGCGTGGTGATGAGACGCTTCTCTGACCTCTCCTGATCCTTCCGCTGCCTCCCCTCTCCCAACCTCTCTTCTCTCATTTCAAAGTAAATTACAGAAAACCATCACATTTGGGGCTAGGATATCAAGGAACCTCCGTATTTGGCAAAAATATTTGTAGTGAGTTGGTCAAGCAGATATCTGACAAGGATCAATGGTCCAGACATGAAGAGGTAAGATGGATAGATTTGATATACTTTACGACGGCAACAATGTATACATGCACGTAAGTTAAAAATGTTGAAATGAAATATTGAGGATATGCAATGATGATACTGTTTGTATGTGAGGCTATGGTATGCAATGTATTTGTGTATGGGATGATATGCAATGTTGATACTGTTTTGTATGTGATGCTATGAAATGCAATGTTGATGATGTAATGTATCTTTGTATGAGGCGGTGTAGTCTGGGCAGCACTGCTAGAACAGTGTGCTAGCATTGCAACCCCTGCTACCAAAGGCACCACAAGTCATCATATGCCGACCAAAGTGAATGGTCGATCACTACTGGTCTATCCCATGTCGCCCCATCAATAGTCACCACTAACCAGTTGGCCAACCAGTGATGACTAGTAATCACATGTCAGCTGATCGGTCAGTGCTAAGGTAGTCATCACTGACGGGTCGCCAACTGGCCACTAATGATGGTTTTTGGCCGGTTAATGCTGACAACCTTGTAGTAGCATGGGTCCTTCATTCAAGAGCCTCGCGCCATCCAGGAGCACACATATGCCTTATATAAGGCATTGTTTGAGGCCGCTCGGAGTAGGGGGGGGGTGCCCTTGCCCTAATTTCTTGCCCATGGAGTCGAGGGTCTTGATTGCCGGAGAATGAGACCCTCACCCTTCTTTTCCATTAGTAAGAAATTGAGGCGGCCTCGGGGGACATGCAAACAAGCTCAACCCTGGGTCTTGATGGCCTCCCACTGATATTTTTCACCAAGTTCTCGAGCACCACCAAGGAAGTGGTGGTTCGGATGTTTTGGGACTTTTTTATCGGGACCCTTAACATGCCATGAATTAATTTCAGGGTCGTCCCCTTATCCCCAATGTTCTTGGGGCCAACGACATTAGGCAATTTAGTCCTATTACTATGATCATCGTCCTTCAGTGCATATTTGGAAGGAGTGCGCAATGCACCTGGTTCCAATTGCTGATAGGTTCATCCACTCCTAGCTAGATGGGGTGCTCGTGCTTTGAGGTTCTCCGTGAAGTTAAGTTGAAGCGCTAGAGGGGGGTCTTCCTTAAACTTGACTTCTAGAAAGCATATGACCACTTGGAGTGCTCGTTCCTTCATCGGGTCCTAGAGCGGAGGGGCTTTGATGACCATGGGATGACCTGGGTGATGCAACTTGTGTAGCATGCCCATCAATACCAATGGTGTGCCAGGACCTTACTTCAAGTCCACCCATAGTGTGTGCCAATGGGACCTTCTCTCTTCGCTCCTATTTAACGTCATCGCCGATGTCGTTGCATATATTCTGGATAAGCCCAGAGAGGCTGGCCACATCCATGGGGTTGTGTTCCACTTGATCGCTATAGGCGGTCTCACCCACCTCTAGTATGTGGATGACACGATGTTCATGGTGGAGGGATCCGACCATGGTGGAGCCGGTCTCTTACTTTGTTTTGAGGTGATGTCTGGTTTGAAGACTAAATTTCCCAAGAGCGAGGTCGTGCTTTTGGGTTACTCACCAGACGAGTAGCAACGCATTGCAAATAACCCGAATTGTCGCCCCACGCCTTCCCCATTACCTACCTGGGTTTTCCAATTACTGACTAGCGGATCCTAATCTAGGACTGAGGCCTACTAGTGGAGTGGTTTTGGTCCCGTGTGGAGCCCTCCCGGGGCAAGTTCATGTCCAAAGTTGCTAAAAAGATCCAAATTAATACTCTACCCTACCCATGTTCCTATGGGCTTGTACCTTCTCCTCCATGGGATCCACACATAGATGGACAAGGAGGTTTATCGCTTCCTCTGGCAAGGACCAGATGAGAAGCATAAGTACCACATGGTTAAATGGGCGCAGGTTTGCCATCCCATAGATCAAGGTGGTGTAGGGATTATTGCGTCCCGGGACATCAATGTGCTCTATTCCTGAAATTGATCTGGTGGATTCTTCAGGTGAGGGGGGGGGGGGCGGCTTTGGCTTGATCTGATCAAAGTAATACTTTTATGACCACCCTCTTCTCGCATGCTCTCGAAAGGATGGTTCCATGTTCTAGCGGTCGATGCAAACTAGTAATCACCTCATTCCGGAGGGGTCCCTAGTCTAGCCGCATGCCACGCTGTAGGATTCTTTCTAATCCCTCTTTGCCATTTGTAACGAGTCTGCCGCTAAAGTTGCCGTGGTCTGTCATAATGCCACTAGAATTTCTCGTTTCACTGGCCATTCAGTGCTAAGGAGACAACTGAGTGGTAGGCTCTGGTCATGATGGGTGGGGGTTGGCTTTCCCCAGGCTCGCGAAACTCAGTGTCCTGGGAGTGCTCGCCATCGGGAGTGTTCAACTCTAGGTTTATTTAACACTCCCTAGTGGCTAGGCATGGCCCCAGTTTGGTTGCTGAGCTTTGGGCCATGCGCGTCCCGCTCAAGATTCGGATCTTCCTGTGGCAGCTCACCCATGGCTGCTTCCCGTCGGGTTCTCTAAAGTGCTGAAGAGGAATGGCCCTGAAGATGGCCTTTTCCCTCTGCGCGGGGTGGGCGAGGATTTTTCTTATATTTTCTTCTTGTGCATGGAGGCTAAATTCCATTGGGGTTGCCTTCGCGAGGCCTTGGGGTGCCATTGGTGCCCGGCAGGTTTGCATGACCTTGTGGCAATTATTGAGTCTCTCACCGGTTGGAGGAGAGGCCTCCTCTTGTTCTCCTTTGCACCCATGGCTTGGGCCCTTTGGACATGCCGAAATAAGCTTGTGGTTGTTCATGAACCGCTGCAACATGCGACTGATCTCATTTGCGTTTATTGCTTTTATGCAGCAGTGACGGCTTCCTGTGAGACTCCGGGAGTGAGACACCCTTGACTTGATGGTTCTCCGGTTTCAAGTGGTGGCGAGTCGTCTGGTTCCGACGAGCTAGTGCCGGTCGCCTCGCCTCTATTTACCTGTTTCCTGTTTTTGGGGGCTTGTTTGGTTGTGTATTTTATTTTTTCTAATGAAAAGGGGTTTCCCCACGCCCCATTTTATTAAAATGAGGCAAACCATACACACTAAACTGTTTCCAACGCTCAGGATCAACCAAAGTAGCTGAACCAAGACTACAAGTTCTGAGACAACAGAAGGATAGCCTACTACAACAGACTCTCTATTTACCTGTTTCTATGTACCTTGTTCTACGACAGACTTCCTTTACCTTTGTACTTCTTAAATGGATCTTTGGTTGGTTGCTTTATCTATAATGCAGGGCTAAGGCCTGGTTTCCGAAGTGATGAAAGTGCACGTCACTTTGTACCCACACCAAACAAACAATACCGAGTTTTGTGGACCCTCCCCTCCCCTCCCGCGTCGCTCCCGCGAGCGAACGCGCGCGCGGGGGGGGCGGGGGGGGGGGGGGGGGGGCTCTCCCTAGTGCCGCCGCCGGGCCGTCCTCCCTCCCCTCACCGCCGCAGGCTCGCGCCGTCGGGCAAAGCCCGGTCGGCGGCGGTGGGGTTTCTCGCCCCCCCTTCGGAGACGGCCGGCGCGGGCCGTGAAGCTTCGAATGGTGGCGATGCATGGGCGCAGGGCGTGTCGGCGCGGCGTCGCGGACGTGTGGCCCAACGCGGTGGGCTGCGTGGTGGCGGTGCCCGTCGCGGCCGCGACGGCCCGATCTGGTCCGGTCCAGGCCTGATTCAGGCGGTGGTGGCGGCGGATGGCTCGGTGGCCGCCGGTGGCTTCTCCTCCCGCTCCTGGAGGTCTCCCTCCAGCCTTCATGGGTGGCTGGGGTGGCTGTTGCGCGACTGCAGGGCGGGTGGCGGCGCGTTCGACTTGGATCTGGGGGGGGGGATCCGGGTGGACGGCGCGGGTGGGGCCGCAGTCTGTTGTAGCCGTTGCTCCGGCCGTGGGCGGCGGCGCATGGAGGTCCGACACATGGTGATGGCCTCCCGGGGGCACGGCAGCTACACGGTGGTTTGGCGGATCCGCCCGCGGCGACGGCCGGCTATCTCCGGCGTCGGTTCGTTTTCGTCCGGACCGCTTCGACCGTCGCTCCATCTCCTCGTCGTCCGGGCGTTACTTCGGTCCAAGGGCTGGCCCTCTCCCAGCTGCGGTCCTTCGCTCGTCTCGTGCCCAACAGTAGGATGGAGCTTGTCTCGTGCCCGGCAGCAGGATGGAGCTCGTCTCGCGCCCGGCAGTAGGACAAAGCTCGTCTCACACTCGGGGCTGCAGGATGGGCGATGGAGGCCAGTTTTGGCCAGCCTATTGGGCCTCAGCGCTGGGGTCGTCCAGGGGTGTGAAAGGCGGGGCCTTTCCGCTCGTCTCTTCGGTTGGGGTAGCGGCGGGTCTCGGTTCAGGTGGTGCCTAGGTCTTGGATGCCGGGGCGGCGGCCCTGGTGGTGGTAGCGTGGTGCTTTTGGGCAGAGGCTACGGCTTGGTGCTGCCGGGTGGTCATGGCCGTGCGGGCGGCTTGGTAGCCGGGGTGCGGCGTTCGGTGGCGGTGAGGGGTGGCCGAGGTGAAAACCTGTTCTTTCTGCGGACAGACCGGCCGCGGCGAAACTCGTTCCCTTCTTGAAGGCGTTGTCGCGGCTCTCATCGCCCATCGTGGGCTCTAGGGGAAACTCTGATCCTTGGATCGGGCGGTGACAGCGCTCCGGTGTCGTGTCCTTGCTGAAGGCGCCGCCTTGGAGTCCTCGGATCGTCGTATGCGGCTTCATCTCTTCGTAGTTAGGGGTGGTGTTGCTGCGCTCAGCGCCTGTGTATCATGCCTTGGGTGTGTGCGTTGTTGTGGTGGCGTGCGTCTGTATCGGGACGTTGGTGATCTTTGATTTATATATAAAGCGGGGCGGAAGCCTTTTTAGGTAACAAACAATACGGCTAGAAGTTTGAACTCACCAAGGCTCTGTAGGGTGCACATCCATTGACCTTAATATACGGTCACCATCACGAAGTATGACCTGAAGTAAGCATGGTTGATCAAAACATGTGCCGTCCCAGGCCCAAAACAGAAGGTGAAATATACGGGGAAAAAAAATCAGAGAATATCCTGGCGTCTACTTGATCACGTTCAAATCCATCAAGATCAACAACAAACCTCAGATGTCTTCGTCTCACCCGTTGTTGCACAGACAGCGCTTAGGGGATGAACATCTTTCAAGCCAGTGTCCTTTACCATGAAAGTGCTCATCTACAGTATCAGGGTGCACCATCCAACCCGTCAAACTTAAGAATATTAATATCCATTGGAATACTATTTTCAGGTCGGAAGCATCAGCAATATATATATGTTCAAGCTTGGCACTTGTTTTTGTAGGATGGGAAAACAAGAAAAACGACTACAATCATACCTGGTCAATTAATGCCCCATGATAGTTTTCTGGTGTCTCTGTATCAGTTAGCATATTAACGATGTCCCCTATGGTTGGCCTTTTCTGTCGATCATCCTCCACACAGCTCAAAGCAATGACGATGCATCTATTTACTTGTTCAGAATACGACTCCAACAAATCACCTGATGCCTCTGATTGTAGCCTAGTCATCCAATTCCCATGTACCTGGATAATGATAGCACAAAGAATGGTCGGTAAAAGAAAACAGAATAGCAGAATGACAATGTACATCCGATATCAATAAATACGATCCTTACAATCTCAGTGAATTGCTCAGAGGTCATTTCAGCACTTCTGCAGTGGCCTTTGGAACCTGCAATTATCTTTATAACTACAACTCCCAGGCTGAATATATCCAGTTTATTTGAGATTATGCCATGATCTATAAACTCCGGTGGTAAGTACCCACTGCAAGCACGACACAACGCGTACTGTTACTGACTGACGAAAATAGGAATTCTGTACTGAGAGAAATTAAACATTTCACATGTAGAATAAGCTTACCGTGTTCCTATAGGACTATCAGTGCTATAGGATTTATCTTCCATGAAGAATCTGGATAATCCGAAATCAGCAATTTTCGGGATCATCTTCTTATCCAGCAATATGTTTGCCGGTTTTAGATCCAAATGAAAAATGGGAGTCTTCAGTTCCTCGTGAAGGTACTTCAAACCATTGCAAATACCCTTAATTATAGCGTAGCGATTGCGCCAACCACGTCCCTTAAATTCGTCTAAAATAAGTAAAAAAATATTAGAATTCTTGAAACATATATACAGAAAATGAAAGGTTGACATTCTACGTATACAAGTGAAGCATCATTATACATTTACCAGAAAGACAGTCGCTAAGGCTTCCATTTTCCATATACTCAAAGCAAAGCGCTCTCTTAGTCACATTAGCAAGAACCTTAGGTTTGTTGTACGGCAAGTATTCTCGGCGGGTTTCATGGCAATAACCAACTAACTCCACGATGTTCTGGTGTTGCAAATTTACAAGATTGTAAAATTCCTTATCAAATTGCACATCGTCATGCCCTGGCATGTCATGAAGAATCTTTACAGCAATTTTTTGCCCATCTTCCCGCGCCCCCTATTGGAAAAATATATATGGTTCAGTTTTCTGTTTATAGGGATATATGTGGCATCTATAAAGAAGAAAATATTATACTCAGGTATTCTTCCTGGAATATGCAAAGATTTCTGGAAAGTTATATGCATGTTGTTGCTCAACAAGATTGCTAGAAAACGAATATGAGAAAATGGTGCCCTTGATGATGCATGCGCCTAAATCCCACCACAATAGATGAAATAAACAATGCAAACGAATGATGAATTTATTTTACCATTTCTGAAATTGTCAATGGTTAATCACACCAGGTAAACTTTTCCGTAAGAACCGCTGCCAAGCACCCGGCCTTGAGAGAAATTATCTGTCATAATCTCCAGTGAATGGAGTGGCACACGGCTTGGCCCATCAGCCATGCTATTGGTTCACCTGGATGTAAACGCAGAAGACGCAGGAGCATGTTTACACATACAGATATAATAAACGTGAGCACAGATTTTATGAGCAATCTAACTTGTCGGCTCTTTCTTGGTTCTCCGACGGTAATCCAATCGAGCTTTGCACAACGCAGATCTACAATCGAGCTTTGCACAAAGCAATTACAGCACGACTGCCATACACACACAACAGATCGGCGAGGATAAGTAGTAGAGTCAACGGAGAGCACTAACCTGCAGCTGGAGGGGAGGACTTGCAGCGGGGAAATACGAGCGCTCAACAATACGGAAGTGGAAGGAATCCAAGGAAGGAAGGAAGGAAGGAAGAAGGAGGAGCAAAATGCAAGTGGAAGGAGGGAAGGAAGGAAGGAAGGAAGGGAAACGAGGCCTCTTCTCCGATCCATATCTGTATATCTGTATAATTTGCAAGTGTGGACGAACATGCGATGCGTGTGTTGACTCGTGCGGTAGGTAGGACTCCGCGGTTCATGCTCGGACAAAACACATTGAAGTTGACTATCACTTTGTGCGGGAACGTGTTGCACAGAAGCTACTCCATATCAAGTTCATCTACCGGATCCAGCTGGGGGCCAACGCGGCTGTGCTCTCCATGCCTTCCGGAGCGCTCACCCAAGCGATTCTGCAAGCGGAGCTGCCACACCTCTTCGAGGGCGAATGGGACTGGCAGATCTCACCTATGGAGGGCGGGGCGTTCTCGGTGGTCTTCCCTGATCCGGTGATGCTCCGGATGGCAACAAGGAGCGGCAAGTTGTTCCTCTCCCTCAACAACCTCATGGTGGACATCCGCGGCGCGGTCCTCGACGCCCCCAAGGGAATGGCGATGCCAGAGGTGTGGGTCAAATTGGGAGGAATCCCACCCAAGCAGCGGCGCTCCGACCTGCTCATGGCGGCCACCACCATGCTCGGCCGTCCCCTGCTGATAGATGAGGAGTCTCTCATTCGTCCGGGGCCAGTCCGTATGCGTTTCGCTTGCCGCAATCCCCGCAAACTGAGCGGAGTGGTCCAGATCTGGTTCAATGGCGAGGGTTTCAACATCACCATCGAGCCCGAGCTTCCCCCGGAGCAAATCGCGGCGCCCGCCTTGCCCTCTCCAAATCCTCCTTCTCCAAATGACAAAGGCATGGATGGGGCAGGGCGTGACGGCAACCTGGGCGGCGACAAGGAGGCGGATGCAAGCATGGAGGATGATTCCATCTATACGGCGGCATGGGAGAAGCTGGGCATTAACGACAAGGGCGGGGCGACGAACCGGGCGCCGTTTCCTTCGACGGAGCTGCCGCTGGCAGGGGGGTCCATGGAGTTGGACCTCTCCATCCCCAACCAGTATGGCTCAAACCTGGGCTCGGTCACGTCCCCCCCGGTGCGGTCGGTGGCGGAGCCTGGTGCGGGCCAGATGGAGGAACCGCTGGGGGAGGCGCGCACTCCTATCGCGGTGTCCATGGAGACGCTGCCGCTCGCCTCGCGCTCTCCATCTCAAGGTGGCCGCAGCTCCAACAAGCTCGGTGCGGTGAAACAGCTCAAGAAGGTGGCCGTGCGCAAGGTTAGCGCGGAGGCCGAACGTACGGCGGAGCTCCAGGGCGCGCCGGCGACTCCCCGGCAGGCGGTGATGGCGCTGGCTGTTCCCACCTCCGCTCCGATCGCGCTGGAGGCGGCCAAGACGGTGTCTGTCCCGAAGGCCAAGCGTTCCAAGGTCATCGTGGATGGGCAGGTGGCCCCTGTTCGGGTTAGCGCGCGGGCCAAGGGCGCCAAAGAGCACATGCCTTCGCTCCAACGCGCCCAACTCCTCCAAGCACAGAAGAATCTGGAAACCTCAGGTTCCATTGCCCCGCTTTTCGGTTTTGGATTCCTTCTCGGACGAGCACCTAGGCGAGGTGTTGGTGGAAAGTGGGGTTGAACCGATGGGGGAGGGCGGGGTTAGCGAGTTAATCTCGCTGGTGCGCGCTAAAGAGCTGGCTCAGGCGGCTCTTGCAGCGGCGGCTGCTCAACACGCGGAGCGTCTGGCTGTCGAGGATGAGCCCTCGACGTCGCTAAGACTCCGGCCCGAAGGGGAGACATCAACAGGGGTTGCTGCTCCTCCCTCGCCTCGCTGCGGCAAGGTGAGGCGCGTGGCCAAGGCGATCACCTCTAGGGGTGTGCGCCTGCGAAACCGCGTCATATAGATGCGGATGCTCATTTGGAACATCCGTGGCTTCGGCCACTCGGGGCGGCGCACCCAACTTAGAGACTACATCAGGAAAGAAGGGATAGATATAGTAGGGCTCCAGGAAACCATTAAAGCCGATTTTCGTCACCAAGATATCGTAGCCACAGACCCTTTGGAGCGTTTCATTTGGCAGCACAGCTCGGCCATTGGGCATTCGGGTGGCATGCTGCTAGGCTTTTGCAGTGCCATCTATGAGGTGCTGTCCTGGGAGGTAGGCACCTTTTTTATTGCAGCCAATATTCGCGTGAGAGCTTCGCTACGCGAGCTCGTGATCCTGCAAGTCTATGGACTAGCAGATCACTCACGTTCGGCAGAGTTTCTGGGAGAACTCGAAGCCAAGGTGCTGGCAATCGCCGCATCCTGAGTCCCGCTTCTAGTGGGTGGAGATTTTAATCTCATCCGATCGAGCATGGACAAAAACAACGACAACATCAACTGGTCAAGGGTGACCATGTTCAATAGTGCAATTGCGTCAATGTCACTTAGGGAAGTGGCAAGGACGGGGGCAAGGTACACTTGGACCAACAAGCAACTAGCCCCGGTGCGATCCGTCTTGGATCGCGCTTTCATGTCTCCGGAATGGGGAGTGGTGTTCCCATTATGCTCGCTCCTTGCTGAAACAAGGATCGGCTCGGACCATGTTTCACTCATCTTATCTTCAGGGGAAGATAGGATACGTCGCAGCCCACGTTTCTTCTTCGAAACAGCGTGGTTCGAGGTCCCTGACTTTGACAACATCTTTCGGGAAAGATGGTTGAGGTGTGTTCAAGCCACGGGCCAGCAACGCGGCCCTATGGAGTTTTGGACAGCGGTCGGGGGACGCCTGCGTGCAAGCCTCAAGGGATGGGGTGCGAACCAGGGGCGAGACGAGAAAGTTTTGAGGGCGAGACTTCTCGACGAGATTGCAATTCTCGACATTCAAGCAGACTCGCGTCCTTTCTCGGAGCACGAATGGGCGCACCGATACGCCTTGGAAGGGCAAATTGAGGCGTTGCTTCAATCCGAGGAGGAATATTGGAGGCGTAGAGGAGGCCTTAAGTGGACGCTCAAGGGCGATGCGAACACTGGTTACTTCCACGCGTACGCGAATGGCCGACGCAGGAAATGCCTAATCCTTAGACTGCAGACGGAGCATGGGCTCCTCCTCCAGCAATCGGAGATTAGCAATCACATCTACGACTTTTACATTAGCCTGATGGGGACTGACGAGTCTCAGCGCGCTAGGCTGAGTGAGGACGCTTGGCTCCCAGCTCAAAAGGTCTTAGAGTCGGAGAACGAAGAGCTGGGGCTCGCGTTCCTCCCCAAGGAGATTGACGATGCTCTCCAAAGCATGAAAACAGACACGGCCCCGGGGCCCGATGGGTGGCCGGTGGCGTTGTTCAAACACTTCTGGCCATTGTTGCGCGATCCCATCTTCGCGGTGTGCAATGGCTTCATGCGCGGTTTTGTGGACATTGCTAGGTTAAACTACGGCGTGCTCTCGCTAATCCCGAAAGTGTCTGGTGCGGATAATATCCGCCAGTACAGACCAATAGCGCTCATTAATGTGCCTTTCAAAATATGCGCCAAGGGATGTGCCACTAGGCTTACTCCGATCGCACACCGCACAATCGGTCGTTCCCAATCTGCCTTCATTCGCGGTAGGAACATTTTGGAGGGACCATTAGCGTTGCAAGAGACCCTCCATGAACTTAGGCGCACGCATGAGCCGGCGATTTTACTAAAATTAGACTTCGAAAAAGCTTACGACCGCGTCAACTGGGATTTCCTTAGACAAATCCTGACGAGCCAAGGCTTCTCGCGGGTGTGGGTGCACCGAGTCATGCAGTTGGTCTCGGGGGGCCAAACTGCGGTCTCGGTGAACAGAGAAGTAGGGCACTTCTTCCGGAACAAGCGTGGCCTACGCCAGGGTGATCCCATGGCACCGCTCTTGTTCAACTTTGTGGCAGATGCACTTGCGACCTTGCTACGGAAAGCAACGGAGGCAGGCCATATCAAAGGGGTGTTGAGACACCTCATCCCAGGGGGGATATCGCACCTGCAATACGCCAACGACACGCTTCTGTTGTTCCAACCGGACCTTCACAGCGTGGCCACGATCAAAGCCCTGTTGATTAGCTTTGAACTTATGTCGGGGCTCAAGATCAACTTCCACAAATGCGAAGTGATGCCCATGGGGCTCGAGCCGTCCGACAGTAGACGTATCGCGGACCAGCTCAATTGCAAGCTAGGCAAACTCCCGTTCACCTACCTTGGCCTCCCGTTGGATGCCAAACGTATCTCGATTGAGGGCTGGGCTCCACTCTGGACCAAGGTGGGGGGGGGGGGGGCGGGTTTGTCTGTGGAGGGGGAAGTTCCTCTCCTCTGCAGCTCGTCTTGTTCTCACAAACGCGAGCCTGTCCTCGCTGCCGCAGTTCACGATGGGGCTGTTCCTCTTGGCCGAAGGGGTGCATGCCAAAATGGACACACCACGGTCCCGTTTCTTTTGGGAAGGTGCGGGACCCAAACGCAAGTACCATATGGTCTGATGGGACGCGGTGTGCAGACCCAAGGACCTAGGGGGGCTAGGGATCACAAACACGGATCCTCAACATTGCACTTATGTGCAAATGGATTTGGAAGTTGTCGCAGGGGGCGACCGGTCTGTGGGTGGACCTGCTGCGCGCTAAATATTTCCCCAACGGGAAATTTTTCAAAGGTAGGCCGCGGGGCTCACCCTTCTGGAACGACCTACAAGCGGTGCGCCCGGCCTTTGCCCTTGGCGCCAAGTTCGTCGTAGGAAATGGCTGCTCGGCCCGCTTCTGGCTTGACCTATGGCTGGGAGCGCAGCCCCTTTCGGTCCAATTTCAGGACTTGTACGTCCTGGCGGTCAACCCGGAGATGACGGTAGCGACGGCCCTCGCCTCCAACCCTCCCGCGATCCACTTCCGTAGAGAGCTTACGGGCCCTGAACAAGCACACTTAGAGGAGCTGCTTGGCATGACACAATCGGTGACGCTGTCCACTTCCGCTGACACGGTCACATGGGCTCTCACCCCGTCCGGAAAGTTCACGGTCAAATCCCTGTACCGCAGGCTGTGCCAAGATCAGGGACCGGCCTTCCCAATGCCGACGGGTTTGTGGAACGCTCGTATTCCGCTTAAAGTCAAGGTGTTCTTTTGGCAACTTTTCCGCAATAGACTTCCCACTTTGGCCAATGTTTCAAAACGCAATGACCCGTCTTCCGACTTATGTGCCATTTGCAACACCATGAAAGATGCGAATCATGTGTTCTTCCGCTGCCCTCTAGCGCGTTTTACCTGGAGTGCAGTTCGTGAGGCCACCAACACCAATTGGGACCCGCAATCGGCCGCCGACCTGGCGGCCATAGTTGCGTCGATGACTGTGGCAGTAAACGCGTGCTTTGGAGCTGCCTCGGTGCCTTAGCCTGGGCTATGTGGCTTACAAGGAACAAACTTGCCATCAAAGGAATCTTCCCATCACACCCTGCTAATATTCTTTACAAATGCAACATTCTTATGCAGCAGTGGAGTCCGTTGGTGAAGCACAAGGATGCTGAGAGGATGAAGCAAGCTCAAGATCGTCTTCGCCAAGTCTACGTTCTGGCTAGGGAGCCGTCCGCCGCTTCTTCGACGTGAAGTGGTTTCTTTTGTCTCGTCTCGCGAGCTGCGTGCTCTATGCTCATGGCCTTTGGCCTGTAATAGACTCGCTTTGTTTCTTTGGCCTATGGCCTGCCGTGACCTTGCTGTGCCCCGCGCCAGCGTGACCTGAGCCTCCGTGCTCGTTCCGTTTGTCCTAGACTTCGTCTGTAAACGCTGCCTAAGTTGTGGGCTTTATTAAGTTAAAGCCGGACGCTTCTAACGTCTACGTTCTAAAAAATAAAATATCAAGTTCATCTCTTATAAAGATCAACTTGCTGACATCTTCACGAAGCCTCTATCACAACCTCAGTTTGTAGGCTGTAGGCACAATCTGAATGTACTTTGTACTTCAGGGCATAGTTAAGAT
The DNA here is from genome assembly GCF_056163025.1 of Triticum urartu. Lineage (NCBI taxonomy): Eukaryota > Viridiplantae > Streptophyta > Magnoliopsida > Poales > Poaceae > Triticum > Triticum urartu. Next base: position 1,675,082 of record NC_141875.1, read on the forward strand.
TAAGGGAGGATGTTAGACTGTATTTATACGTGGCCTCTGTATAGATCTTGTATATTGTATTGTACATGCACTCTTGTGTACCCCATATATATATGAGATAGCCACACCCGTTAGGTGTCGTGCAGTTTCCCCAAAACCCTAAGTCTAACACTGCTCACGTCTTATCCCCATATCTGTATGTGGGTGTGTGGTTGTGAGTGAATTGACGTGAGGTGCAGAGCCTTCCGTGGCTGGGATGAGAGTCTGGGAAGACTTCTCCACTTGCATACGGCAATACCCCGCTCGTGGTTCCGGGAAGACTCCGCGATGGATCCGGGAAGACTCTACGACGGCTCCCCTCTGACTCCCCCCCGCGGGAAGACTCGGCGATGGCTCCAGTTGCACCCGGCAACGTAGCTTTCCCGATTCGTTTGTTTGCTCCATTCCCAGTTTGGTGAGACCCCTGGTTTTCTATTTCCCGCCACACCTACGTCCCGGTTGGTGCGATCAGCTCGGAAGCCCACTCATTGTAATGTTCTGCACGTTGTTGGCCAGAATAAGCCGCGGCGCCAGTGTCGGACGCGCCGGGCGTGTCAGGCGCGGTGGGACTGCGGTGTAGACTGGTGCAGTCGGGCTCGTCGGGCGCGACAGATTCGTGCGGGACGTGTGGGACACACTGATGCAGTCGGGCTCGTCGGGCACGTTAGATGCGCGCGGGACGTGCAGGACGCAGCAGCGTGGCATATGCGTATATGTGTGTATGGACGGTGTATGGCCGCGTCAGGTTCGTAGGCATGCGTGGCGTGTGTGTGTTGCGTGGTGATACAGCTGCGTGAGCTAGCTAGCCAGGTAGTTAGCGATCTGTTACGAGCTGGACGCAACGTGCGTGTTAACCGCATCGTGAGCGCGTGTGCCGGGGCATGCAGATTGTGCATGTGGCTGAGTAGGAGTGGGCAGCGCTCGTGCGATACGTGCGCATGGAGACTTGGGCGCTGCGCTGCTGTGGACTACAAAGCTGCAGTGTGTGTTTGTAAGAGTTTTGTGCTTGGGGAATAGTAACGGGGCTGTGTGTGCAGTCGGGTGAAACTCCAGTGTATTGTGCTCCTCCTTCTTCTACTTCTAGTTTTGAGAGTGAGAGCGGCAACAACAATTGGTATTAAGAGCCACAAGGTTCGAGGGGCGGCCGTGGCGTGCGGTGGCGTCCGCGGCGAGCGCGGCGTGCGCGGCCGACATGGAGGCATCGGCTGCGGCGCACGGCGAGTGCGTGGCGACGGCAACGTGCCGCGAGTTCACGGCTGTGCGGTGTGATGTCGTGCGCGCGAAGGGCACGACGGTCGTGGAGACGAGGAGGTCGCGAAGGACCTGCGTGGTGGTGCAGAGGTCGCGACGGCTCGGCGCGACAACCGTGGAGGCGCGTGGCACGGAGACGTGACGTGGCGGCGCATGGGACTGCGGGCGGCTGCAGCGGCAGCGAGCGGCGGCTTGTGCCGGAGACGCAGCGGAGGCGTAAATGGCGACAAGGCGACGACGACGAGCCAGGGCCCCTGTCGGCAGGCCGTGCGGCGAGGCCACGGCTTATGGGCTGAGTGTTGGCCAGAATAAGCCGCGGCGCCAGTGTCGGACGCGTCGGGCGCGTGTATGGGCGCGCGCCGAGCGTATCAAGCGCGGCGGGATCGCTATGTAGGCTGGTGCAGTCGGGTTGGTCGGGCGCGACGGATTCGCGTGAAACGTGCAGGGCGCATTGATGCAGTCGGACTCGTCGGGCGCATTGGATGCGCGCGAGACGTGCGGGACGCAACAACGTGGCGTGTGCATATGTGTGTGTATGGGTGATGTATGGCCGCGTCAGGTTCGTAGGCATGTGTGGCGTGTGTGTTGCGTGGTGATACAGCTGCGTGAGCTACCTAGCCAGGTAGTTAGCGATCTGTTGTGAGCTGGACGCAATGTGCGTATTGACCGCATCGTGAGCGCGTGTGGCCGTGGTATGCAGATTATGCATGCGGCTGAGTAGGAGTGGGCAGCGCTCGTGCGTACGTGCGCATGGAGATTTGGGCGCTGCGCTGCTGTAGACTACAAAGCTGCAGTGTGTGTTTGTAAGAGAGTTTTGTGCTTGGGGAATAGTAACGGAACTGTATGTACAGCCGGGTGAAATTCTAGTGTACTGTGCTCCTCCTTCTTCTACCTCTAATCTTGAGAAAGAGAGAGCGGCAACAACACACGTTAGGTGTTTGATAAATTCTCCAGGTGTGCTAATGGTCTTTTTATGGCTTGTGGTGCAGGCTACATTTAAGACTGAGAGGGAGCTAGCTACGTTTCCTATCTGCTAAAGGATTTGGTTTGTCATTTAATCAAGGTATCACGGCTGTATATAATTATCAGGTGCATCAAAGTATGAATTGACATGCTAATTGGAGGTAGATACATGATACAACTAGCTTTCTACTGTAACTAGTAGACTGCCCGTGTGTTGCCGCGGCCTTTTGAAATATTTCGTTGGAGTAATATAATCATAATGCATGTTCAATTTCACACAATCCGGTATTTATTGAAGTCCACTTCACTTGTAATATAAATTGATTTTAAAAAAGGCAATTTGACGGTGTATACATATAGAGCGATGATCCAACTAAAAATGTGTAACAAATTAAAATACTTGGTGCGCTTAATAAATTCTCACAAAATATCACAAATGTTGTTTATAGCTTCATTCGCCTACTATTTTAGCAAGTATAATAAAAACTTCTTCCTCAACTCATACTCATCCCGCATAGCATGAATACTTCGCGCCCAAGGTCATAAAATATGTAATGGAGATTACTTCCCATGCAAACCGGACGAACCAATCCTTTACCTTTCCAGCAGAGCATAAAATAAAATAGTAAAATAGCTAAACATATCCGAGTACGCCGTTTCGGTGCCCTGTCTCATCTGCACGGTTAGAAAAAAAATCGTAAAAAATACTAAAAAAATTAAAAATATTGGGCGGTAGAAAATTTGATGCGTGAGGCCCACTTCAAATTATAGATCATTTGAACATCTGAGAAGCTCTCAACAAAAAAGACAAATTAGGCCAAAACAGTACATGAACAGTAAACCATTTTACAAAACCCAAATTTGTGTTTTTTTAGGAGCTGCTCAGATATCCAAATGCTATGAAAATTGGAGAGAACCTCACGCATCAAATTGTCTACCGCACAAAAAATTGGAATTTTTTGAAATTTTCTAGTGTTTGTTTTGATTTTTTTCATCAGGGTGGGTGCAGATGAGCTCGGGTGCATAAATGGATTTTCGGACACATCCCTGCATTTTCCTAAAGTAATATAATCATTAATATAGTGATAAAATTTTTTGCTTGTTTTTAAAGTGTTATGATAATTAAATATATAAATTTACCTGTCCGTGGTCGTTGGAATACAAGGCCACTGTGATTTAACTATTTCCACCCTTTTTTGCGGAAAGTTAGCCTAAGTCACATTTTTCTTACAATTTACCTTTCTTCATGTCTTTGTAACTTCATTCCAAAGCGGTCATTGATGAAAACTTACCTCTCCAGCAAGCTATAATTATATATGTGAGCCTACTTTGTTTATCCAGTCCGCAAGTCTTCAAAAGGTATTGTCTCTTCTGAAAATTACTCTCTTTGTGCTTTGATTTTTAGATACATGGATTCTGACGAGTGGTCTCTCGTAAGAGTGGTTGGGTAACCCTAGGTGTAGAGGTGAAGTAACCTAGTAATAAGTATTTTTCTCAGGAGAGAACCAAGATTTATCTGATGCAGGGACGGTGGTGCGGAAGCTGTTGAGGCCGCCGCTCAGATCCAAACTCCCCATGCAGGCCATAGAGCAGATAGAAGCCTCGCTGCCACCTCCCTCGATGGCCGTGCGGCAAGCTTGGAGGCCCCCTCCGGTTAGCGGTGAAACGCAGGAGGCGGAGGAAGGTGAGGTGTGGCGGTGCAGGAGTTGAACAGGAATCAGACAATCTATAGGTAAAGCCCTTTTTCAGAATGCCTCCACTTTAAACTAGATGGTCCTTATGCCACCTTTTATCTAATTGCATGTGGCAGCTCAATGATCCTAGCTAGAAAATCTTATGTCCGGTGCCTCGAAATACTCGAGATACAATGCAATATTTGGGCTACTCATCAAAGACAATAAGAGTCGCTATAATGGTGATCGCTGAGCGTGTTAACCAGCCGATTTTACTGTGGCGATACAAAAGTACCAGGCCCAGGTAACACCTCCCCAAGTGAAAATATCTATGTATCCATCCCGTAGAATCAATCTATTTCCCTTCCATCAGCTCCCCTCGCGGCTCGTTTCCTCTCCCACGCATCCTCTTTCCTCTCCAACGCGGCGCATCTCCAACGCCCACCTCTAGCAAGATCTCCGCCTCCCCATCCACGACCATCTGCAAGAGGCACAGCAGGGCATGCTCTACAGGTTAGGTGCTGGCTCCGCGAGATTGGTCAGCCGCCCGTGGTGTTGATGTATGTGAAGTCTGGAGATGTCGTGGGTCTAGAATATGGCTGTCAGAGAAGCCGGGAAGGTCGACCGGAGGAGAAGGAGCACGGGGTTACGGTGAAGTTGGAATTATGTGGGACTACATTCCTATTAACCCATGGCTGGTGGTTTGTGGTGAAATGCTTCATGGTTGACCTCTCTCTAAACACTGACGAGCTGGAGGGCATATACATCAGCACCTTTAAGGTCTTTTAAGTTTGTGAAGATGGAGAAGTTGGAAGATTATGCCCTGTTTTCTAGCCTTGATAAGAGGAATCCTACATTTTCCTGCGTGAGCCTGGAGAGGTGGGGGAGGAAAGAGTGACTGCATTTATGCTGCTAAGCTACCTTGAAGATCCTGATGAAGCTTGGATTGTGGTCGAGCTTGGCTAGCTAGTGCGAGAAAAAACAGTTAACTATGTATTATATGGCCGCGTGTTCCCTCCCAACTGCAGCTTGTTAGAAATCTAGACACTCGATCTCACAATCACAGAGAAAACAGGGTTTTGCGTCGCGTGCAAACTTGCGACTTTTCCCGTTTTCTTTACTCTCTATTTATTTGTTACAGAGGAAGGAGAGGCAGGTGGAGATCCTATCTATGCGCCACGACCCGCCGTGCTCGCGCCATCCCACGAGCGCTGATCGTGCCTCCTAGTCCACCTGCGAGGCTACCGGGCCGTGGTGACCAGGTCCAGCCCGCCCAACTAAGCTACTTGCATCGCACGCACAAGTTGCGGCTCATGCAGTCCGTTTATTTGACAGGAAATAAAACTAGACTAAAACCCTAAAGCCAACATCTAGATTAGTTAACAAATCACCCCCTAATATTGACGTTGGCGAATTATCTCAACCATCCCGATCTTCTTCTTTAGTCAAAAAAATGAGACGTCCAAGTGCCTTTGTCAGGGCATCGGCCAGTTGACCACTTGTCCTGATGTAGTTGATGAGGATCCGCCCTTGTTCCACGCACTCGCGAATGAAGTGGTACCTGATCTCAATGTGTTTGCTGCGATCGTGGAAGACAGGGTTCTTCGCGAGAGAGATCGCCGACTTGTTGTCGACGAGGAGCATTGGCGGTTCTGCTTCCTTGTTCAGCATCTCGCCAAGAAGCCGTGCCAGCCAAATGCCTTGGCAGGCAGCTGTGGTGGCAGCCATGTACTCGGCCTCGCACGAGGAGATCGCCACCACCCTTTGCTTCTGAGACTGCCAGCTCACCGGGCTGTTGCCGAGGAGGAAGATCACGCCCGTGGTACTCTTCCTGTCATCCGTGTCCCCGGAGTGATCAGAGTCACTGTAACCGGTGAGCTGCAGCTCTCCTTTGCCGCGCTCATATGCACAGCCGTGGTCCAACGTTCCGGCCACGTACCTTAACAGATGCTTCATCGCGGCATAGTGATCGGCCGCAGGCTTCTTCATGAACCTGCTCAGGTATCCCACGGCGAAAGTGATGTCAGGTCTCCTGTGCACCAAGTATCGCAGCCCTCCGATGATACTGCGATATTTTGTCTTGTCCACTGGCTCGGCGGTGCTCTCCTTGCTCAGCTTGAGCCGTGCCTCCATGGGAGTGTTGCAAGGGTTGCAGTCCTCCATCTTCGCGCGCTCCAGCAGCCGCTTGGCATACGCTGCTTGCCCGAGCACGATGCGGCCGCGCTCCTGGCTTACCTCGATGCCGAGGTAGTAGCTGAGCATGCCCAGGTCGCTCATACGAAACAACCTGGTCATCTGTTGCTTGAAGGAGCCGATCTCCGCCGTGGCCGCTCCAGTGATGACGAGGTCATCGACGTAGACCCCGACGATCAGAAGTGAGACGCCCGTGCCGCGTCGATACACGGCGTGCTCCGATGGGCATCGCTCGAACCCCAGAGCGCACAAGCTCTCGTCAAGCTTTGCATTCCAGGCTCTCGGTGCTTGGCGAAGCCCGTAGAGCGCCTTGCGGAGGCGCAACACCTTGCCCTCCCGGCCGGCCGCGACGTACCCCGACGACTGCTGCACGTAAACCTCCTCGAGCAAGTCACCATTCAAGAAAGCGGACTTCACGTCCATGTGGTGTACCTGCCAACCGTGGTGCGCCGCGAGTGCGACGAGGACGCGCACCGAGTCCATGCGCGCGACCGGCGCGAACACCTCCTCGAAATCCACGCCCTATTGCTGAACGTAGCCCTTTGCTACCAGACGCGCCTTGTGCTTCACCACCACGCCTCGCGGGTCCTTTTTGAGTTTATAAACCCACTTTAGGCCGATCGGACGGTGACCGGGTGGGAGGTCACATAGCTCCTAGGTGTTGTTCTCGACGATGCTCTTCATTTCCTCATCCATCGCCGCGCGCCAGCCCTGCTCCCTCTCTGCTTCAAGGAAGGAAGCAGGTTCTTCTCCCGCGAACATAGACAACTCGTTGTCGCTGTAGACTGCCTCCACCTCCTCCATGGTGTTCTAGACATTCTCAAGTGTGCGGTGCCGTCGAGGCGCCTCCACGCCGGCAGGTGCCTCCGACGCACCCGTGGGCGGTGAAGCAAATTCAACGCCCGTTGGCGTCGCTATCGGCGTGCCGTACACTGGGCTGTTGGGAGGAGGCGTGTCGGACACCGCCTGTGGCGTGGATGGCTCGCCCCTGGTCGTGAGCTCCGGGGCGTGGGCGGCCGGGGCGTCCACAGGTTCCGCCTGGGCACTGGCCGTGGGTGCGGGCACCAGCTCCACGGTGAAGGAGTCCAGCCCACCGCCATGTTCCTCTGCAACGGCGCCCCAGTCCCAAGCGGCGCTCTCGTCGAACACCACGTCGCGTGAGACATGGGCGCGCCCGGAAGGCGGATGGTAGACGCGGTAGGCAGCCGATCCGGGTTCATACCCGAGAAGTACCATGGGCACACTCCGATCGTCCAGTTTTTTCACGTTCGGGCGCGTCACCTTGACGTGAGCAACGCACCCAAAGGTCCGGAAGTGCTCCACGCTGGGCCGGCTCCCGCACCACGCCTGGTACGGTGTCATGCCTGTCACACTCTTTGTCGTTGCCCTGTTGAGCAGGTGCACGGCCGTTGACACAGGCTCGCCCCAAAAACGAGCCGGCACGCCCTTCGCCTTGAGCAAGCTTCTTGCCATGCCGACGATCGTCTGGTTCCGGCGCTCGACCACGCCGTTTTGCTGCGGCGTGTATGGAGCGGTGAGCTGTCGGTGCACCCCCAGCTCAGCGAAGAACTCCCCCAGACTTGTGGAGTTGAATTCACCCCCGCGATCGGTACGCAGGGTCTTGAGACGATAGCCTGACTCGCGCTCTGCTGCCGCCTGGAACTGACGGAGCACAGTCTCCGCTTCGTCCTTCGTCATGAGCAGCCGTATCCACATATAACGGCTCTTGTCGTCGACGAGCAGGAGGAAGTATCGCTTGCCTCCTGGCGTCGCGGGGGAGATTGGGCCGCAGAGGTCGGCGTGAACGAGTTCGAGCACCTCTCCGGCGCGGTTCAGTGCCTGGCGGGGAAAAGGAATTCGCCGGTGCTTCCCGGCCAGGCACGCCTCGCAAACGCGGTCCACCTCATCGAGGAGGGGCAGACCGCGCACCATGTTGCCCCGTGCGAGCGACCGGAGCGCCTGGAATCCGATGTGGCCGTAGCGTGCGTGCCACAGCCATGCTTCGTCGCCAGCGTGCACTGCAAGGCACACTGGTCGCGCCAGGTTCAGGCGCAACATGTACAGGCGTCCGTGGCCACGCTGCACACGCGCGACTAGCCGCCCGCTCGGGTCGCGCAGCTTGAACTCGCCGGCGAATGTGCGCGTCGTAGCCACTCTCGTCCAGTTGACCTACACTGACGATGTTGCTGCACAACCTGGGCATATAGTACACCTCCGACAGAATGAGATGCTCACCGTTGAGGCACTGGAAGAGGACGGTTCCTCTCCCCTTGATCTGCACCGTAGACCCGTCCCCCAGCTTCACCGCGCCGCGCACACCACAGTCCAGCTCGGAGAAGATCTCGCGCCGGCCGGACATGTGGTTGCTCGCGCCTGTGTCCAGGAACCAGGCCGTGTCGTACTCCCCTCCGTTCGGCGCTGTGCGCGCCTGCGAGTGCTCCTCGTTGAGCAGGACGTGCTCCACGGGTGTCTCCGTGGGTGCGGTGAGCACGCACAGACTCGCCAGGAGGAGCGTGGACTCCTCGGTGCCGCCCTCCGTAAGGTGGACCTGCTCCTTGCGCTCGCGCCTGGGCTCGGTGCAATCGCGCGAGAAGTGCCCCATGTGGTTGCAGTTGTAGCATTTTACCTTGCTCATGTCACGGCCGCCACCGCGGCCACCGGAGCCACCGCCCCTTCGCCCCTGGTTCCTGCCGCGGCCGCCTCCTCGGCCGCCGCCACCATTGGCGTTGGCTCCGCCAGAGCCCTGTCCGGACTCGCGCCCCTTCTTGCGCGCCTCCCACTGCTGTTCGGTGAGGAGGAGCTGTCCGCTGCCCTGGGTCGCCGCGGGCACGGCGCATCGCTCCTCGGCTGTGCGCAGCCGCCCGATCAACTCCTCGACCGAGACCGCACTCAGGTACAGAAGAGTCTCAATCGCCACTGCGATCTGCGTGTATCGGGGAGGAACAACACGTAATAGCTTCTGCACGACTCGTACCTCCTCGATGTTGTCGCCCAGCGTGTGCAGCTGATTGACGAGGCTGGTGATGCGCATGCCAAAAGCGTCGAGGATCTCGCCGTCGTGGAAGGCGATCTGCTCGAATTCCGCGCGTAGTCGTTGCGCGGTGGCTTCACGCACGCGGTGTACTCCCATCCGCATGACCTTGATGGTGTCCCAGGCCGCCTTGGCCGTCTCCTTGACGACGAGCATCTCCGGCGGAACGGCTCGAAGGAGGACGCCGAGCGCGGACTTGTCGTCGCGTACGTGCTGCGCGTTGCCCTCGATCGCGTCCCAGAGCCCCCAGGACTCCAGGTGGACCTTCATCACTAGCGACCATTCGATGTAGTTGGTCGAGGTGAGGGTCGGGAACGTGGTGCCGGCTCCAGGCACGAACGGCACGCGCTCCGTGGCCGCCGCCTGGTGGATCACCACCTGCCGCTCCTGCCTCACGCGGCTTCGCCCGCGGCTGCGCTCCCGTGGTGGAGTCGCCGAGCGTGCCAGCCCGCCCCCGCCTGCGTTGAGGGCCACCGCCGCCGCCGCGGATCCGTCCGGCCGTTCTCCGTGATCGGACATGGTCAGGATCGCCAAAACGAGGCTCTGATACCACTTGTTAGAAATCTAGACACTCGATTTCACAATCACAGAGAAGACAGAGTTTTGCGTCGCATGCAAACTTGCGACTTTTCCCGTTTTCTTTACTCTCTATTTATTTGTTACAGAGGAAGGAGAGGCAGGTGGAGATCCTATCTATGCGCCACGACCCGCCGTGCTCGCGCCATCCCACGAGCGCTGATCGTGCCTCCTAGTCCACCTGCGAGGCTACCGGGCCGTGGTGACCACGTCCAGCCCGCCCAACTAAGCTACTTGCATTGCACGCACAAGTTGCGGCTCATGCAGTCCGTTTATTTGACAGGAAATAAAACTAGACTAAAACCCTAAAGCCAACATCTAGATTAGTTAACACAGCTTAGTAAGCAGCCTCTAGGTGTTCCTCAACTTAATTTATGGTTCTGGCTAGCAATATTTGTCGCAGGGTTTTGTGGTCTTTTCTAGAACAAGACCTGAGTTTATTTTAGTTAGCAACTGGTATTCTAGCTTTTAAGGTTTCATCACTTTGGGATCAATGTTTTGAGTTCAAGTACAATTGATCCATATTGGCATGCTAAATTAATGTGGCTCTCGACTATGCCGCTCAAATCTCTCTTGTCTGATTCCGTCTCTTGAAAATTGGACAGACGACGAGGTCCGACAAGTACTATGCCACTCAAATCTCTCTCGTCTGATTCCGTCTCTTGAAAATTGGATCATCAACCCGTATGTATTTGCAGTTTTGCTTGGAAGTTTGCATGACACTTTGATAGAGCGCTTTTGTATGACACTATGATAAAGCGCACAATGGCTCCTCGGTTTTTAGAGATACTAATTGAATGCCTGTGTGTTACCGCGGAACGATAGCAATGCCGACCCGAACAACTTCGGCTTGAAACTAAGGGAATTGTTTGCCATCAATCAGGCAACATCAGCCAATGGGATCATTGAGAATAGAAAACTGCATGAAAACAGTGTTGCTCTTCAAATATTCCTACACCAGGAGTCTACCCCCTCCCGTCAACCTTAAATAATGCTCTGCTTTCACGCATTCACTCTTAAATGGGCCAGTTCAAAGCAGCTACATAGACGCGACAGGGTGCCCGCATTTGGTACACAGTCCTTGCATTACGCGGGGAATAGGATCCGCAGGAAAGCACAAAGTTCATATCAATTTAAAAATCGGAAACTCATGAAGACACGCGCAAAGTTCATAACATATTTAAAATCAGAAAATCCTGAAGAAATGTAAATTTTGAGGGAACCAATGTTTCACAGATCAGAACATACTCCTATGCACACAGCAAAAAAATGTACTTCTACAGTACAAATAAATAACGCTAATCACATAACTGAATAACCCCACTGAGAACAATATCTGCACCAAATTTACATTGGCATAACTCAATCACGCAATTCATGCTCCATCGATAAAGCTTTATTTTACTCTATTCCTCAATTACCTTGTAGGAGGCGGGACTTCCTTAAAGAATCTATCGATTTCCACGATGGCAACTCCGTACTTATGTCCAATGGCGAGGCTACATACATATGATACTCTGGTCAGACATCTGAACTGTGGAATAACATTGTGAAGAAAAATCCCCATGCTCAATTATAAAACCGTCCTACTTTGATCCCGTAATTTAATGGTTGTTTCGGATAGCTGCTATATGGAACATGTTTTAGCAAAACGGCTTAAAGAGGATTTTGGGAAAACTAGTTCAAGTTGTTTTTTCGGGGTGTAAACGTTCAAGTTGTTGTTTTGTTAAAACTGATTTATGGAAATACTTTGTTTGGAGTTAATAACTTCAAATAGGAGACATGTGTAATATTAGATGAAGTTTCATATCTGACTCAAGATCACAACCGATCTTTGATGCTGCCACTAGTTCAGGTGATCCTCAACCTCGAGGAATAGCCCAAGCTGCCTTTCGGAACCAGCCAGTGTATCTTCACGCTAGGCATCACCGTCCTCTTTGTCTCCAGCACGTCCCGACGGGCCATCTCCCTTGCCCTGGACCTCGCCTCCTTCTCCTGCCTTTCCGAAGATTCCTTGCCAAGGGCGATCAGTTCGTGTGTGCTCTGCTGGATCTGTACTGTCAATGCTCTAATCTGAATATGAGCTGCTGCAATAACTGCTGGAATTTTAGTTAGAACTGCTGCTGCTGCAATCACATGCAGAGTTTGAATTGGAATTACTTCTGCTTGAGATAGGGTTGTTGATGATGATTGCATCTTCATCAAGATTGTTCACCGGTGAGGCTTTGCCACAAATGGCCACGTACTCGACATCTCCCTCCTGTCTGGTCATCCTCTTTGGCAGGTGGCAGCGACCATGGGCAAGGGCTGGCACTGGCAGACTGCTTCGAGGGTAGAAGTAGCGGGTGGGGCCAATGACAAATAAGGGTCAACAGTGGAAAAATCTTTCAAGGCCGGCGCTACAGGCCGGGGACGGCGGCACCACCGCCACCCCAAGAGCTTCGCGTATCAAGGACAAGCTTTGGGAAAACAACGATGGAGTTGACTCACCGAATGAGATTTTATAAAAATGTATATTAATCTTTTTCCCTAAATGCGAAAATACGGGTGTAGGAGTACGGAAGCACTGCTCTTTCATTGACTATGTTAGTACTTTTATCCCCTCAGAGGGCTGTTTGAGATTGGATGTTGGCACTGGACGAGATGGCTTTAGTTTGTTAGCCCGCTTTGTTCCCACCAAAAATTTGAAAAGAAGATGTGTGGGGCTAAAGTACAAGAGTTATAGGATTTATTTCGGCTACCTTCTTGTGGCCTTGATGTTTGCAAAACAGACAACCTCGCTGAGACCGAAATTAACCGTTCTTTCACACCTGCAAAATTACGAGTCATACTATTTATTTCTAAACTTCTTACGGAATTTAGCTAGCCATGTATACTCTACATCATAATAAACAAAAAGAAAAGCAGAGGAAGAGAAGGGGAATGGTGTAGCCATGCTATTGGCCCTCTGGTTTGTATATAAGGACTTGAGTTGAAAGCATGCTTGTAGTTAGAGTGTATTACTTGTGGATTGTCTGCTTTCTCCCGTATGGATTCTGACCCAAATTTAAACATCCACGTGTTACTATGTGATTGTTGTTCAAAGGAGATCTAACATCTACATTTATTTACTATAATGACCATCACATGTGTTTCTTTAGTACAGTGACCCTGAAAATTTAAAAAGAACTATGCCCGAGGGGAGTAGTAGGAAGCCACAATGGATTGTAGCGGCTGCTGGAGCGTTATACCTGTAGGTTGTGGAGTCGTGGAGAGAAACACAATAGCTCTTTGACGCGGTAACCAACACTGCTGGACGATCTGGGTGGCAATCGATCACACCAACACTACAGGGATCTTGGAGCCCCTTGATTTCACTGATACATGTCTGTGTTCGCAAATCCCAGATCTGATTGATATTAGAAAATGAAGGAGAGACTTTATTAATGTGAGATGTGAGTCATGCATGCATGCAACCACGCAGTACAACATCTGATATCATTTGTTTGTTTGTATGTCTGATAAGTATCTTTTTGTTTTGTTGAATTAAGATGATGATCTAGAAGCCATACGCGTGCCGTCCCAGTTGTTGAGCTCGAAGACCATGCCGATCCTGTAACAATGTAGTGCTGCTGATCAACACACGTGGGATAGTAATCAACACAGGCCTGTACCCTTTCGCAGTTGAGGCTGGAGAAATGAGTGGGGGATAAAATTCTCCAGATCTGTGAACGAGAAATAAATAAATAATATCAGATGGACAATCGATATTTATTTGTAGCTACATACGAGGACGAGTAAAAAAAGGAATAGTAGTAATAATTAACCTTCACTGTGCCGTCATAGGAAGCACTGGCAAAAGTGTTGGCGTCATGCGGATTAAACTTGACTTGGTTCACCCAGTGCAAGTGCCCAGTGAATGTCCGGATGCACTCCCACCCCTTCTCCCAGTTCCAAAGCTTGATTAGTTTGTCGGAAGATGCTGACAGCACAAATGGTTGAGTCGGGTGAACGGCCAATGATGTGACCCAACCATGGTGAGCTTTGAATTCCTTGACTCTCTTCATTGTCATACAGTCATGCACGTGGATGTACCCGTCCGTATCACCCACCACGAACAATTGCTCCGTCGACTTCATGATAAACCTAACGGTGTTAACAAACACCCTAGAGGAGACAAACATTCTGATGGCATGAGCCCACCCAGGGTAGAATTCACGCTCCATCATTCTTGTCTGCATCGCACAAAAGGTATGGATACAATTTGAAATCAGTGTGTGAGGGCCCAGCCCATCAATGCATCCCAACAAGAATATGGATACAATTGGAAGTCAGTATGTAAGTATATGTGAGGGCCCACCACATCAATGCATCCCAACAAGAATACGGCTGCATCCTACGTATATACATACCTGGGTCTTGTAGTTCCAAATGTCAAGTCGTCTGTTATGGCCTGCCAAAATCCTGAGAAACATAGTAGGCATAGAAAATAATTATTAAAACTAGTCATCAACCTGTGCACATGCACTAGATAGCTTAATACTATTAGGGAACAAGGTGATAAAATACCCCGATGACACGTGATGCACTTAATTTTTTTATTTACAAATATATTTTTGTGTGGGAAAAATACATCAATCTTGAAGCAAAAGAAAATTGTATTCGCTTAGGCCGGATTACATAGTTTACAGGCAAAATGTATATGTTTTTTTCTCCCACTCATTGTACTATTTTAAGCTGTAAAGCTAAAATCTAAAGAGCTTGTGTTAGCTCAAGACCAACATGTTTTTATTTGTCAAACTACATAAAATGCTCTAATGAGCTAGTGTTAGCTCAAGATCAACACTTTTTTTAACAAACTACATAGAATTAATGCTCAGACACAACTCATTTCTTTGAGAGTCGATCTCGCGTCCTGGCAAGAAGTAAGTTGATCTCGAACGGCTCACAAGAATTGAGCTTTTCTTGCATCCCTAGTTTTCACAAGGAGCAAGAACCACATAAAGTGCCCCGGAGGAACTAAAAAATTTATAATCCCTGGACGTGACTCGTACCGAGATGAAGGTCAAGCGTAGAGGTTATATATGGGCTGCTGCATTTAGCTGTATAGTAGGCAAAACTTATGCTTCCACCGGTTTCTAGAAAATTTACATCATACACGTCGCTCTCTAGGCGCGGTAGTCGGAATCGCCCTTGCCGGTAGCCCGGCCTCGGTGCTGGCGCCTTGGAGGCCTCGTGGCCCAGCTTGGTCAGACTTTGCGGAAGAGGAGGAGGACTGCACCAGCACGCTTTGTGACTTCATCACAGTGGTCGGGTCCCCTGGCTCGATGTTAGCAGTGCGGGGCCTTGTCTTCCCACCAGGGAGTTGTCTTTGTCCTGGGTGCAGCGGGCATTCCCCGTTGGGGTTATTCACCGGGGAGGCGGAACATGGCATCGCCGTGGGAACTTCCTGGCCAGTGGAAGCGGGGCGGTGTGAGGTACGCAGTCTGTCGGCTGCGCTGCTCTCGAGTGCGACTGTCGTCGGTGCTTCCCCAGTGGGCACAAGACTGCCATCGTTGACCCTCTCGCAGATGGGGCAAGGGTTCCACCATGGAACCGCCCTCACTCTTCCTCGGGATGGGCTAGTACTAAGGCCTAGGTTGACCAAGCTCTCTCCTGGCCCACGGGCCCTGCCAAGATGTCCGGGTGCTCCATTCAACGAAATTAAGGACAGTATAACTGAGCCTAAAGAGAGCTCTCTCACGCCCTCAGCGTTTTCAGCCGCCAGATTCGTGTTAAATTAGTTTTTGGCCGTCCGATATTTCTCTAAGCGCCAGTTATCCGCGATTTGGGCTGGCTGTCCTAATAGGCCGCTATTCTGGAAACTTTTTCAAAGGCCTGTGGTCAATTGGGCTTCTACGCACAGCCCATTTAGGTAGAAACTGATCCGACGCTCCGCTAGGAAAAACTGTTCGCTCAAACAGGAGGAAACAGATCGGTGGGGGCGCTCGATACAGGGGGGATGCCGGCGACGCGGGCTATCCGCGATGGGATTCAGCGTCCGCTGGTCTTCTCAGTGGATCGAGCCGAGGCGCTCAAGGAGATCCAAAGAAGTGAGGCCTTCTCGGTGGATCCAGCCAAGACGCGCGAGGGCATCTACTCTTAGAATCTATTATGATTTACGGTGTTCTCTCTACTCCAAAATGAATGCAGTTCTCGGATTCGAGGTGGGTTGTGCTTGGTGCCTGGATGGGTTGGTTCTGCTCGATTGTAAGGTGGGTCATCAAAAGTACTCCCTCCGTTCCTCAATATAAGTCTTTGAATATATTCCACTATGGACTACATACGGAGCAAAATAAATGAATCTACACTCTAAAATGCATCTATATACATCCGTATGTGGTTCATAGTAAAATCTCTACAAAGACTTATATTTAGGAACGGAGGGAATATAAAGCAACATTAGTATTTTCCACTTCTTATGCAAAACTGTGACTATCGGAATTGTAAATCTGAAAAAGTTCTCAATAGAATTTGCCATTTGTGTCGGCTGGATGCAAGAATGTTGCTTATTTAGCTCATAAAGTGTTTGCTTCATGTTCCTAAACTTGGCCTGAATAGATGTTGGTCATTGTATTTTAAGAGGTGTACACTAATTAATTGTTGTACAAAGCTCTTTCCATTTTCTATGAAAATCCAACATTTTGCTTAGCCCAGTGTATCATATTGACTGCGCAAGAGATGTACCTTACATTCAGTATTAAACTATTAATAATAGTGCACACTCAGACCTTGCCTTTGATGGTTGCTGCTGCTATAAACTTGAGATTCTCCGCATAATATTATCCTCCCTGCATATACGTAGCACTGAATTTCTAGGTTGAGCAATTATTTACGAGAGAAAGATTAAAGCCCGAGTGTAGTCATTTTGATATATAGCGCACTTTGCATAAGCTCTGCCTGAAGTCCAATCGATCAGTATGTTTTCTTCCTATTTTTGGAACCATTTGTAAGTTGATCCAGTTTGGAGAATATATCCTACGTCAGGAAGATGACGTTTCAAGTGCCAAATGAAGACAATAACTAATAAGATGGCTTTTATTTTGATTGTATAGGTCAGCAAATGCAGCAGTTGGTGTGATCGCAGCAACAAATGCTGAAAAAGCACTCGAGGTTCTTACTTCTAAACAAGGCTCTAACGTCATGCTTAATTCTGCAGATCTGATTTACCATTGTTTGATATATTATTCTCTTTGCAGATGTTGTGAGATATGTGTGGCATTAATCTTCTGCTGCCCTACGTTTTCCCTTTCCCTCTCTTTACATACAAACATTTATATAAAAACTTAGAGGTGGCACTTGGGAGTGTTTAAAAGACTGGCATCTAATATCTTGGATGCATGATTGCGTATTACACCATGTTTATCCTGCTCATGTTCTCCTATTTTGAACTCCAGCCTTGAACTTGAATGCCAGAGTCCATAGCTACTTGCCGTCCCTAGGCGAGAGGTCGTCAAGATGGCCGCCGTGCCGGCTGTTCCTTCCCCTGCCGTTGCGGCCAAATGTGTTCCCCTTCTAGGTGAGATCTGCAGCGCCTCTCTCTGTCTCTCAAGCCCTAATCAACGTTGTGGCAGCGACCGCCATCACAGACGACATGCCATACTCTCACTTCCAGGCAACGAGGCGGCGGTGCGTGCGCCCCCAAAATAAATCCATATGCGAGCAAATCGTCTCAGTGTTGCCTCCACCTGAGCGACATCTACAAATTCGTTCAAGGCCCCATCTGGTTGTTATATTGGGCAGAGAGAAAAAACATAGCCTACAGGTTCGACTCTTAAATCCAATGGTTCGTCTTCATATTTCTAATAGGATGGATTGACACTATTATTTTGCTACATTTATGGAAGTAAGTCAAACTATCCTCATGTGTGATTCTCTGCATGGCTCCCATGCCGGGTACACTTTGGGCCGGCCAAACTAGCTCTTCTCCGGATTTGGCAACGTTCCCAGACCTGTTTTCTCTTTTTTGTGTTTTTCTTTTCTATTTTTCCTTTATTTATTTTTTCTTTATATTTAATTTATATTTATATTTTTCATTTCTTTTTTATTTAACTTTTCTTTCTTTTATTCATTTTGCAAAAATATATTTCAAAATTTTAACATTTTTTTGAAACGTAATTCATTTCTGAATGAATGATCATTTTCGAATTTTCGAACACTTTCCTAATTTGAAAATATTTATTTTTAATTCGTGAACATTTTCTGAAATTTTGAACATTTTTCTAAACTAGCAAACAATTATTTTCAATGGGCGAACATTTTTTGAAATTTCGGAATATGTATTGAGATTTATGACAATTTTTTAATTTGATTGCATAAATTTATTTTGAATAAATTAACATTTTTGAGTGAGTGACACATTTATTTGAATCGATGGACATTTTCTAAATTTTTGGGAACAAAATTGTAAAGTCGCAACAATATTTGAAGTTTGTGAACACTTTTTTGGAGTGTGCGAACATTTGTTAAAATTCACAAACATTTTTCATAATCATGAATATTTTTATTTCCCAAATAGTTTTTTTCTTCAAAATCACGAACATATTCTTAATATTAAAATGTTTTTTTACTTCATGAACGTTTATGATTTCCCAAACATTATTTACGACATTATGAATTTTTTGTGACTTCGTTTTTTATGACTTTCAGACATTTGTTTTTCTAGATTAGTTATTTTTTGAATTTTGGGACTTTTTTGATATCTTGAATTGTTTTAAAAAATTAAACAGTAAAGAAGGAATAATAAGACAAAGATGAACCAACAAAACACGGGGCTGTACTGCCCCCGTACATGGGTTGTCCCGCCACCGCACATGTGTCGGCCCAAATAGGCTCGCGGGGGGAGGTGGTTGCGCTCGTGGTGCCTTTTCCAGCATGTTATGTGCCAAAATTTTTTGAGCTCTCCCTGCGGTCCACCCTTCTTTCTGTAGCTGACAAAAAAAATCAGGTTTTAGAAAACATTGGATTTGGGGCTTCCAAGCTATGTGGGGCAGTCCAAGGAAAAACTGCTTGCAGTATCTTATGGAAAGAATTTGGGAGATCCTGCAAGGATGGAAGATCAAGCTCCTCTCAAAGGCGGCAAAGGTAATCCTAATAAAAAAGCGATTCCCACGTACGCGATGGCCTATTTTGATCTTACAAAAAAATTATGTGATAGCATCAGCCAAATGGTCTGGTGGGCTGATACGTCCATTTTGCATCATGTTTTTATATCGATATTTATTGCATTATGGGCTGTTATTACACATATTTATTGCATTATGGGCTGTTTTGATCTCACAATACTTATGTCTTTTCTCTCATATTTTACAAGGTTTACATGAAGAGAGAGAATGCCGGCAGCTGGAATGCTGAGCTGGAAAAGGAGCAAATATTAGAGATCTATTCTGCACAAATATTAGAGACTTATTCTGGGTTGAACATTTGTTAAAGTTCACAAACATTTTTCATAATCATGAATATTTTTATTTCCCAAATAGTTTTTTTCGTCAAAATCACGAACATATTCTTAATATTAAAATGTTTTTTTACTTCATGAACGTTTATGATTTCCCAAACATTATTTACGACATTATGAATTTTTTGTGACTTCGTTTTTTATGACTTTCAGACATTTGTTTTTCTAGATTAGTTATTTTTTGAATTTTGGGACTTTTTTGATATCTTGAATTGTTTTAAAAAATTAAACAGTAAAGAAGGAATAATAAGACAAAGATGAACCAACAAAACACGGGGCTGTACTGCCCCCGTACATGGGTTGTCCCGCCACCGCACATGTGTCGGCCCAAATGGGCTCGCGGGGGGAGGTGGTTGCGCTCATGGTGCCTTTTCCAGCATGTTATGTGCCAAATTTTTTTGAGCTCTCCCTGCGGTCCACCCTTCTTTCTGTAGCTGACAAAAAAAAAATCAGGTTTTAGAAAACATTGGATTTGGGGCTTCCAAGCTATGTGGGGCAGTCCAAGGAAAAATGCTTCCAGTATCTTATGGAAAGAATTTGGGAGATCCTGCAAGGATGGAAGATCAAGCTCCTCTCAAAGGCGGCAAAGGTAATCCTAATAAAAAAGCGATTCCCACGTACGCGATGGCCTATTTTGATCTTACAAAAAAATTATGTGATAGCATCAGCCAAATGGTCTGGTGGGCTGATACGTCCATTTTGCATCATGTTTTTATATCGATATTTATTGCATTATGGGCTGTTATTACACATATTTATTGCATTATGGGCTGTTTTGATCTCACAATACTTATGTCTTTTCTCTCATATTTTACAAGGTTTACATGAAGAGAGAGAATGCCGGCAGCTGGAATGCTGAGCTGGAAAAGGAGCAAATATTAGAGATCTATTCTGCACAAATATTAGAGACTTATTCTGGGTTGAACATTTGTTAAAGTTCACAAACATTTTTCATAATCATGAATATTTTTATTTCCCAAATATTTTTTTTCAAAATCATGAACATATTCTGAATATGCAAATGTTTTTTTTACTTCATGAACATTTATGATTTCCCAACCATTATTTTCCAAATTATGAATATTTTGTGACTTCGAAAATTTTTTATGACTTTCAGACATTTGTTTTTAAAAATTAGTTATTTTTTGAATTTTGGGACTCTTTTCATATCCTTAATTATTTTTAAAAATTAAACAGTAAAGAAAGAATAATAAGAAAAAGATGAACCAACAAAACACGGGGCTGTACTGCCCCCGTACATGGGTTGTCCCGCCACCGCACATGTGTCGGCCCAAATGGGCTCGCGGGGGGAGGTGGTTGCGCTCGTGGTGCCTTTTCCAGCATGTTATGTGCCAAATTTTTTTGAGCTCTCCCTGCGGTCCACCCTTCTTTCTGTAGCTGACAAAAAAAATCAGGTTTTAGAAAACATTGGATTTGGGGCTTCCAAGCTATGTGGGGCAGTCCAAGGAAAAAATGCTTCCAGTATCTTATGGAAAGAATTTGGGAGATCCTGCAAGGATGGAAGATCAAGCTCCTCTCAAAGGCGGCAAAGGTAATCCTAATAAAAAAGCGATTCCCACGTACGCGATGGCCTATTTTGATCTTACAAAAAAATTATGTGATAGCATCAGCCAAATGGTCTGGTGGGCTGATACGTCCATTTTGCATCATGTTTTTATATCGATATTTATTGCATTATGGGCTGTTATTACACATATTTATTGCATTATGGGCTGTTTTGATCTCACAATACTTATGTCTTTTCTCTCATATTTTACAAGGTTTACATGAAGAGAGAGAATGCCGGCAGCTGGAATGCTGAGCTGGAAAAGGAGCAAATATTAGAGATCTATTCTGCACAAATATTAGAGACTTATTCTGGGTTGAACATTTGTTAAAGTTCACAAACATTTTTCATAATCATGAATATTTTTATTTCCCAAATATTTTTTTTCAAAATCATGAACATATTCTGAATATGCAAATGTTTTTTTTACTTCATGAACATTTATGATTTCCCAACCATTATTTTCCAAATTATGAATATTTTGTGACTTCGAAAATTTTTTATGACTTTCAGACATTTGTTTTTAAAAATTAGTTATTTTTTGAATTTTGGGACTCTTTTCATATCCTTAATTATTTTTAAAAATTAAACAGTAAAGAAAGAATAATAAGAAAAAGATGAACCAACAAAACACGGGGCTGTACTGCCCCCGTACATGGGTTGTCCCGCCACCGCACATGTGTCGGCCCAAATGGGCTCGCGGGGGGAGGTGGTTGCGCTCGTGGTGCCTTTTCCAGCATGTTATGTGCCAAATTTTTTTGAGCTCTCCCTGCGGTCCACCCTTCTTTCTGTAGCTGACAAAAAAAATCAGGTTTTAGAAAACATTGGATTTGGGGCTTCCAAGCTATGTGGGGCAGTCCAAGGAAAAAATGCTTCCAGTATCTTATGGAAAGAATTTGGGAGATCCTGCAAGGATGGAAGATCAAGCTCCTCTCAAAGGCGGCAAAGGTAATCCTAATAAAAAAGCGATTCCCACGTACGCGATGGCCTATTTTGATCTTACAAAAAAATTATGTGATAGCATCAGCCAAATGGTCTGGTGGGCTGATACGTCCATTTTGCATCATGTTTTTATATCGATATTTATTGCATTATGGGCTGTTATTACACATATTTATTGCATTATGGGCTGTTTTGATCTCACAATACTTATGTCTTTTCTCTCATATTTTACAAGGTTTACATGAAGAGAGAGAATGCCGGCAGCTGGAATGCTGAGCTGGAAAAGGAGCAAATATTAGAGATCTATTCTGCACAAATATTAGAGACTTATTCTGGGTTGAACATTTGTTAAAGTTCACAAACATTTTTCATAATCATGAATATTTTTATTTCCCAAATATTTTTTTTCAAAATCATGAACATATTCTGAATATGCAAATGTTTTTTTTACTTCATGAACATTTATGATTTCCCAACCATTATTTTCCAAATTATGAATATTTTGTGACTTCGAAATTTTTTTATGACTTTCAGACATTTGTTTTTAAAAATTAGTTATTTTTTGAATTTTGGGACTCTTTTCATATCCTTAATTATTTTTAAAAATTAAACAGTAAAGAAAGAATAATAAGAAAAAGATGAACCAACAAAACACGGGGCTGTACTGCCCCCGTACATGGGTTGTCCCGCCACCGCACATGTGTCGGCCCAAATGGGCTCGCGGGGGGAGGTGGTTGCGCTCGTGGTGCCTTTTCCAGCATGTTATGTGCCAAATTTTTTTGAGCTCTCCCTGCGGTCCACCCTTCTTTCTGTAGCTGACAAAAAAAATCAGGTTTTAGAAAACATTGGATTTGGGGCTTCCAAGCTATGTGGGGCAGTCCAAGGAAAAAATGCTTCCAGTATCTTATGGAAAGAATTTGGGAGATCCTGCAAGGATGGAAGATCAAGCTCCTCTCAAAGGCGGCAAAGGTAATCCTAATAAAAAAGCGATTCCCACGTACGCGATGGCCTATTTTGATCTTACAAAAAAATTATGTGATAGCATCAGCCAAATGGTCTGGTGGGCTGATACGTCCATTTTGCATCATGTTTTTATATCGATATTTATTGCATTATGGGCTGTTATTACACATATTTATTGCATTATGGGCTGTTTTGATCTCACAATACTTATGTCTTTTCTCTCATATTTTACAAGGTTTACATGAAGAGAGAGAATGCCGGCAGCTGGAATGCTGAGCTGGAAAAGGAGCAAATATTAGAGATCTATTCTGCACAAATATTAGAGACTTATTCTGGGTTGAACATTTGTTAAAGTTCACAAACATTTTTCATAATCATGAATATTTTTATTTCCCAAATATTTTTTTTCAAAATCATGAACATATTCTGAATATGCAAATGTTTTTTTTACTTCATGAACATTTATGATTTCCCAACCATTATTTTCCAAATTATGAATATTTTGTGACTTCGAAAATTTTTTATGACTTTCAGACATTTGTTTTTAAAAATTAGTTATTTTTTGAATTTTGGGACTCTTTTCATATCCTTAATTATTTTTAAAAATTAAACAGTAAAGAAAGAATAATAAGAAAAAGATGAACCAACAAAACACGGGGCTGTACTGCCCCCGTACATGGGTTGTCCCGCCACCGCACATGTGTCGGCCCAAATGGGCTCGCGGGGGGAGGTGGTTGCGCTCGTGGTGCCTTTTCCAGCATGTTATGTGCCAAATTTTTTTGAGCTCTCCCTGCGGTCCACCCTTCTTTCTGTAGCTGACAAAAAAAATCAGGTTTTAGAAAACATTGGATTTGGGGCTTCCAAGCTATGTGGGGCAGTCCAAGGAAAAAATGCTTCCAGTATCTTATGGAAAGAATTTGGGAGATCCTGCAAGGATGGAAGATCAAGCTCCTCTCAAAGGCGGCAAAGGTAATCCTAATAAAAAAGCGATTCCCACGTACGCGATGGCCTATTTTGATCTTACAAAAAAATTATGTGATAGCATCAGCCAAATGGTCTGGTGGGCTGATACGTCCATTTTGCATCATGTTTTTATATCGATATTTATTGCATTATGGGCTGTTATTACACATATTTATTGCATTATGGGCTGTTTTGATCTCACAATACTTATGTCTTTTCTCTCATATTTTACAAGGTTTACATGAAGAGAGAGAATGCCGGCAGCTGGAATGCTGAGCTGGAAAAGGAGCAAATATTAGAGATCTATTCTGCACAAATATTAGAGACTTATTCTGGGTTGAACATTTGTTAAAGTTCACAAACATTTTTCATAATCATGAATATTTTTATTTCCCAAATATTTTTTTTCAAAATCATGAACATATTCTGAATATGCAAATGTTTTTTTTACTTCATGAACATTTATGATTTCCCAACCATTATTTTCCAAATTATGAATATTTTGTGACTTCGAAAAAATTTTATGACTTTCAGACATTTGTTTTTCAAAATTAGTTATTTTTTGAATTTTGGGACTCTTTTTATATCCTTAATTATTTTTAAAAATTAAACAGTAAAGAAAGAATAATAAGAAAAAGATGAACCAACAAAACACGGGGCTGTACTGCCCCCGTACATGGGTTGTCCCGCCGCCGAACATGTGTCGGCCGAAATGAGCTCTCCCAGCGACCCACCCTTCTTTCTGTAGCTGAAAACCAAGTTCTAAAAAACGTTGGATGACAATAGCATTAGAAAAGCCATATCATTTTCTTTCCATTTTCTAAGCCAACGTTTTCTAAAGCCTGTTTCGAAGTTTTCACCGTGAAAATGCAATTTTTTTTAATGTTTTGAAGTATTCAACACACAATAAAAAAAACTTTAGGCATTGTACATCAAGTGTCACTTAGCTTTAAGAAGAATTTTGTACCATTAAAAAAAAGCATGTGAAATTTAAAAATGTTCACACGTGTAAAAAAATGTGGTAACATTTATGGAAATCCTATGCAGAGCAAAAATGATCACTTAATTCTTAAGAAAGATTCATACTATTCAAAAATATTTATGTTAAATGGTTTTTTTAAATGTCACAATTTTCAAACAAATGTTTTCTGACATTAAAAAATATTTATCCAATGTAATTTTTTTCAAATAGTTAAAGATTTTTTTTTGTATCATACAAAATAAGTTTCAACGTGTACTCAAAAAATCTTTAACTCATATTCAATAAATTTAGAAAAGTATTTGAAATAATGTAATCATTGATTTCAGAATGTTAGACGTATATATAAAATATGTTACATGTATACAGTAAATGTAAGGTGTATATGAAAAATTCAAACATCAGCATACTATTTGTAAAAATCATTAATCATGTATTTGAAAATGCTAAGCATGTATAAAAATTGCGGCTAATGTATATAACAAATGTAAAATTCGTATGAAAAACTTAGACATATATGTTTAAAAATAAGAAAACCAATGAGAATGTAAGAAAGAAAAAAGCGCAACGAAGCCCAAAAAAACCTGCTGGAAAACAGTAAAAGCCATTAAGGAAAGACATAAAAGAAACGTGTGTCCAGCAGCAAGGCGATACAAACAAGGCGCCTCTTTCTTACGATAAAAAAAAAGGCGCCTCTTTCTCTGTCCAATCCAAAGCCTCAGACTGTCGCCTCCGTCGCTTGGCCACCTTGTTTGCTCCGCCGTCGCCTCTGATCTCGCGAGATTGCCAGAGGCCGACCACAGCATGGAGACTGCCGGAGCCGCCGATGCATGCTTCCGTCTCTCCGCGCGGGTACGCTTTTTCCCTGGTTGTGCGATAGTCTGCCAGATCTGTGATCTGTGTACTGATTTTGCCCCCTTCCTAAGGCCTTGCTTGGTAGAGGGGGGATTTAGCCCGGGGTGGGGATCTCAGAGGATTTCGTGAATCTTTTTTCCCACCCAATCCCCCCAAATCCGCTTGAATACCCACAAATCCCTCTGCTTTAGGATTTCTTTCTTTATAATATGCTCCAATGCATGTCCTAAAGGGTGCTTGTTTCTAGGAACTTATTGGTCTAGGGACTTAAATAAGTCCCTATAAGTCTTATCTAAATCAAACATGAGGGACTTATAGGGACTTAAAGTGGGCATTTGGGACTTATGAAATAAGACTTTTAAGGAGGGACTTATAGGGATTTATAGTTGTAATATGGTCTTATAGAGACTTATAAGTCCCGGGAACCAAACAGGTAGGGACTTTTTAGGGACTTAGGACTTATAAGTTGGGACTAAAAAAATCCTAGGACTTATGAACCAAACAGGGCCCTAGTTACAACCATGGACTAAAGGTTGTATTTGCTTTGTACTCCCTCCGTAAACTAATATAAGAGCGTTTAGAACACTATTTTAGTGATCTAAACGCTCTTATATTAGTTTACAGAGGGAGTACTATCTTAGTTTGAGTCTCCCATGGCTAATCTGGATCATGTATGTACTTCATACAAGACAAGTTGAGAAAATACAACTCGTCCTTCGTCTCCGACCGTCTCAATACCCCCTCCGACATCAACGGTGTCCTCGCCGCATTCTTGTGGGGGCAGTGCCTAGCCGACGCGACGCTAGGCGGTAACAACCCGATGGTGATAAAGGACGTGGTGATGCCCAACAAGCTGGACAAACAATACTACAAGAACGTGATGTCGCACACGGTGCTCTTCACCTCTGACGCGGCCCTCATTACGTCTGCGGACACGGTGAGAATGGTGGTGGAGAACGCCAAAATCCTAACATAACACTAAAATCCTAGAAGCTAGCTTGCATAGGCCGAGAATATATATGTTGACATAATTTTTTTTGACTTCCATAGTTAGATCGTATTCATATGATGCCAGGATTAATTACTATTTGTAATAGAAGATCATTTATACCGTGTTAGTCACTTAGATGCAAGAAATGAACATGTTCAAGATGATTAACATGGCAAGCATAGGTATCGCGTGAAAGTACACATTATGTAGTACAAAACTCATGTAGGATACAAAGGAATAAGAGCCATAGGTCAATGGCTATCATCATGCCAAGTTTGTAAGTTGTAACAAATTCTGTCAGTTATATTATGATGCACTTTTGCAACCGAGTTTTCATCAAGCAAATTAATACCAACATAGATGAAAATGCCTGTCGTTGCCACAGAACGATAGCGGTGCTAGCTTAGTGATGCCAACCCGAGCAACTTAGGCTTGAAACCGAGGCAATTGTTTGGCATCCATCAAGCAACATCAGCCGAGGGGATCAGTGAGAATGCAAAACTGAATGGAAACAATGTTTCTCCTAAAATATTGTTGCACCAAGCCCGTTCACTCCTGGAGGAGTACCGCCCCCTTCCGTTGACCTTAAATAATGCTCTGCTTTCACCCCATTCACTCCTAAATGGGCCAACCCAAAGCAGCTACAACGAGGCAACAAGGGTACATACTAGAAGGGTTGGGCGCGCTTTGCTGCGCCATTGATGTTGTTCGGTTTCTTCAAAAAAAAATCCCTCCATATCAAAATATAAGGTGTATTACTGTTTTTGAAAGTTGGAACCTTTTATGTTTAATCAAATTTGTAGAGAAGTATACCAAAATCCATAATATCAAATCGGTATTTTTAAATTCATCATGAAATGAATTTCCATACTTCTTTTTAATATTGTGGATGTCGATATTTTTTCTCTGAACTTGGTCAAAGTTAAAGAAATTTGACTTTCAACAAAACTATACCCCATATATTTTGGAACATATGTAATGATCAGTTTGGTGGGTGGGGGAGATGATAGAGTGTGTTTTATTTTTATTTATAATGCAGTGATTTTGTGGGCATCTCATGCTGTGATTCCGTGTTATCCGCTAGCCAACCTTTACTTATGAGAGAAAATTTCCGTGTCGATGGCCGCATGTACTACTATATTGGTGCTATAATATCATGTGATGACGCTGATTTTTTTTTTGGCAGGTGATGGGAGGGTGCGTGAGATTGATATGTTTTTATAGGCCGATTGCTACTGATTGATTTGAAAATTTGTTGGCCCCGTCAAAATCGTAAACCAAATCCAAAATTAAATACCTCAATTGAATGGAAGAGCTTCAAAATTAGGGAACATAATGAATAAAAGAATTAAATGGGAGAGCTTAGAAAGTGTTGAACCGATTAAAATCGGTTGACCCAAGGCTAAACTGAATACCTCAATTAATTGTGAGCCCTTAAAAATTAGAAAGCATGGTGTATAGTATAAAAGAATTGAATGAGATATCCTTGAGAAATTGTTGACCCGGTCAAAATCGGGTTACCCAATTCTTATTGGAGACCTCAATTGAATGTGGGCTCTTTAAAACTAGGAAGTTTAGTGTTATAGAGGATTCCATGCGTTATGCAGGGTGTAGGATCCGTAGATAAGCGCAAAGTTCATAATAAATTAAAAATCAGAAACACGTGAAGAATGTGAAAAGTTCATAGCAAATTTAAAATCAGAAACTCATAAGAAATGAAAATTTTGTGGGAACCCATGTTTCACAGATCGGAAGATACTCCAATGTACACAACGAAATTATGCACTTCTATAGAACACATAAATGTTGCTAATCACATAACTGAATAACCCCACTAAGAACAATCTCTGCAGCAACTTTGCATTGGATAACTCAAACACGCAATTCATGCTCCGTTGTTCAAGCTTTATTTTGCTCCATTCCTCAATTACCTTGCAGGAGGTAGGGCGTCCATGGAAAGTTCATCGATTCCCATGATTACAATGCCGTAGGTATGTGCAATGGCGAGGCTACATACATATGATACTCTGGTCAGAAGTTTCAACTGTGGAATAATATTCTGAAGAAAACTCCCAAGCTGAATTACAAAACCATCCTACTTTGTGATCCCACACTTTAGTGGTTGTTTGGATTACTGATATATGGAATAATTTTTAGCAAAATCTGCTAAAGAGGATTTTTAGGAAACAAGTTTTAAGTTGTGGCTTTGTTAAAACTGGTTTATGGAATACTTTATTTGGCTTAATAACTTCAAATAGGAGACATGTGTATTAGATGAAGTTTCATATCGGGCGCAAGAACACAACCGAGCTCTGATGCTGCCACTAATTGGGGTGATCGTCACACTCGAGGAAGAGCCCAAGCTGCCTTTAAGAACCACCCAGTGTATCTTCTCGCTAGGCATCACCGTCCTCTTTGTCTCCAGCACGTCCCGACGGGACTTCACCCCGGAGCTCGTCTCCTTCTGCCTTCTTTCCAAAGATTCCTTACCATGGGAGATCAGTTCGTGTGCACTTTGCTCGAGCTGTATTGTTGATGCTCTCATTTGAATACGAGCTGCTACATTCACTGCTGGAATTTGAATGAGAACCGCCGCTGCTGCAATCACATGCGGAGTTTGAATTGGAATCACTTCTGCTTGAGATAGGGCTGTTGATGATGATTGCATCTTCATCAAGATTCTTCACCGGTGAGGCTTTGCTGCATATGTAAATGTACCCGTCCTCCTCTTCCATGAGCGTCAGTGCCGATGTGATCGCCAAAGGGCAGAAGCCGCCGGCTATGTTAACATCTTCCTCCTGTTTCGTCATCCTCTTGGGCATGTGGCAGCGACCATGGGCAAGGGCTGGCAGTGGCAGACTGCTTTGATGGTGGAACGGCGGTGGCGATGACGACAAACAAGCGCCAACACAGCTGGCAAAGTCTTTCAAGGCTGACACTACATGCCGCGGTGGTGGCACCACCACCACCATAGCAAGAGCCTCGCATATCCCAGATTGGCTTTGGGGAAACGACGATGCAGTTGGCTCACCGAGTGAGTTTTCATAAAATGACAATTAATCATTTCTCAAAACACAAATTACAGGTGTAGGCGATACCATGTTTGGTAATCCAGGGATTGGTTATGGTATCCAAACAGAGTTTACGTTAAATCGATGCGAGATCAACTTTTCATAAACAGGTTTAACTGAAATCACAGTATCTAAACAACAGACATGCATGTAGGTTCAATGAAGTTTTCCATTTTAGGGAGACCTATAAGTGAAAACACAATTTAAACCTACAACTAATTATAATAAGAATCTGAGCACCTATGCATTGGGGACTTTAGTTGCTATTATGCCATTTCATGCACTTAGCACCTTACCTAAACACATTTGCATTGGAGGAGGCCTAATTTACAAACCGTTAACAATTTTTGGAAGCATGCACCTTAGTTACTTGATCTCATTTCCCAAGATTCTAATACCAATGAAAGAGCAGTGCTTCCGTACCCCATTCCGTCATTCTTAAATGTGTGCAAGCAACAAGCAGTCGTTGACTATGCTTTTCTTTGCTCAAAGGGCTGGTTGAGCTTGGATGTTGGCAGATTTGGCTAGGAATGCTAGGATTCTTCGTGCGGACGAGATGGCTTCAGTTTGTTAGCACGTTATCTACTGATGAAAAGATGATGTGCGGGGGTAAAATACAAGAGTTGTATGAAATTCTTCTGTTACCTTTTTGTGGCCTTGATGTATGCAAGACATAAAACATCGCGAAGATCGAAATGAACCGTTCTCTCACACCTGCAAAATTATGAATCCTACTGTTAATTTCCAAAATTCTTAGAGGAGGAAAATGGTGTAGCCATGCTCTTGGCCCTCTGGTTTGTAATACAAGGACTTGAACTGGAAAGCAAGCCTGTAAATTTTTATTTTAATTTTGAAGTTAGCAAGCTTGTAGTTGGAGCGTTATTTTTGGGTCGTCTGCTTTATCCCGGATGGATTCTGACCCAAAAACATTCTCGTGTTACTATGTGATTGTTGTTCAAAGAAGATCCAACATGGACATTTTTTTTATTATAATGACCATCACATGTGTTCCTTTAGTGGGACCCTGAAAATTAGAAAAGAACTATGGCCCTGGGGAGTAGTACGAGGCCACAGTGTATAGTAGCGGCTGCCGGAGCGTTATACCTGTAGGTTGTGGAGTCGTGGAGAGAAACACCGTAGGTCTCTGATGCAGTAACCAACACTGCCGGACGATCTGGGTGGCAATCGACCACACCAACTTGACAGGGTGTTGATTTGAGATACGTTAATCCGAATGTACGTGGCCCATTGATTTCACAGATACACGTCTGTGTCCGCAAATCCCAGATCTGCGGCATGTGAGACGTTAATTTGAGATGTGAGTCATGCATGCATGCAACCACGCAGTACAACATCTGATATCATTTGTTTGTTTGCTGAATTAAGAAGATGATCTTTCTAGAAGCCATACCTGTGCCGTCCCATTGTATGATCCTGTAACCATGTAGTGCTGCTGATCGCCACCCGTGGGATAGTAATCAACAGACCACTGCATATCTTCGCAGTCGAGGCTGGTGACATGGATGGGAGAAAAGATTGTCCAGATCTGTGGACGAGAAATAAATAAATCATACCAGATGGACAAACAATATTTATTTGTAGCACAAGTTTATACGAGTATTAAAAGAAGGAATATTAATTAACCTTCATTGTGCGGTCAAAGGAGACGCTGGCAAAAGTGTTGGCATCATGCGGATTAAACTTGACTTGGTTCACCCAGCTTGAGTGGCCCGTGAATGTCCGAATGCACACCCAGCCCTTCTCATAGTCCCACAGCTTGATCAGTTTGTCCTTAGATGCCGACAGCACAAATGGTTGGGTCGGGTGAACGGCGAATGATGTGACATCATCGCCGTGAGCTTTGAATTCCTTGACTCTCTTCATTGTCATAAATTCATACACGTGGATGTACCCGGTGTCATCACCCACCACGAACAATTGCTCCGTTGACTTCACGATAAACCTAACAGTGGAAACAACCACAAAAGTGAAGACAAAGGTTCTTATGGCATGAGCAAACCCAGGGTAGAATTCACGCTCCATCATTTTTGTCTGCATGGCACAAAAGATATGGATACAATTGGAAATCAGTGTGTAATATACAATGTGAGGGCCCAGCCCATCATTGCATCCCAACAAGAATACGGCTGCATCCTACGTACATACGTACCTGGGTCTTGTAGTTCCAAATGACAAGTCGACTCATATAGCCTGCCAAAATCCTACGTGTGACACGAAAAAACATAGCAGGCATAGAAAATAATTATTAAAACTAGTCATCAACCTGTGCACATGCACGAGATAGCTTAATACTATTTTTTATTTACAAATATATTTTTTATGGGAAAAATCCATCAATCTTGAAGCAAAAGAAAATTGTATCCGTTTGGGCCGGATTACATAGTTTACATGCAAAATGTATATATACATATTTTTTGAGCTGCACTATAATCGATTGTATGGTTTTGAATCTATCTACATATCTATTAATTATATACTAAATTATACTTCCTCCATCCCATAATATAAGAGTGTTTTTAACACTAAAACACTCTTATATTGCGGGATGGAGGGAATACTATTTTAAGCCGTCAACCTAAAATCTAATGAGCTAGTGTTAGCTCCAGACCAACACGTTGTTTTTATCAAACTACATATATGCTCACACACAACTGATTGTACACGATAAGAATGATACTCTTCCACACATGATGAGCTCTTCCCCACCAGATATATCATTTAGGAAGGATTTGATTAGCCTCCGCGTTGTGTCATGACAACATTTTATATCCGGTTTGGATTCGATTAACTTGACACAAGGGCGGGATGTGTTTCGCTGGAATCTTACTACATCTGAGTCCATTGCAGTTCTCTATGTTCCGTGCACTCCCTCAAACAGAGATTCCAATGGACAATAATAAACAAATCTGAAAATCGAATATGCCACTAAAAGTTCAGATTTTCATGTGGTATCTTCGGTGAGGAGTTGTGCTAACTAAAGACAACCTCGCTTGACGCAATTAGAAAGAAAACAAGAAGTGTAGTTTTTGTACTCGTAACGAGACAATCGAACAACTCTTCTTTCAATGCAAGTTTGCGCGTTTTACATGATTAGGCATTCAAATAGCGTCAAATTTGTATCCATCAACATGTTTTGCCAATATATATGGCCACTGGATTGATGGAATACCAAATATGTTTAGCACAGTAATATGGGTGGGAGCGACTATGGTAGATTTGGCTATGTAAAAATGATTGTGTTTTTAATGGCAAAATCAATTCTCCTATGGAGGTTATTTACCATTGTACGTACTGACTTCATACGTGGTCTACTCTGCACTGAACTGAGTACCAATCACTGTTCAGGGCGGTGTGTATGCGGTTGGAGATGGTACCCGAGGAGGTTTTTACCCAACATGGGTGACAGCATAATCTCTGAATCGGACCACCTTCTTCGTTGACATAGGCATATTTTCGGTCTCATATGGCTTTTTGCCACTTTGTTGTTTTATATTCTTCGTTAGACTATTCGTTTGATGGTTGTGTTCATCTCAGCTATGCAGAGGCGTGTGTCGATCTTTGTGCTTTGTATCTGCTCGATGCTATATTTTGAGTTAACAAAAGCGCCTTTATCAAAAAATGTTCACGTGAGTCGTGACCAAGATCAAGGT
Organism: Triticum urartu; assembly: GCF_056163025.1. Taxonomy (NCBI): domain Eukaryota; kingdom Viridiplantae; phylum Streptophyta; class Magnoliopsida; order Poales; family Poaceae; genus Triticum; species Triticum urartu. Next base: position 1,708,264 of record NC_141875.1, read on the forward strand.
CGAGCGTACAGGTAATGGGATGATGCATTTAGCTGTATATTGTTAGGCCAAACTTGTGATTCCATCGTTTTCCAGAAAATTTACATGATATGCGGCGCTCTCTATGCACAACAGTTGAAATCGCCCTCGCCGGTAGCCCGACCTTGGTGTCGGCGCCTTGGAGGCCTCGTGGCCCATTGGGAAAACTTTGTGGAGGAGGAGGAGGGCTGCATTAGCAACCTTGGTGACTTCATCGCCACTGCGGCGGTGACGCCCAAGGTCGCGCATTGTTGCAGTGGCCAGGTGCGCTGGCTCAAAGTTAGCAGCCCGGGGCTTGTCTCCCCACCATCGAGTTGTCTTTGTCTTGGGTGCATGGGCGTTCCCCGCCGGGGTTGTTCGCTGCGAAGGTAGAACATGGTGTCGCAGCCAGTTGAAGTATGGCAACGTGAGGCACGCGGTCCATCTGCTGTGTTGCTCTCGAGTGCGACCGTCGTTTGGCGCTTCCCTGGTGTGCGCAGGGCCGTCACCGCCGACCCTCTTGCGGATGGGGCAAGGGTTCCACCGCGAAACCGTCCCCACTCCCCTTGAGATGGACCGGTACCAAGGCCTAGGTTGGCCCAGCTCTCTCCTTGCCCACTGCCCCAGCCAAGATGTCTGGGGTACTCCATTCAGCGAAATCACCAATTAAGAGGTACCCCTTGCAAAGATTATCCCAGACTCCTTTGGTGGTGAAAAATGATGCAGCGCAGGTGGACCAGTTGTCACCACTAGAGAGTATTGGTCTATTTTTTTTACACCCCTGCATGAGGAATGTGAGCTTGGTTGTGTGTTTCTTTCTAGACCCGTTTAAAAAAGGACAACGCTAACGCCCACACGTGTGGTGGGAGCCAAACCCGCCCACACGCCCTATAGCACATAGACTACGTCATGTCACCACATGCATGCACGTGAAAATCTTTTTGGATTTTCTGTTTTTAAAATTTTTTATCTCTTAAATGAAAAATCCGATTGAAGATCCGTTTTCACCATTTAATCCCTCACGACGAGATCTTCGAAACTAGATCTTATATCAATATATTTCGACGAATTTTTTTAGTTAAAAGTTGCTGTGTCTATTGCACATGAATTGCCATGATGTTTATACTGAAGTTGCCATGATATATTTCAGCTATTTTCTTCTACATTTAAAAGTAAATTTTGACATATTATAAAATGAGGAATTAAGAAACTAGACTTGCCATGCACCATAAATTAAAATTGCCATGATACATGCACTTAAAATTGCCATGGTTCATACAAAAAAATATTTTCATGGTCAAAATACTGGAATTGCCATCATAAAAAAACTAAAATTGCCATGATCTACAAACTAAAATTACCACATGGCAACTTTAGTTTAAACACTATTGCAACTACAGTGTAAACATCATGGCAACTTTTGGGCAAATTTTTTTTTCGTCGAAACATATCAACATGGGGTCTAGTTTTGAAGATCTCGTCGAGACGGATTTAATGGTGAAAATGGATTTTTAATTCGCTTTTATAATTAAGAGATAAAACATTTTTAAGCCGAAAACCAAAAAGATTTCTGCTGATGTCATCTGTTCATACGTAGCAAAATGAGTGGTGATGGAGACGTGTGAGCGATGTGCAAACACCCACACGTGTGGGCGTTAGTTTTTCCGTTAAAAAAACAAATATCTCATGAACCGCCGGTACAAATTACAAACCGTTTTCACCATTGTATTCATCGTGTAGATATTTTCAGGTTTAATCTCATATTCATAGGTCTTAACGAACTTATTTTCGAGCGAAATTTATGCTCCCAACTAGTATTAACCTATGCTCCTAACTTGTGCATCAGAACAAGCTCCCAACTAGTATTAACATGTGCGTTGCTAACCACACCAATCTATGCTCCCAATATGAACTAATCCGTACTGTCACCTAGTACTAACTCGTGCTCCCACCTAGTTCTAACCTATGCTTCGAACGTGCAGCACAACTGTGCTCCCACCCAATATGAACTAACCCGTGCTCCCACCTATTACTAACTCATGCTTCCACCTAATACTAACCCTTGCGTTGAATGTGAAGCAAAAACTATGCTCCTGCATGATCCACACTTGTGCTCCCACCTGGAGCACATATGTTCTGCTATGTGAAGCACCTATGCTCCACCAAAAAAACAGAAACAAAACAAATATGAAAATAAATAAATCAAAAAACGAGAAAAACCTGGAAGATAAAAAAATAGAAAACACAGAAAAAATTCCTATGGGAGAAGCGTCCAATTGATGACACGTCCTATGCTAGGGGAAAGTGCCCCCTGCAGGTGGCACACGTGGATAAGTTGCTCCCTTGATTCAGTTCGGCATGTCCCAGTTAAAGTGAGCGGCATTGCGGGAATGGATCTATGTTGTTTTGCACACTCATGGACCCCTGAGGCTGCCATCCGATGGCTTTGGATCCAAAAGGGACCGGCCAACCTGGCTCTAAGGTTTGTGCATCTTGCGTGGTGATGAGACGCTTCTCTGACCTCTCCTGATCCTTCCGCTGCCTCCCCTCTCCCAACCTCTCTTCTCTCATTTCAAAGTAAATTACAGAAAACCATCACATTTGGGGCTAGGATATCAAGGAACCTCCGTATTTGGCAAAAATATTTGTAGTGAGTTGGTCAAGCAGATATCTGACAAGGATCAATGGTCCAGACATGAAGAGGTAAGATGGATAGATTTGATATACTTTACGACGGCAACAATGTATACATGCACGTAAGTTAAAAATGTTGAAATGAAATATTGAGGATATGCAATGATGATACTGTTTGTATGTGAGGCTATGGTATGCAATGTATTTGTGTATGGGATGATATGCAATGTTGATACTGTTTTGTATGTGATGCTATGAAATGCAATGTTGATGATGTAATGTATCTTTGTATGAGGCGGTGTAGTCTGGGCAGCACTGCTAGAACAGTGTGCTAGCATTGCAACCCCTGCTACCAAAGGCACCACAAGTCATCATATGCCGACCAAAGTGAATGGTCGATCACTACTGGTCTATCCCATGTCGCCCCATCAATAGTCACCACTAACCAGTTGGCCAACCAGTGATGACTAGTAATCACATGTCAGCTGATCGGTCAGTGCTAAGGTAGTCATCACTGACGGGTCGCCAACTGGCCACTAATGATGGTTTTTGGCCGGTTAATGCTGACAACCTTGTAGTAGCATGGGTCCTTCATTCAAGAGCCTCGCGCCATCCAGGAGCACACATATGCCTTATATAAGGCATTGTTTGAGGCCGCTCGGAGTAGGGGGGGGGGTGCCCTTGCCCTAATTTCTTGCCCATGGAGTCGAGGGTCTTGATTGCCGGAGAATGAGACCCTCACCCTTCTTTTCCATTAGTAAGAAATTGAGGCGGCCTCGGGGGACATGCAAACAAGCTCAACCCTGGGTCTTGATGGCCTCCCACTGATATTTTTCACCAAGTTCTCGAGCACCACCAAGGAAGTGGTGGTTCGGATGTTTTGGGACTTTTTTATCGGGACCCTTAACATGCCATGAATTAATTTCAGGGTCGTCCCCTTATCCCCAATGTTCTTGGGGCCAACGACATTAGGCAATTTAGTCCTATTACTATGATCATCGTCCTTCAGTGCATATTTGGAAGGAGTGCGCAATGCACCTGGTTCCAATTGCTGATAGGTTCATCCACTCCTAGCTAGATGGGGTGCTCGTGCTTTGAGGTTCTCCGTGAAGTTAAGTTGAAGCGCTAGAGGGGGGTCTTCCTTAAACTTGACTTCTAGAAAGCATATGACCACTTGGAGTGCTCGTTCCTTCATCGGGTCCTAGAGCGGAGGGGCTTTGATGACCATGGGATGACCTGGGTGATGCAACTTGTGTAGCATGCCCATCAATACCAATGGTGTGCCAGGACCTTACTTCAAGTCCACCCATAGTGTGTGCCAATGGGACCTTCTCTCTTCGCTCCTATTTAACGTCATCGCCGATGTCGTTGCATATATTCTGGATAAGCCCAGAGAGGCTGGCCACATCCATGGGGTTGTGTTCCACTTGATCGCTATAGGCGGTCTCACCCACCTCTAGTATGTGGATGACACGATGTTCATGGTGGAGGGATCCGACCATGGTGGAGCCGGTCTCTTACTTTGTTTTGAGGTGATGTCTGGTTTGAAGACTAAATTTCCCAAGAGCGAGGTCGTGCTTTTGGGTTACTCACCAGACGAGTAGCAACGCATTGCAAATAACCCGAATTGTCGCCCCACGCCTTCCCCATTACCTACCTGGGTTTTCCAATTACTGACTAGCGGATCCTAATCTAGGACTGAGGCCTACTAGTGGAGTGGTTTTGGTCCCGTGTGGAGCCCTCCCGGGGCAAGTTCATGTCCAAAGTTGCTAAAAAGATCCAAATTAATACTCTACCCTACCCATGTTCCTATGGGCTTGTACCTTCTCCTCCATGGGATCCACACATAGATGGACAAGGAGGTTTATCGCTTCCTCTGGCAAGGACCAGATGAGAAGCATAAGTACCACATGGTTAAATGGGCGCAGGTTTGCCATCCCATAGATCAAGGTGGTGTAGGGATTATTGCGTCCCGGGACATCAATGTGCTCTATTCCTGAAATTGATCTGGTGGATTCTTCAGGTGAGGGGGGGGGGGGGGGGGGGGGCTTTGGCTTGATCTGATCAAAGTAATACTTTTATGACCACCCTCTTCTCGCATGCTCTCGAAAGGATGGTTCCATGTTCTAGCGGTCGATGCAAACTAGTAATCACCTCATTCCGGAGGGGTCCCTAGTCTAGCCGCATGCCACGCTGTAGGATTCTTTCTAATCCCTCTTTGCCATTTGTAACGAGTCTGCCGCTAAAGTTGCCGTGGTCTGTCGTAATGCCACTAGAATTTCTCGTTTCACTGGCCATTCAGTGCTAAGGAGACAACTGAGTGGTAGGCTCTGGTCATGATGGGTGGGGGTTGGCTTTCCCCAGGCTCGCGAAACTCAGTGTCCTGGGAGTGCTCGCCATCGGGAGTGTTCAACTCTAGGTTTATTTAACACTCCCTAGTGGCTAGGCATGGCCCCAGTTTGGTTGCTGAGCTTTGGGCCATGCGCGTCCCGCTCAAGATTCGGATCTTCCTGTGGCAGCTCACCCATGGCTGCTTCCCGTCGGGTTCTCTAAAGTGCTGAAGAGGAATGGCCCTGAAGATGGCCTTTTCCCTCTGCGCGGGGTGGGCGAGGATTTTTCTTATATTTTCTTCTTGTGCATGGAGGCTAAATTCCATTGGGGTTGCCTTCGCGAGGCCTTGGGGTGCCATTGGTGCCCGGCAGGTTTGCATGACCTTGTGGCAATTATTGAGTCTCTCACCGGTTGGAGGAGAGGCCTCCTCTTGTTCTCCTTTGCACCCATGGCTTGGGCCCTTTGGACATGCCGAAATAAGCTTGTGGTTGTTCATGAACCGCTGCAACATGCGACTGATCTCATTTGCGTTTATTGCTTTTATGCAGCAGTGACGGCTTCCTGTGAGACTCCGGGAGTGAGACACCCTTGACTTGATGGTTCTCCGGTTTCAAGTGGTGGCGAGTCGTCTGGTTCCGACGAGCTAGCGCCGGTCGCCTCGCCTCTATTTACCTGTTTCCTGTTTTTGGGGGCTTGTTTGGTTGTGTATTTTATTTTTTCTAATGAAAAGGGGTTTCCCCACGCCCCATTTTATTAAAATGAGGCAAACCATACACACTAAACTGTTTCCAACGCTCAGGATCAACCAAAGTAGCTGAACCAAGACTACAAGTTCTGAGACAACAGAAGGATAGCCTACTACAACAGACTCTCTATTTACCTGTTTCTATGTACCTTGTTCTACGACAGACTTCCTTTACCTTTGTACTTCTTAAATGGATCTTTGGTTGGTTGCTTTATCTATAATGCAGGGCTAAGGCCTGGTTTCCGAAGTGATGAAAGTGCACGTCACTTTGTACCCACACCAAACAAACAATACCGAGTTTTGTGGACCCTCCCCTCCCCTCCCGCGTCGCTCCCGCGAGCGAACGCGCGCGCGGGGGGGGCGGGGGGGGGGGGGGGGCTCTCCCTAGTGCCGCCGCCGGGCCGTCCTCCCTCCCCTCACCGCCGCAGGCTCGCGCCGTCGGGCAAAGCCCGGTCGGCGGCGGTGGGGTTTCTCGCCCCCCCTTCGGAGACGGCCGGCGCGGGCCGTGAAGCTTCGAATGGTGGCGATGCATGGGCGCAGGGCGTGTCGGCGCGGCGTCGCGGACGTGTGGCCCAACGCGGTGGGCTGCGTGGTGGCGGTGCCCGTCGCGGCCGCGACGGCCCGATCTGGTCCGGTCCAGGCCTGATTCAGGCGGTGGTGGCGGCGGATGGCTCGGTGGCCGCCGGTGGCTTCTCCTCCCGCTCCTGGAGGTCTCCCTCCAGCCTTCATGGGTGGCTGGGGTGGCTGTTGCGCGGCTGCAGGGCGGGTGGCGGCGCGTTCGACTTGGATCTGGGGGGGGGGGGATCCGGGTGGACGGCGCGGGTGGGGCCGCAGTCTGTTGTAGCCGTTGCTCCGGCCGTGGGCGGCGGCGCATGGAGGTCCGGCACATGGTGATGGCCTCCCGGGGGCACGGCAGCTACACGGTGGTTTGGCGGATCCGCCCGCGGCGACGGCCGGCTATCTCCGGCGTCGGTTCGTTTTCGTCCGGACCGCTTCGACCGTCGCTCCATCTCCTCGTCGTCCGGGCGTTACTTCGGTCCAAGGACTGGCCCTCTCCCAGCTACGGTCCTTCGCTCGTCTCGTGCCCAACAGTAGGATGGAGCTTGTCTCGTGCCCGGCAGCAGGATGGAGCTCGTCTCGCGCCCGGCAGTAGGACAAAGCTCGTCTCACACTCGGGGCTGCAGGATGGGCGATGGAGGCCAGTTTTGGCCAGCCTATTGGGCCTCAGCGCTGGGGTCGTCCAGGGGTGTGAAAGGCGGGGCCTTTCCGCTCGTCTCTTCGGTTGGGGTAGCGGCGGGTCTCGGTTCAGGTGGTGCCTAGGTCTTGGATGCCGGGGCGGCGGCCCCGGTGGTGGTAGCGTGGTGCTTTTGGGCAGAGGCTACGGCTTGGTGTTGCCGGGTGGCCATGGCCGTGCGGGCGGCTTGGTAGCCGGGGTGCGGCGTTCGGTGGCGGTGAGGGGTGGCCGAGGTGAAAACCTGTTCTTTCTGCGGACAGACCGGCCGCGGCGAAACTCGTTCCCTTCTTGAAGGCGTTGTCGCGGCTCTCATCGCCCATCGTGGGCTCTAGGGGAAACTCTGATCCTTGGATCGGGCGGTGACAGCGCTCCGGTGTCGTGTCCTTGCTGAAGGCGCCGCCTTGGAGTCCTCGGATCGTCGTATGCGGCTTCATCTCTTCGTAGTTAGGGGTGGTGTTGCTGCGCTCAGCGCCTGTGTATCATGCCTTGGGTGTGTGCGTTGTTGTGGTGGCGTGCGTCTGTATCGGGACGTTGGTGATCTTTGATTTATATATAAAGCGGGGCGGAAGCCTTTTTAGGTAACAAACAATACGGCTAGAAGTTTGAACTCACCAAGGCTCTGTAGGGTGCACATCCATTGACCTTAATATACGGTCACCATCACGAAGTATGACCTGAAGTAAGCATGGTTGATCAAAACATGTGCCGTCCCAGGCCCAAAACAGAAGGTGAAATATACGGGGAAAAAAATCAGAGAATATCCTGGCGTCTACTTGATCACGTTCAAATCCATCAAGATCAACAACAAACCTCAGATGTCTTCGTCTCACCCGTTGTTGCACAGACAGCGCTTAGGGGATGAACATCTTTCAAGCCAGTGTCCTTTACCATGAAAGTGCTCATCTACAGTATCAGGGTGCACCATCCAACCCGTCAAACTTAAGAATATTAATATCCATTGGAATACTATTTTCAGGTCGGAAGCATCAGCAATATATATATGTTCAAGCTTGGCACTTGTTTTTGTAGGATGGGAAAACAAGAAAAACGACTACAATCATACCTGGTCAATTAATGCCCCATGATAGTTTTCTGGTGTCTCTGTATCAGTTAGCATATTAACGATGTCCCCTATGGTTGGCCTTTTCTGTCGATCATCCTCCACACAGCTCAAAGCAATGACGATGCATCTATTTACTTGTTCAGAATACGACTCCAACAAATCACCTGATGCCTCTGATTGTAGCCTAGTCATCCAATTCCCATGTACCTGGATAATGATAGCACAAAGAATGGTCGGTAAAAGAAAACAGAATAGCAGAATGACAATGTACATCCGATATCAATAAATACGATCCTTACAATCTCAGTGAATTGCTCAGAGGTCATTTCAGCACTTCTGCAGTGGCCTTTGGAACCTGCAATTATCTTTATAACTACAACTCCCAGGCTGAATATATCCAGTTTATTTGAGATTATGCCATGATCTATAAACTCCGGTGGTAAGTACCCACTGCAAGCACGACACAACGCGTACTGTTACTGACTGACGAAAATAGGAATTCTGTACTGAGAGAAATTAAACATTTCACATGTAGAATAAGCTTACCGTGTTCCTATAGGACTATCAGTGCTATAGGATTTATCTTCCATGAAGAATCTGGATAATCCGAAATCAGCAATTTTCGGGATCATCTTCTTATCCAGCAATATGTTTGCCGGTTTTAGATCCAAATGAAAAATGGGAGTCTTCAGTTCCTCGTGAAGGTACTTCAAACCATTGCAAATACCCTTAATTATAGCGTAGCGATTGCGCCAACCACGTCCCTTAAATTCGTCTAAAATAAGTAAAAAAATATTAGAATTCTTGAAACATATATACAGAAAATGAAAGGTTGACATTCTACGTATACAAGTGAAGCATCATTATACATTTACCAGAAAGACAGTCGCTAAGGCTTCCATTTTCCATATACTCAAAGCAAAGCGCTCTCTTAGTCACATTAGCAAGAACCTTAGGTTTGTTGTACGGCAAGTATTCTCGGCGGGTTTCATGGCAATAACCAACTAACTCCACGATGTTCTGGTGTTGCAAATTTACAAGATTGTAAAATTCCTTATCAAATTGCACATCGTCATGCCCTGGCATGTCATGAAGAATCTTTACAGCAATTTTTTGCCCATCTTCCCGTGCCCCCTATTGGAAAAATATATATGGTTCAGTTTTCTGTTTATAGGGATATATGTGGCATCTATAAAGAAGAAAATATTATACTCAGGTATTCTTCCTGGAATATGCAAAGATTTCTGGAAAGTTATATGCATGTTGTTGCTCAACAAGATTGCTAGAAAACGAATATGAGAAAATGGTGCCCTTGATGATGCATGCGCCTAAATCCCACCACAATAGATGAAATAAACAATGCAAACGAATGATGAATTTATTTTACCATTTCTGAAATTGTCAATGGTTAATCACACCAGGTAAACTTTTCCGTAAGAACCGCTGCCAAGCACCCGGCCTTGAGAGAAATTATCTGTCATAATCTCCAGTGAATGGAGTGGCACACGGCTTGGCCCATCAGCCATGCTATTGGTTCACCTGGATGTAAACGCAGAAGACGCAGGAGCATGTTTACACATACAGATATAATAAACGTGAGCACAGATTTTATGAGCAATCTAACTTGTCGGCTCTTTCTTGGTTCTCCGACGGTAATCCAATCGAGCTTTGCACAACGCAGATCTACAATCGAGCTTTGCACAAAGCAATTACAGCACGACTGCCATACACACACAACAGATCGGCGAGGATAAGTAGTAGAGTCAACGGAGAGCACTAACCTGCAGCTGGAGGGGAGGACTTGCAGCGGGGAAATACGAGCGCTCAACAATACGGAAGTGGAAGGAATCCAAGGAAGGAAGGAAGGAAGGAAGAAGGAGGAGCAAAATGCAAGTGGAAGGAGGGAAGGAAGGAAGGAAGGAAGGGAAACGAGGCCTCTTCTCCGATCCATATCTGTATATCTGTATAATTTGCAAGTGTGGACGAACATGCGATGCGTGTGTTGACTCGTGCGGTAGGTAGGACTCCGCGGTTCATGCTCGGACAAAACACATTGAAGTTGACTATCACTTTGTGCGGGAACCTGTTGCACAGAAGCTACTCCATATCAAGTTCATCTACCGGATCCAGCTGGGGGCCAACGCGGCTGTGCTCTCCATGCCTTCCGGAGCGCTCACCCAAGCGATTCTGCAAGCGGAGCTGCCACACCTCTTCGAGGGCGAATGGGACTGGCAGATCTCACCTATGGAGGGCGGGGCGTTCTCGGTGGTCTTCCCTGATCCGGTGATGCTCCGGATGGCAACAAGGAGCGGCAAGTTGTTCCTCTCCCTCAACAACCTCATGGTGGACATCCGCGGCGCGGTCCTCGACGCCCCCAAGGGAATGGCGATGCCAGAGGTGTGGGTCAAATTGGGAGGAATCCCACCCAAGCAGCGGCGCTCCGACCTGCTCATGGCGGCCACCACCATGCTCGGCCGTCCCCTGCTGATAGATGAGGAGTCTCTCATTCGTCCGGGGCCAGTCCGTATGCGTTTCGCTTGCCGCAATCCCCGCAAACTGAGCGGAGTGGTCCAGATCTGGTTCAATGGCGAGGGTTTCAACATCACCATCGAGCCCGAGCTTCCCCCGGAGCAAATCGCGGCGCCCGCCTTGCCCTCTCCAAATCCTCCTTCTCCAAATGACAAAGGCATGGATGGGGCAGGGCGTGACGGCAACCTGGGCGGCGACAAGGAGGCGGATGCAAGCATGGAGGATGATTCCATCTATACGGCGGCATGGGAGAAGCTGGGCATTAACGACAAGGGCGGGGCGACGAACCGGGCGCCGTTTCCTTCGACGGAGCTGCCGCTGGCAGGGGGGTCCATGGAGTTGGACCTCTCCATCCCCAACCAGTATGGCTCAAACCTGGGCTCGGTCACGTCCCCCCCGGTGCGGTCGGTGGCGGAGCCTGGTGCGGGCCAGATGGAGGAACCGCTGGGGGAGGCGCGCACTCCTATCGCGGTGTCCATGGAGACGCTGCCGCTCGCCTCGCGCTCTCCATCTCAAGGTGGCCGCAGCTCCAACAAGCTCGGTGCGGTGAAACAGCTCAAGAAGGTGGCCGTGCGCAAGGTTAGCGCGGAGGCCGAACGTACGGCGGAGCTCCAGGGCGCGCCGGCGACTCCCCGGCAGGCGGTGATGGCGCTGGCTGTTCCCACCTCCGCTCCGATCGCGCTGGAGGCGGCCAAGACGGTGTCTGTCCCGAAGGCCAAGCGTTCCAAGGTCATCGTGGATGGGCAGGTGGCCCCTGTTCGGGTTAGCGCGCGGGCCAAGGGCGCCAAAGAGCACATGCCTTCGCTCCAACGCGCCCAACTCCTCCAAGCACAGAAGAATCTGGAAACCTCAGGTAATCCATTGCCCCGCTTTTCGATTTTGGATTCCTTCTCGGACGAGCACCTAGGCGAGGTGTTGGTGGAAAGTGGGGTTGAACCGATGGGGGAGGGCGGGGTTAGCGAGTTAATCTCGCTGGTGCGCGCTAAAGAGCTGGCTCAGGCGGCTCTTGCAGCGGCGGCTGCTCAACACGCGGAGCGTCTGGCTGTCGAGGATGAGCCCTCGACGTCGCTAAGACTCCGGCCCGAAGGGGAGACAGCAACAGGGGTTGCTGCTCCTCCCTCGCCTCGCTGCGGCAAGGTGAGGCGCGTGGCCAAGGCGATCACCTCTAGGGGTGTGCGCCTGCGAAACCGCGTCATATAGATGCGGATGCTCATTTGGAACATCCGTGGCTTCGGCCACTCGGGGCGGCGCACCCAACTTAGAGACTACATCAGGAAAGAAGGGATAGATATAGTAGGGCTCCAGGAAACCATTAAAGCCGATTTTCGTCACCAAGATATCGTAGCCACAGACCCTTTGGAGCGTTTCATTTGGCAGCACAGCTCGGCCATTGGGCATTCGGGTGGCATGCTGCTAGGCTTTTGCAGTGCCATCTATGAGGTGCTGTCCTGGGAGGTAGGCACCTTTTTTATTGCAGCCAATATTCGCGTGAGAGCTTCGCTACGCGAGCTCGTGATCCTGCAAGTCTATGGACTAGCAGATCACTCACGTTCGGCAGAGTTTCTGGGAGAACTCGAAGCCAAGGTGCTGGCAATCGCCGCATCCTGAGTCCCGCTTCTAGTGGGTGGAGATTTTAATCTCATCCGATCGAGCATGGACAAAAACAACGACAACATCAACTGGTCAAGGGTGACCATGTTCAATAGTGCAATTGCGTCAATGTCACTTAGGGAAGTGGCAAGGACGGGGGCAAGGTACACTTGGACCAACAAGCAACTAGCCCCGGTGCGATCCGTCTTGGATCGCGCTTTCATGTCTCCGGAATGGGGAGTGGTGTTCCCATTATGCTCGCTCCTTGCTGAAACAAGGATCGGCTCGGACCATGTTTCACTCATCTTATCTTCAGGGGAAGATAGGATACGTCGCAGCCCACGTTTCTTCTTCGAAACATATTTATTGCATTATGGGCTGTTTTGATCTCACAATACTTATGTCTTTTCTCTCATATTTTACAAGGTTTACATGAAGAGAGAGAATGCCGGCAGCTGGAATGCCGAGCTGGAAAAGGAGCAAATATTAGAGATCTATTCTGCACAAATATTAGAGACTTATTCTGGGTTGAACATTTGTTAAAGTTCACAAACATTTTTCATAATCATGAATATTTTATTTCCCAAATATTTTTTTTCAAAATCATGAACATATTCTGAATATGCAAATGTTTTTTTTACTTCATGAACATTTATGATTTCCCAACCATTATTTTCCAAATTATGAATATTTTGTGACTTCGAAAAAATTTTATGACTTTCAGACATTTGTTTTTCAAAATTAGTTATTTTTTGAATTTTGGGACTCTTTTTATATCCTTAATTATTTTTAAAAATTAAACAGTAAAGAAAGAATAATAAGAAAAAGATGAACCAACAAAACACGGGGCTGTACTGCCCCCGTACATGGGTTGTCCCGCCACCGCACATGTGTCGGCCCAAATGGGCTCGCGGGGGGAGGTGGTTGCGCTCGTGGTGCCTTTTCCAGCATGTTATGTGCCAAATTTTTTTGAGCTCTCCCTGCGGTCCACCCTTCTTTCTGTAGCTGACAAAAAAAATCAGGTTTTAGAAAACATTGGATTTGGGGCTTCCAAGCTATGTGGGGCAGTCCAAGGAAAAAATGCTTCCAGTATCTTATGGAAAGAATTTGGGAGATCCTGCAAGGATGGAAGATCAAGCTCCTCTCAAAGGCGGCAAAGGTAATCCTAATAAAAAAGCGATTCCCACGTACGCGATGGCCTATTTTGATCTTACAAAAAAATTATGTGATAGCATCAGCCAAATGGTCTGGTGGGCTGATACGTCCATTTTGCATCATGTTTTTATATCGATATTTATTGCATTATGGGCTGTTATTACACATATTTATTGCATTATGGGCTGTTTTGATCTCACAATACTTATGTCTTTTCTCTCATATTTTACAAGGTTTACATGAAGAGAGAGAATGCCGGCAGCTGGAATGCTGAGCTGGAAAAGGAGCAAATATTAGAGATCTATTCTGCACAAATATTAGAGACTTATTCTGGGTTGAACATTTGTTAAAGTTCACAAACATTTTTCATAATCATGAATATTTTTATTTCCCAAATATTTTTTTTCAAAATCATGAACATATTCTGAATATGCAAATGTTTTTTTTACTTCATGAACATTTATGATTTCCCAACCATTATTTTCCAAATTATGAATATTTTGTGACTTCGAAATTTTTTTATGACTTTCAGACATTTGTTTTTAAAAATTAGTTATTTTTTGAATTTTGGGACTCTTTTCATATCCTTAATTATTTTTAAAAATTAAACAGTAAAGAAAGAATAATAAGAAAAAGATGAACCAACAAAACACGGGGCTGTACTGCCCCCGTACATGGGTTGTCCCGCCACCGCACATGTGTCGGCCCAAATGGGCTCGCGGGGGGAGGTGGTTGCGCTCGTGGTGCCTTTTCCAGCATGTTATGTGCCAAATTTTTTTGAGCTCTCCCTGCGGTCCACCCTTCTTTCTGTAGCTGACAAAAAAAAATCAGGTTTTAGAAAACATTGGATTTGGGGCTTCCAAGCTATGTGGGGCAGTCCAAGGAAAAAATGCTTCCAGTATCTTATGGAAAGAATTTGGGAGATCCTGCAAGGATGGAAGATCAAGCTCCTCTCAAAGGCGGCAAAGGTAATCCTAATAAAAAAGCGATTCCCACGTACGCGATGGCCTATTTTGATCTTACAAAAAAATTATGTGATAGCATCAGCCAAATGGTCTGGTGGGCTGATACATCCATTTTGCATCATGTTTTTATATCGATATTTATTGCATTATGGGCTGTTATTACACATATTTATTGCATTATGGGCTGTTTTGATCTCACAATACTTATGTCTTTTCTCTCATATTTTACAAGGTTTACATGAAGAGAGAGAATGCCGGCAGCTGGAATGCTGAGCTGGAAAAGGAGCAAATATTAGAGATCTATTCTGCACAAATATTAGAGACTTATTCTGGGTTGAACATTTGTTAAAGTTCACAAACATTTTTCATAATCATGAATATTTTTATTTCCCAAATATTTTTTTTCAAAATCATGAACATATTCTGAATATGCAAATGTTTTTTTTACTTCATGAACATTTATGATTTCCCAACCATTATTTTCCAAATTATGAATATTTTGTGACTTCGAAAATTTTTTATGACTTTCAGACATTTGTTTTTAAAAATTAGTTATTTTTTGAATTTTGGGACTCTTTTCATATCCTTAATTATTTTTAAAAATTAAACAGTAAAGAAAGAATAATAAGAAAAAGATGAACCAACAAAACACGGGGCTGTACTGCCCCCGTACATGGGTTGTCCCGCCACCGCACATGTGTCGGCCCAAATGGGCTCGCGGGGGGAGGTGGTTGCGCTCGTGGTGCCTTTTCCAGCATGTTATGTGCCAAATTTTTTTTGAGCTCTCCCTGCGGTCCACCCTTCTTTCTGTAGCTGACAAAAAAAAATCAGGTTTTAGAAAACATTGGATTTGGGGCTTCCAAGCTATGTGGGGCAGTCCAAGGAAAAAATGCTTCCAGTATCTTATGGAAAGAATTTGGGAGATCCTGCAAGGATGGAAGATCAAGCTCCTCTCAAAGGCGGCAAAGGTAATCCTAATAAAAAAGCGATTCCCACGTACGCGATGGCCTATTTTGATCTTACAAAAAAATTATGTGATAGCATCAGCCAAATGGTCTGGTGGGCTGATACGTCCATTTTGCATCATGTTTTTATATCGATATTTATTGCATTATGGGCTGTTATTACACATATTTATTGCATTATGGGCTGTTTTGATCTCACAATACTTATGTCTTTTCTCTCATATTTTACAAGGTTTACATGAAGAGAGAGAATGCCGGCAGCTGGAATGCTGAGCTGGAAAAGGAGCAAATATTAGAGATCTATTCTGCACAAATATTAGAGACTTATTCTGGGTTGAACATTTGTTAAAGTTCACAAACATTTTTCATAATCATGAATATTTTTATTTCCCAAATATTTTTTTTCAAAATCATGAACATATTCTGAATATGCAAATGTTTTTTTTACTTCATGAACATTTATGATTTCCCAACCATTATTTTCCAAATTATGAATATTTTGTGACTTCGAAATTTTTTTATGACTTTCAGACATTTGTTTTTAAAAATTAGTTATTTTTTGAATTTTGGGACTCTTTTCATATCCTTAATTATTTTTAAAAATTAAACAGTAAAGAAAGAATAATAAGAAAAAGATGAACCAACAAAACACGGGGCTGTACTGCCCCCGTACATGGGTTGTCCCGCCACCGCACATGTGTCGGCCCAAATGGGCTCGCGGGGGGAGGTGGTTGCGCTCGTGGTGCCTTTTCCAGCATGTTATGTGCCAAATTTTTTTGAGCTCTCCCTGCGGTCCACCCTTCTTTCTGTAGCTGACAAAAAAAAATCAGGTTTTAGAAAACATTGGATTTGGGGCTTCCAAGCTATGTGGGGCAGTCCAAGGAAAAAATGCTTCCAGTATCTTATGGAAAGAATTTGGGAGATCCTGCAAGGATGGAAGATCAAGCTCCTCTCAAAGGCGGCAAAGGTAATCCTAATAAAAAAGCGATTCCCACGTACGCGATGGCCTATTTTGATCTTACAAAAAAATTATGTGATAGCATCAGCCAAATGGTCTGGTGGGCTGATACATCCATTTTGCATCATGTTTTTATATCGATATTTATTGCATTATGGGCTGTTATTACACATATTTATTGCATTATGGGCTGTTTTGATCTCACAATACTTATGTCTTTTCTCTCATATTTTACAAGGTTTACATGAAGAGAGAGAATGCCGGCAGCTGGAATGCTGAGCTGGAAAAGGAGCAAATATTAGAGATCTATTCTGCACAAATATTAGAGACTTATTCTGGGTTGAACATTTGTTAAAGTTCACAAACATTTTTCATAATCATGAATATTTTTATTTCCCAAATATTTTTTTTCAAAATCATGAACATATTCTGAATATGCAAATGTTTTTTTTACTTCATGAACATTTATGATTTCCCAACCATTATTTTCCAAATTATGAATATTTTGTGACTTCGAAAATTTTTTATGACTTTCAGACATTTGTTTTTAAAAATTAGTTATTTTTTGAATTTTGGGACTCTTTTCATATCCTTAATTATTTTTAAAAATTAAACAGTAAAGAAAGAATAATAAGAAAAAGATGAACCAACAAAACACGGGGCTGTACTGCCCCCGTACATGGGTTGTCCCGCCACCGCACATGTGTCGGCCCAAATGGGCTCGCGGGGGGAGGTGGTTGCGCTCGTGGTGCCTTTTCCAGCATGTTATGTGCCAAATTTTTTTTGAGCTCTCCCTGCGGTCCACCCTTCTTTCTGTAGCTGACAAAAAAAAATCAGGTTTTAGAAAACATTGGATTTGGGGCTTCCAAGCTATGTGGGGCAGTCCAAGGAAAAAATGCTTCCAGTATCTTATGGAAAGAATTTGGGAGATCCTGCAAGGATGGAAGATCAAGCTCCTCTCAAAGGCGGCAAAGGTAATCCTAATAAAAAAGCGATTCCCACGTACGCGATGGCCTATTTTGATCTTACAAAAAAATTATGTGATAGCATCAGCCAAATGGTCTGGTGGGCTGATACGTCCATTTTGCATCATGTTTTTATATCGATATTTATTGCATTATGGGCTGTTATTACACATATTTATTGCATTATGGGCTGTTTTGATCTCACAATACTTATGTCTTTTCTCTCATATTTTACAAGGTTTACATGAAGAGAGAGAATGCCGGCAGCTGGAATGCTGAGCTGGAAAAGGAGCAAATATTAGAGATCTATTCTGCACAAATATTAGAGACTTATTCTGGGTTGAACATTTGTTAAAGTTCACAAACATTTTTCATAATCATGAATATTTTTATTTCCCAAATATTTTTTTTCAAAATCATGAACATATTCTGAATATGCAAATGTTTTTTTTACTTCATGAACATTTATGATTTCCCAACCATTATTTTCCAAATTATGAATATTTTGTGACTTCGAAATTTTTTTATGACTTTCAGACATTTGTTTTTAAAAATTAGTTATTTTTTGAATTTTGGGACTCTTTTCATATCCTTAATTATTTTTAAAAATTAAACAGTAAAGAAAGAATAATAAGAAAAAGATGAACCAACAAAACACGGGGCTGTACTGCCCCCGTACATGGGTTGTCCCGCCACCGCACATGTGTCGGCCCAAATGGGCTCGCGGGGGGAGGTGGTTGCGCTCGTGGTGCCTTTTCCAGCATGTTATGTGCCAAATTTTTTTGAGCTCTCCCTGCGGTCCACCCTTCTTTCTGTAGCTGACAAAAAAAAATCAGGTTTTAGAAAACATTGGATTTGGGGCTTCCAAGCTATGTGGGGCAGTCCAAGGAAAAAATGCTTCCAGTATCTTATGGAAAGAATTTGGGAGATCCTGCAAGGATGGAAGATCAAGCTCCTCTCAAAGGCGGCAAAGGTAATCCTAATAAAAAAGCGATTCCCACGTACGCGATGGCCTATTTTGATCTTACAAAAAAATTATGTGATAGCATCAGCCAAATGGTCTGGTGGGCTGATACGTCCATTTTGCATCATGTTTTTATATCGATATTTATTGCATTATGGGCTGTTATTACACATATTTATTGCATTATGGGCTATTTTGATCTCACAATACTTATGTCTTTTCTCTCATATTTTACAAGGTTTACATGAAGAGAGAGAATGCCGGCAGCTGGAATGCTGAGCTGGAAAAGGAGCAAATATTAGAGATCTATTCTGCACAAATATTAGAGACTTATTCTGGGTTGAACATTTGTTAAAGTTCACAAACATTTTTCATAATCATGAATATTTTTATTTCCCAAATATTTTTTTTTCAAAATCATGAACATATTCTGAATATGCAAATGTTTTTTTTACTTCATGAACATTTATGATTTCCCAACCATTATTTTCCAAATTATGAATATTTTGTGACTTCGAAAAAATTTTATGACTTTCAGACATTTGTTTTTCAAAATTAGTTATTTTTTGAATTTTGGGACTCTTTTTATATCCTTAATTATTTTTAAAAATTAAACAGTAAAGAAAGAATAATAAGAAAAAGATGAACCAACAAAACACGGGGCTGTACTGCCCCCGTACATGGGTTGTCCCGCCGCCGAACATGTGTCGGCCGAAATGAGCTCTCCCAGCGACCCACCCTTCTTTCTGTAGCTGAAAACCAAGTTCTAAAAAACGTTGGATGACAATAGCATTAGAAAAGCCATATCATTTTCTTTCCATTTTCTAAGCCAACGTTTTCTAAAGCCTGTTTCGAAGTTTTCACCGTGAAAATGCAATTTTTTTTAATGTTTTGAAGTATTCAACACACAATAAAAAAAACTTTAGGCATTGTACATCAAGTGTCACTTAGCTTTAAGAAGAATTTTGTACCATTAAAAAAAAGCATGTGAAATTTAAAAATGTTCACACGTGTAAAAAAATGTGGTAACATTTATGGAAATCCTATGCAGAGCAAAAATGATCACTTAATTCTTAAGAAAGATTCATACTATTCAAAAATATTTATGTTAAATGGTTTTTTTAAATGTCACAATTTTCAAACAAATGTTTTCTGACATTAAAAAATATTTATCCAATGTAATTTTTTTCAAATAGTTAAAGATTTTTTTTTGTATCATACAAAATAAGTTTCAACGTGTACTCAAAAAATCTTTAACTCATATTCAATAAATTTAGAAAAGTATTTGAAATAATGTAATCATTGATTTCAGAATGTTAGACGTATATATAAAATATGTTACATGTATACAGTAAATGTAAGGTGTATATGAAAAATTCAAACATCAACATACTATTTGTAAAAATCATTAATCATGTATTTGAAAATGCTAAGCATGTATAAAAATTGCGGCTAATGTATATAACAAATGTAAAATTCGTATGAAAAACTTAGACATATATGTTTAAAAATAAGAAAACCAATGAGAATGTAAGAAAGAAAAAAGCGCAACGAAGCCCAAAAAAACCTGCTGGAAAACAGTAAAAGCCATTAAGGAAAGACATAAAAGAAACGTGTGTCCAGCAGCAAGGCGATACAAACAAGGCGCCTCTTTCTTACGATAAAAAAAAAGGCGCCTCTTTCTCTGTCCAATCCAAAGCCTCAGACTGTCGCCTCCGTCGCTTGGCCACCTTGTTTGCTCCGCCGTCGCCTCTGATCTCGCGAGATTGCCAGAGGCCGACCACAGCATGGAGACTGCCGGAGCCGCCGATGCATGCTTCCGTCTCTCCGCGCGGGTACGCTTTTTCCCTGGTTGTGCGATAGTCTGCCAGATCTGTGTACTGATTTTGCCCCCTTCCTAAGGCCTTGCTTGGTAGAGGGGGGATTTAGCCCGGGGTGGGGATCTCAGAGGATTTCGTGAATCTTTTTTCCCACCCAATCCCCCCAAATCCGCTTGAATACCCACAAATCCCTCTGCTTTAGGATTTCTTTCTTTATAATATGCTCCAATGCATGTCCTAAAGGGTGCTTGTTTCTAGGAACTTATTGGTCTAGGGACTTAAATAAGTCCCTATAAGTCTTATCTAAATCAAACATGAGGGACTTATAGGGACTTAAAGTGGGCATTTGGGACTTATGAAATAAGACTTTTAAGGAGGGACTTATAGGGATTTATAGTTGTAATATGGTCTTATAGAGACTTATAAGTCCCGGGAACCAAACAGGTAGGGACTTTTTAGGGACTTAGGACTTATAAGTTGGGACTAAAAAAATCCTAGGACTTATGAACCAAACAGGGCCCTAGTTACAACCATGGACTAAAGGTTGTATTTGCTTTGTACTCCCTCCGTAAACTAATATAAGAGCGTTTAGAACACTATTTTAGTGATCTAAACGCTCTTATATTAGTTTACAGAGGGAGTACTATCTTAGTTTGAGTCTCCCATGGCTAATCTGGATCATGTATGTACTTCATACAAGACAAGTTGAGAAAATACAACTCGTCCTTCGTCTCCGACCGTCTCAATACCCCCTCCGACATCAACGGTGTCCTCGCCGCATTCCTGTGGGGGCAGTGCCTAGCCGACGCGACGCTAGGCGGTAACAACCCGATGGTGATAAAGGACGTGGTGATGCCCAACAAGCTGGACAAACAATACTACAAGAACGTGATGTCGCACACGGTGCTCTTCACCTCTGACGCGGCCCTCATTACGTCTGCGGACACGGCGAGAATGGTGGTGGAGAACGCCAAAATCCTAACATAACACTAAAATCCTAGAAGCTAGCTTGCATAGGCCGAGAATATATATGTTGACATAATTTTTTTTGACTTCCATAGTTAGATCGTATTCATATGATGCCAGGATTAATTACTATTTGTAATAGAAGATCATTTATACCGTGTTAGTCACTTAGATGCAAGAAATGAACATGTTCAAGATGATTAACATGGCAAGCATAGGTATCGCGTGAAAGTACACATTATGTAGTACAAAACTCATGTAGGATACAAAGGAATAAGAGCCATAGGTCAATGGCTATCATCATGCCAAGTTTGTAAGTTGTAACAAATTCTGTCAGTTATATTATGATGCACTTTTGCAACCGAGTTTTCATCAAGCAAATTAATACCAACATAGATGAAAATGCCTGTCGTTGCCACAGAACGATAGCGGTGCTAGCTTAGTGATGCCAACCCGAGCAACTTAGGCTTGAAACCGAGGCAATTGTTTGGCATCCATCAAGAAACATCAGCCGAGGGGATCAGTGAGAATGCAAAACTGAATGGAAACAATGTTTCTCCTAAAATATTGTTGCACCAAGCCCGTTCACTCCTGGAGGAGTACCGCCCCCTTCCGTTGACCTTAAATAATGCTCTGCTTTCACCCCATTCACTCCTAAATGGGCCAACCCAAAGCAGCTACAACGAGGCAACAAGGGTACATACTAGAAGGGTTGGGCGCGCTTTGCTGCGCCGTTGATGTTGTTCGGTTTCTTCAAAAAAAAATCCCTCCATATCAAAATATAAGGTGTATTACTGTTTTTGAAAGTTGGAACCTTTTATGTTTAATCAAATTTGTAGAGAAGTATACCAAAATCCATAATATCAAATCGGTATTTTTAAATTCATCATGAAATGAATTTCCATACTTCTTTTTAATATTGTGGATGTCGATATTTTTTCTCTGAACTTGGTCAAAGTTAAAGAAATTTGACTTTCAACAAAACTATACCCCATATATTTTGGAACATATGTAATGATCAGTTTGGTGGGTGGGGGAGATGATAGAGTGTGTTTTATTTTTATTTATAATGCAGTGATTTTGTGGGCATCTCATGCTGTGATTCCGTGTTATCCGCTAGCCAACCTTTACTTATGAGAGAAAATTTCCGTGTCGATGGCCGCATGTACTACTATATTGGTGCTATAATATCATGTGATGACGCTGATTTTTTTTTTGGCAGGTGATGGGAGGGTGCGTGAGATTGATATGTTTTTATAGGCCGATTGCTACTGATTGATTTGAAAATTTGTTGGCCCCGTCAAAATCGTAAACCAAATCCAAAATTAAATACCTCAATTGAATGGAAGAGCTTCAAAATTAGGGAACATAATGAATAAAAGAATTAAATGGGAGAGCTTAGAAAGTGTTGAACCGATTAAAATCGGTTGACCCAAGGCTAAACTGAATACCTCAATTAATTGTGAGCCCTTAAAAATTAGAAAGCATGGTGTATAGTATAAAAGAATTGAATGAGATATCCTTGAGAAATTGTTGACCCGGTCAAAATCGGGTTACCCAATTCTTATTGGAGACCTCAATTGAATGTGGGCTCTTTAAAACTAGGAAGTTTAGTGTTATAGAGGATTCCATGCGTTATGCAGGGTGTAGGATCCGTAGATAAGCGCAAAGTTCATAATAAATTAAAAATCAGAAACACGTGAAGAATGTGAAAAGTTCATAGCAAATTTAAAATCAGAAACTCATAAGAAATGAAAATTTTGTGGGAACCCATGTTTCACAGATCGGAAGATACTCCAATGTACACAACGAAATTATGCACTTCTATAGAACACATAAATGTTGCTAATCACATAACTGAATAACCCCACTAAGAACAATCTCTGCAGCAACTTTGCATTGGATAACTCAAACACGCAATTCATGCTCCGTTGTTCAAGCTTTATTTTGCTCCATTCCTCAATTACCTTGCAGGAGGTAGGGCGTCCATGGAAAGTTCATCGATTCCCATGATTACAATGCCGTAGGTATGTGCAATGGCGAGGCTACATACATATGATACTCTGGTCAGAAGTTTCAACTGTGGAATAATATTCTGAAGAAAACTCCCAAGCTGAATTACAAAACCATCCTACTTTGTGATCCCACACTTTAGTGGTTGTTTGGATTACTGATATATGGAATAATTTTTAGCAAAATCTGCTAAAGAGGATTTTTAGGAAACAAGTTTTAAGTTGTGGCTTTGTTAAAACTGGTTTATGGAATACTTTATTTGGCTTAATAACTTCAAATAGGAGACATGTGTATTAGATGAAGTTTCATATCGGGCGCAAGAACACAACCGAGCTCTGATGCTGCCACTAATTGGGGTGATCGTCACACTCGAGGAAGAGCCCAAGCTGCCTTTAAGAACCACCCAGTGTATCTTCTCGCTAGGCATCACCGTCCTCTTTGTCTCCAGCACGTCCCGACGGGACTTCACCCCGGAGCTCGTCTCCTTCTGCCTTCTTTCCAAAGATTCCTTACCATGGGAGATCAGTTCGTGTGCACTTTGCTCGAGCTGTATTGTTGATGCTCTCATTTGAATACGAGCTGCTACATTCACTGCTGGAATTTGAATGAGAACCGCCGCTGCTGCAATCACATGCGGAGTTTGAATTGGAATCACTTCTGCTTGAGATAGGGCTGTTGATGATGATTGCATCTTCATCAAGATTCTTCACCGGTGAGGCTTTGCTGCATATGTAAATGTACCCGTCCTCCTCTTCCATGAGCGTCAGTGCCGATGTGATCGCCAAAGGGCAGAAGCCGCCGGCTATGTTAACATCTTCCTCCTGTTTCGTCATCCTCTTGGGCATGTGGCAGCGACCATGGGCAAGGGCTGGCAGTGGCAGACTGCTTTGATGGTGGAACGGCGGTGGCGATGACGACAAACAAGCGCCAACACAGCTGGCAAAGTCTTTCAAGGCTGACACTACATGCCGCGGTGGTGGCACCACCACCACCATAGCAAGAGCCTCGCATATCCCAGATTGGCTTTGGGGAAACGACGATGCAGTTGGCTCACCGAGTGAGTTTTCATAAAATGACAATTAATCATTTCTCAAAACACAAATTACAGGTGTAGGCGATACCATGTTTGGTAATCCAGGGATTGGTTATGGTATCCAAACAGAGTTTACGTTAAATCGATGCGAGATCAACTTTTCATAAACAGGTTTAACTGAAATCACAGTATCTAAACAACAGACATGCATGTAGGTTCAATGAAGTTTTCCATTTTAGGGAGACCTATAAGTGAAAACACAATTTAAACCTACAACTAATTATAATAAGAATCTGAGCACCTATGCATTGGGGACTTTAGTTGCTATTATGCCATTTCATGCACTTAGCACCTTACCTAAACACATTTGCATTGGAGGAGGCCTAATTTACAAACCGTTAACAATTTTTGGAAGCATGCACCTTAGTTACTTGATCTCATTTCCCAAGATTCTAATACCAATGAAAGAGCAGTGCTTCCGTACCCCATTCCGTCATTCTTAAATGTGTGCAAGCAACAAGCAGTCGTTGACTATGCTTTTCTTT
The DNA here is from genome assembly GCF_056163025.1 of Triticum urartu. NCBI lineage: Eukaryota > Viridiplantae > Streptophyta > Magnoliopsida > Poales > Poaceae > Triticum > Triticum urartu. The sequence continues at coordinate 1,732,736 of NC_141875.1, forward strand.
GCTCAAAGGGCTGGTTGAGCTTGGATGTTGGCAGATTTGGCTAGGAATGCTAGGATTCTTCGTGCGGACGAGATGGCTTCAGTTTGTTAGCACGTTATCTACTGATGAAAAGATGATGTGCGGGGGTAAAATACAAGAGTTGTATGAAATTCTTCTGTTACCTTTTTGTGGCCTTGATGTATGCAAGACATAAAACATCGCGAAGATCGAAATGAACCGTTCTCTCACACCTGCAAAATTATGAATCCTACTGTTAATTTCCAAAATTCTTAGAGGAGGAAAATGGTGTAGCCATGCTCTTGGCCCTCTGGTTTGTAATACAAGGACTTGAACTGGAAAGCAAGCCTGTAAATTTTTATTTTAATTTTGAAGTTAGCAAGCTTGTAGTTGGAGCGTTATTTTTGGGTCGTCTGCTTTATCCCGGATGGATTCTGACCCAAAAACATTCTCGTGTTACTATGTGATTGTTGTTCAAAGAAGATCCAACATGGACATTTTTTTTATTATAATGACCATCACATGTGTTCCTTTAGTGGGACCCTGAAAATTAGAAAAGAACTATGGCCCTGGGGAGTAGTACGAGGCCACAGTGTATAGTAGCGGCTGCCGGAGCGTTATACCTGTAGGTTGTGGAGTCGTGGAGAGAAACACCGTAGGTCTCTGATGCAGTAACCAACACTGCCGGACGATCTGGGTGGCAATCGACCACACCAACTTGACAGGGTGTTGATTTGAGATACGTTAATCCGAATGTACGTGGCCCATTGATTTCACAGATACACGTCTGTGTCCGCAAATCCCAGATCTGCGGCATGTGAGACGTTAATTTGAGATGTGAGTCATGCATGCATGCAACCACGCAGTACAACATCTGATATCATTTGTTTGTTTGCTGAATTAAGAAGATGATCTTTCTAGAAGCCATACCTGTGCCGTCCCATTGTATGATCCTGTAACCATGTAGTGCTGCTGATCGCCACCCGTGGGATAGTAATCAACAGACCACTGCATATCTTCGCAGTCGAGGCTGGTGACATGGATGGGAGAAAAGATTGTCCAGATCTGTGGACGAGAAATAAATAAATCATACCAGATGGACAAACAATATTTATTTGTAGCACAAGTTTATACGAGTATTAAAAGAAGGAATATTAATTAACCTTCATTGTGCGGTCAAAGGAGACGCTGGCAAAAGTGTTGGCATCATGCGGATTAAACTTGACTTGGTTCACCCAGCTTGAGTGGCCCGTGAATGTCCGAATGCACACCCAGCCCTTCTCATAGTCCCACAGCTTGATCAGTTTGTCCTTAGATGCCGACAGCACAAATGGTTGGGTCGGGTGAACGGCGAATGATGTGACATCATCGCCGTGAGCTTTGAATTCCTTGACTCTCTTCATTGTCATAAATTCATACACGTGGATGTACCCGGTGTCATCACCCACCACGAACAATTGCTCCGTTGACTTCACGATAAACCTAACAGTGGAAACAACCACAAAAGTGAAGACAAAGGTTCTTATGGCATGAGCAAACCCAGGGTAGAATTCACGCTCCATCATTTTTGTCTGCATGGCACAAAAGATATGGATACAATTGGAAATCAGTGTGTAATATACAATGTGAGGGCCCAGCCCATCATTGCATCCCAACAAGAATACGGCTGCATCCTACGTACATACGTACCTGGGTCTTGTAGTTCCAAATGACAAGTCGACTCATATAGCCTGCCAAAATCCTACGTGTGACACGAAAAAACATAGCAGGCATAGAAAATAATTATTAAAACTAGTCATCAACCTGTGCACATGCACGAGATAGCTTAATACTATTTTTTATTTACAAATATATTTTTTATGGGAAAAATCCATCAATCTTGAAGCAAAAGAAAATTGTATCCGTTTGGGCCGGATTACATAGTTTACATGCAAAATGTATATATACATATTTTTTGAGCTGCACTATAATCGATTGTATGGTTTTGAATCTATCTACATATCTATTAATTATATACTAAATTATACTTCCTCCATCCCATAATATAAGAGTGTTTTTAACACTAAAACACTCTTATATTGCGGGATGGAGGGAATACTATTTTAAGCCGTCAACCTAAAATCTAATGAGCTAGTGTTAGCTCCAGACCAACACGTTGTTTTTATCAAACTACATATATGCTCACACACAACTGATTGTACACGATAAGAATGATACTCTTCCACACATGATGAGCTCTTCCCCACCAGATATATCATTTAGGAAGGATTTGATTAGCCTCCACGTTGTGTCATGACAACATTTTATATCCGGTTTGGATTCGATTAACTTGACACAAGGGCGGGATGTGTTTCGCTGGAATCTTACTACATCTGAGTCCATTGCAGTTCTCTATGTTCCGTGCACTCCCTCAAACAGAGATTCCAATGGACAATAATAAACAAATCTGAAAATCGAATATGCCACTAAAAGTTCAGATTTTCATGTGGTATCTTCGGTGAGGAGTTGTGCTAACTAAAGACAACCTCGCTTGACGCAATTAGAAAGAAAACAAGAAGTGTAGTTTTTGTACTCGTAACGAGACAATCGAACAACTCTTCTTTCAATGCAAGTTTGCGCGTTTTACATGATTAGGCATTCAAATAGCGTCAAATTTGTATCCATCAACATGTTTTGCCAATATATATGGCCACTGGATTGATGGAATACCAAATATGTTTAGCACAGTAATATGGGTGGGAGCGACTATGGTAGATTTGGCTATGTAAAAATGATTGTGTTTTTAATGGCAAAATCAATTCTCCTATGGAGGTTATTTACCATTGTACGTACTGACTTCATACGTGGTCTACTCTGCACTGAACTGAGTACCAATCACTGTTCAGGGCGGTGTGTATGCGGTTGGAGATGGTACCCGAGGAGGTTTTTACCCAACATGGGTGACAGCATAATCTCTGAATCGGACCACCTTCTTCGTTGACATAGGCATATTTTCGGTCTCATATGGCTTTTTGCCACTTTGTTGTTTTATATTCTTCGTTAGACTATTCGTTTGATGGTTGTGTTCATCTCAGCTATGCAGAGGCGTGTGTCGATCTTTGTGCTTTGTATCTGCTCGATGCTATATTTTGAGTTAACAAAAGCGCCTTTATCAAAAAATGTTCACGTGAGTCGTGACCAAGATCAAGGTCGAGCGTACAGGTAATGGGATGATGCATTTAGCTGTATATTGTTAGGCCAAACTTGTGATTCCATCGTTTTCCAGAAAATTTACATGATATGCGGCGCTCTCTATGCACAACAGTTGAAATCGCCCTCGCCGGTAGCCCGACCTTGGTGTCGGCGCCTTGGAGGCCTCGTGGCCCATTGGGAAAACTTTGTGGAGGAGGAGGAGGGCTGCATTAGCAACCTTGGTGACTTCATCGCCACTGCGGCGGTGACGCCCAAGGTCGCGCATTGTTGCAGTGGCCAGGTGCGCTGGCTCAAAGTTAGCAGCCCGGGGCTTGTCTCCCCACCATCGAGTTGTCTTTGTCTTGGGTGCATGGGCGTTCCCCGCCGGGGTTGTTCGCTGCGAAGGTAGAACATGGTGTCGCAGCCAGTTGAAGTATGGCAACGTGAGGCACGCGGTCCATCTGCTGTGTTGCTCTCGAGTGCGACCGTCGTTTGGCGCTTCCCTGGTGTGCGCAGGGCCGTCACCGCCGACCCTCTTGCGGATGGGGCAAGGGTTCCACCGCGAAACCGTCCCCACTCCCCTTGAGATGGACCGGTACCAAGGCCTAGGTTGGCCCAGCTCTCTCCTTGCCCACTGCCCCAGCCAAGATGTCTGGGTACTCCATTCAGCGAAATCACCAATTAAGAGGTACCCCTTGCAAAGATTATCCCAGACTCCTTTGGTGGTGAAAAATGATGCAGCGCAGGTGGACCAGTTGTCACCACTAGAGAGTATTGGTCTATTTTTTTTACACCCCTGCATGAGGAATGTGAGCTTGGTTGTGTGTTTCTTTCTAGACCCGTTTAAAAAAGGACAACGCTAACGCCCACACGTGTGGTGGGAGCCAAACCCGCCCACACGCCCTATAGCACATAGACTACGTCATGTCACCACATGCATGCACGTGAAAATCTTTTTGGATTTTCTGTTTTTAAAATTTTTTATCTCTTAAATGAAAAATCCGATTGAAGATCCGTTTTCACCATTTAATCCCTCACGACGAGATCTTCGAAACTAGATCTTATATCAATATATTTCGACGAATTTTTTTAGTTAAAAGTTGCTGTGTCTATTGCACATGAATTGCCATGATGTTTATACTGAAGTTGCCATGATATATTTCAGCTATTTTCTTCTACATTTAAAAGTAAATTTTGACATATTATAAAATGAGGAATTAAGAAACTAGACTTGCCATGCACCATAAATTAAAATTGCCATGATACATGCACTTAAAATTGCCATGGTTCATACAAAAAAATATTTTCATGGTCAAAATACTGGAATTGCCATCATAAAAAAACTAAAATTGCCATGATCTACAAACTAAAATTACCACATGGCAACTTTAGTTTAAACACTATTGCAACTACAGTGTAAACATCATGGCAACTTTTGGGCAAATTTTTTTTTCGTCGAAACATATCAACATGGGGTCTAGTTTTGAAGATCTCGTCGAGACGGATTTAATGGTGAAAATGGATTTTTAATTCGCTTTTATAATTAAGAGATAAAACATTTTTAAGCCGAAAACCAAAAAGATTTCTGCTGATGTCATCTGTTCATACGTAGCAAAATGAGTGGTGATGGAGACGTGTGAGCGATGTGCAAACACCCACACGTGTGGGCGTTAGTTTTTCCGTTAAAAAAACAAATATCTCATGAACCGCCGGTACAAATTACAAACCGTTTTCACCATTGTATTCATCGTGTAGATATTTTCAGGTTTAATCTCATATTCATAGGTCTTAACGAACTTATTTTCGAGCGAAATTTATGCTCCCAACTAGTATTAACCTATGCTCCTAACTTGTGCATCAGAACAAGCTCCCAACTAGTATTAACATGTGCGTTGCTAACCACACCAATCTATGCTCCCAATATGAACTAATCCGTACTGTCACCTAGTACTAACTCGTGCTCCCACCTAGTTCTAACCTATGCTTCGAACGTGCAGCACAACTGTGCTCCCACCCAATATGAACTAACCCGTGCTCCCACCTATTACTAACTCATGCTTCCACCTAATACTAACCCTTGCGTTGAATGTGAAGCAAAAACTATGCTCCTGCATGATCCACACTTGTGCTCCCACCTGGAGCACATATGTTCTGCTATGTGAAGCACCTATGCTCCACCAAAAAAACAGAAACAAAACAAATATGAAAATAAATAAATCAAAAAACGAGAAAAACCTGGAAGATAAAAAAATAGAAAACACAGAAAAAATTCCTATGGGAGAAGCGTCCAATTGATGACACGTCCTATGCTAGGGGAAAGTGCCCCCTGCAGGTGGCACACGTGGATAAGTTGCTCCCTTGATTCAGTTCGGCATGTCCCAGTTAAAGTGAGCGGCATTGCGGGAATGGATCTATGTTGTTTTGCACACTCATGGACCCCTGAGGCTGCCATCCGATGGCTTTGGATCCAAAAGGGACCGGCCAACCTGGCTCTAAGGTTTGTGCATCTTGCGTGGTGATGAGACGCTTCTCTGACCTCTCCTGATCCTTCCGCTGCCTCCCCTCTCCCAACCTCTCTTCTCTCATTTCAAAGTAAATTACAGAAAACCATCACATTTGGGGCTAGGATATCAAGGAACCTCCGTATTTGGCAAAAATATTTGTAGTGAGTTGGTCAAGCAGATATCTGACAAGGATCAATGGTCCAGACATGAAGAGGTAAGATGGATAGATTTGATATACTTTACGACGGCAACAATGTATACATGCACGTAAGTTAAAAATGTTGAAATGAAATATTGAGGATATGCAATGATGATACTGTTTGTATGTGAGGCTATGGTATGCAATGTATTTGTGTATGGGATGATATGCAATGTTGATACTGTTTTGTATGTGATGCTATGAAATGCAATGTTGATGATGTAATGTATCTTTGTATGAGGCGGTGTAGTCTGGGCAGCACTGCTAGAACAGTGTGCTAGCATTGCAACCCCTGCTACCAAAGGCACCACAAGTCATCATATGCCGACCAAAGTGAATGGTCGATCACTACTGGTCTATCCCATGTCGCCCCATCAATAGTCACCACTAACCAGTTGGCCAACCAGTGATGACTAGTAATCACATGTCAGCTGATCGGTCAGTGCTAAGGTAGTCATCACTGACGGGTCGCCAACTGGCCACTAATGATGGTTTTTGGCCGGTTAATGCTGACAACCTTGTAGTAGCATGGGTCCTTCATTCAAGAGCCTCGCGCCATCCAGGAGCACACATATGCCTTATATAAGGCATTGTTTGAGGCCGCTCGGAGTAGGGGGGGGGGGTGCCCTTGCCCTAATTTCTTGCCCATGGAGTCGAGGGTCTTGATTGCCGGAGAATGAGACCCTCACCCTTCTTTTCCATTAGTAAGAAATTGAGGCGGCCTCGGGGGACATGCAAACAAGCTCAACCCTGGGTCTTGATGGCCTCCCACTGATATTTTTCACCAAGTTCTCGAGCACCACCAAGGAAGTGGTGGTTCGGATGTTTTGGGACTTTTTTATCGGGACCCTTAACATGCCATGAATTAATTTCAGGGTCGTCCCCTTATCCCCAATGTTCTTGGGGCCAACGACATTAGGCAATTTAGTCCTATTACTATGATCATCGTCCTTCAGTGCATATTTGGAAGGAGTGCGCAATGCACCTGGTTCCAATTGCTGATAGGTTCATCCACTCCTAGCTAGATGGGGTGCTCGTGCTTTGAGGTTCTCCGTGAAGTTAAGTTGAAGCGCTAGAGGGGGGTCTTCCTTAAACTTGACTTCTAGAAAGCATATGACCACTTGGAGTGCTCGTTCCTTCATCGGGTCCTAGAGCGGAGGGGCTTTGATGACCATGGGATGACCTGGGTGATGCAACTTGTGTAGCATGCCCATCAATACCAATGGTGTGCCAGGACCTTACTTCAAGTCCACCCATAGTGTGTGCCAATGGGACCTTCTCTCTTCGCTCCTATTTAACGTCATCGCCGATGTCGTTGCATATATTCTGGATAAGCCCAGAGAGGCTGGCCACATCCATGGGGTTGTGTTCCACTTGATCGCTATAGGCGGTCTCACCCACCTCTAGTATGTGGATGACACGATGTTCATGGTGGAGGGATCCGACCATGGTGGAGCCGGTCTCTTACTTTGTTTTGAGGTGATGTCTGGTTTGAAGACTAAATTTCCCAAGAGCGAGGTCGTGCTTTTGGGTTACTCACCAGACGAGTAGCAACGCATTGCAAATAACCCGAATTGTCGCCCCACGCCTTCCCCATTACCTACCTGGGTTTTCCAATTACTGACTAGCGGATCCTAATCTAGGACTGAGGCCTACTAGTGGAGTGGTTTTGGTCCCGTGTGGAGCCCTCCCGGGGCAAGTTCATGTCCAAAGTTGCTAAAAAGATCCAAATTAATACTCTACCCTACCCATGTTCCTATGGGCTTGTACCTTCTCCTCCATGGGATCCACACATAGATGGACAAGGAGGTTTATCGCTTCCTCTGGCAAGGACCAGATGAGAAGCATAAGTACCACATGGTTAAATGGGCGCAGGTTTGCCATCCCATAGATCAAGGTGGTGTAGGGATTATTGCGTCCCGGGACATCAATGTGCTCTATTCCTGAAATTGATCTGGTGGATTCTTCAGGTGAGGGGGGGGGGGCGGCTTTGGCTTGATCTGATCAAAGTAATACTTTTATGACCACCCTCTTCTCGCATGCTCTCGAAAGGATGGTTCCATGTTCTAGCGGTCGATGCAAACTAGTAATCACCTCATTCCGGAGGGGTCCCTAGTCTAGCCGCATGCCACGCTGTAGGATTCTTTCTAATCCCTCTTTTCCATTTGTAACGAGTCTGCCGCTAAAGTTGCCGTGGTCTGTCGTAATGCCACTAGAATTTCTCGTTTCACTGGCCATTCAGTGCTAAGGAGACAACTGAGTGGTAGGCTCTGGTCATGATGGGTGGGGGTTGGCTTTCCCCAGGCTCGCGAAACTCAGTGTCCTGGGAGTGCTCGCCATCGGGAGTGTTCAACTCTAGGTTTATTTAACACTCCCTAGTGGCTAGGCATGGCCCCAGTTTGGTTGCTGAGCTTTGGGCCATGCGCGTCCCGCTCAAGATTCGGATCTTCCTGTGGCAGCTCACCCATGGCTGCTTCCCGTCGGGTTCTCTAAAGTGCTGAAGAGGAATGGCCCTGAAGATGGCCTTTTCCCTCTGCGCGGGGTGGGCGAGGATTTTTCTTAAATTTTCTTCTTGTGCATGGAGGCTAAATTCCATTGGGGTTGCCTTCGCGAGGCCTTGGGGTGCCATTGGTGCCCGGCAGGTTTGCATGACCTTGTGGCAATTATTGAGTCTCTCACCGGTTGGAGGAGAGGCCTCCTCTTGTTCTCCTTTGCACCCATGGCTTGGGCCCTTTGGACATGCCGAAATAAGCTTGTGGTTGTTCATGAACCGCTGCAACATGCGACTGATCTCATTTGCGTTTATTGCTTTTATGCAGCAGTGACGGCTTCCTGTGAGACTCCGGGAGTGAGACACCCTTGACTTGATGGTTCTCCGGTTTCAAGTGGTGGCGAGTCGTCTGGTTCCGACGAGCTAGCGCCGGTCGCCTCGCCTCTATTTACCTGTTTCCTGTTTTTGGGGGCTTGTTTGGTTGTGTATTTTATTTTTTCTAATGAAAAGGGGTTTCCCCACGCCCCATTTTATTAAAATGAGGCAAACCATACACACTAAACTGTTTCCAACGCTCAGGATCAACCAAAGTAGCTGAACCAAGACTACAAGTTCTGAGACAACAGAAGGATAGCCTACTACAACAGACTCTCTATTTACCTGTTTCTATGTACCTTGTTCTACGACAGACTTCCTTTACCTTTGTACTTCTTAAATGGATCTTTGGTTGGTTGCTTTATCTATAATGCAGGGCTAAGGCCTGGTTTCCGAAGTGATGAAAGTGCACGTCACTTTGTACCCACACCAAACAAACAATACCGAGTTTTGTGGACCCTCCCCTCCCCTCCCGCGTCGCTCCCGCGAGCGAACGCGCGCGCGGGGGGGGCGGGGGGGGGGGGGCTCTCCCTAGTGCCGCCGCCGGGCCGTCCTCCCTCCCCTCACCGCCGCAGGCTCGCGCCGTCGGGCAAAGCCCGGTCGGCGGCGGTGGGGTTTCTCGCCCCCCCTTCGGAGACGGCCGGCGCGGGCCGTGAAGCTTCGAATGGTGGCGATGCATGGGCGCAGGGCGTGTCGGCGCGGCGTCGCGGACGTGTGGCCCAACGCGGTGGGCTGCGTGGTGGCGGTGCCCGTCGCGGCCGCGACGGCCCGATCTGGTCCGGTCCAGGCCTGATTCAGGCGGTGGTGGCGGCGGATGGCTCGGTGGCCGCCGGTGGCTTCTCCTCCCGCTCCTGGAGGTCTCCCTCCAGCCTTCATGGGTGGCTGGGGTGGCTGTTGCGCGGCTGCAGGGCGGGTGGCGGCGCGTTCGACTTGGATCTGGGGGGGGGGATCCGGGTGGACGGCGCGGGTGGGGCCGCAGTCTGTTGTAGCCGTTGCTCCGGCCGTGGGCGGCGGCGCATGGAGGTCCGGCACATGGTGATGGCCTCCCGGGGGCACGGCAGCTACACGGTGGTTTGGCGGATCCGCCCGCGGCGACGGCCGGCTATCTCCGGCGTCGGTTCGTTTTCGTCCGGACCGCTTCGACCGTCGCTCCATCTCCTCGTCGTCCGGGCGTTACTTCGGTCCAAGGGCTGGCCCTCTCCCAGCTGCGGTCCTTCGCTCGTCTCGTGCCCAACAGTAGGATGGAGCTTGTCTCGTGCCCGGCAGCAGGATGGAGCTCGTCTCGCGCCCGGCAGTAGGACAAAGCTCGTCTCACACTCGGGGCTGCAGGATGGGCGATGGAGGCCAGTTTTGGCCAGCCTATTGGGCCTCAGCGCTGGGGTCGTCCAGGGGTGTGAAAGGCGGGGCCTTTCCGCTCGTCTCTTCGGTTGGGGTAGCGGCGGGTCTCGGTTCAGGTGGTGCCTAGGTCTTGGATGCCGGGGCGGCGGCCCTGGTGGTGGTAGCGTGGTGCTTTTGGGCAGAGGCTACGGCTTGGTGCTGCCGGGTGGTCATGGCCGTGCGGGCGGCTTGGTAGCCGGGGTGCGGCGTTCGGTGGCGGTGAGGGGTGGCCGAGGTGAAAACCTGTTCTTTCTGCGGACAGACCGGCCGCGGCGAAACTCGTTCCCTTCTTGAAGGCGTTGTCGCGGCTCTCATCGCCCATCGTGGGCTCTAGGGGAAACTCTGATCCTTGGATCGGGCGGTGACAGCGCTCCGGTGTCGTGTCCTTGCTGAAGGCGCCGCCTTGGAGTCCTCGGATCGTCGTATGCGGCTTCATCTCTTCGTAGTTAGGGGTGGTGTTGCTGCGCTCAGCGCCTGTGTATCATGCCTTGGGTGTGTGCGTTGTTGTGGTGGCGTGCGTCTGTATCGGGACGTTGGTGATCTTTGATTTATATATAAAGCGGGGCGGAAGCCTTTTTAGGTAACAAACAATACGGCTAGAAGTTTGAACTCACCAAGGCTCTGTAGGGTGCACATCCATTGACCTTAATATACGGTCACCATCACGAAGTATGACCTGAAGTAAGCATGGTTGATCAAAACATGTGCCGTCCCAGGCCCAAAACAGAAGGTGAAATATACGGGGAAAAAAAATCAGAGAATATCCTGGCGTCTACTTGATCACGTTCAAATCCATCAAGATCAACAACAAACCTCAGATGTCTTCGTCTCACCCGTTGTTGCACAGACAGCGCTTAGGGGATGAACATCTTTCAAGCCAGTGTCCTTTACCATGAAAGTGCTCATCTACAGTATCAGGGTGCACCATCCAACCCGTCAAACTTAAGAATATTAATATCCATTGGAATACTATTTTCAGGTCGGAAGCATCAGCAATATATATATGTTCAAGCTTGGCACTTGTTTTTGTAGGATGGGAAAACAAGAAAAACGACTACAATCATACCTGGTCAATTAATGCCCCATGATAGTTTTCTGGTGTCTCTGTATCAGTTAGCATATTAACGATGTCCCCTATGGTTGGCCTTTTCTGTCGATCATCCTCCACACAGCTCAAAGCAATGACGATGCATCTATTTACTTGTTCAGAATACGACTCCAACAAATCACCTGATGCCTCTGATTGTAGCCTAGTCATCCAATTCCCATGTACCTGGATAATGATAGCACAAAGAATGGTCGGTAAAAGAAAACAGAATAGCAGAATGACAATGTACATCCGATATCAATAAATACGATCCTTACAATCTCAGTGAATTGCTCAGAGGTCATTTCAGCACTTCTGCAGTGGCCTTTGGAACCTGCAATTATCTTTATAACTACAACTCCCAGGCTGAATATATCCAGTTTATTTGAGATTATGCCATGATCTATAAACTCCGGTGGTAAGTACCCACTGCAAGCACGACACAACGCGTACTGTTACTGACTGACGAAAATAGGAATTCTGTACTGAGAGAAATTAAACATTTCACATGTAGAATAAGCTTACCGTGTTCCTATAGGACTATCAGTGCTATAGGATTTATCTTCCATGAAGAATCTGGATAATCCGAAATCAGCAATTTTCGGGATCATCTTCTTATCCAGCAATATGTTTGCCGGTTTTAGATCCAAATGAAAAATGGGAGTCTTCAGTTCCTCGTGAAGGTACTTCAAACCATTGCAAATACCCTTAATTATAGCGTAGCGATTGCGCCAACCACGTCCCTTAAATTCGTCTAAAATAAGTAAAAAAATATTAGAATTCTTGAAACATATATACAGAAAATGAAAGGTTGACATTCTACGTATACAAGTGAAGCATCATTATACATTTACCAGAAAGACAGTCGCTAAGGCTTCCATTTTCCATATACTCAAAGCAAAGCGCTCTCTTAGTCACATTAGCAAGAACCTTAGGTTTGTTGTACGGCAAGTATTCTCGGCGGGTTTCATGGCAATAACCAACTAACTCCACGATGTTCTGGTGTTGCAAATTTACAAGATTGTAAAATTCCTTATCAAATTGCACATCGTCATGCCCTGGCATGTCATGAAGAATCTTTACAGCAATTTTTTGCCCATCTTCCCGCGCCCCCTATTGGAAAAATATATATGGTTCAGTTTTCTGTTTATAGGGATATATGTGGCATCTATAAAGAAGAAAATATTATACTCAGGTATTCTTCCTGGAATATGCAAAGATTTCTGGAAAGTTATATGCATGTTGTTGCTCAACAAGATTGCTAGAAAACGAATATGAGAAAATGGTGCCCTTGATGATGCATGCGCCTAAATCCCACCACAATAGATGAAATAAACAATGCAAACGAATGATGAATTTATTTTACCATTTCTGAAATTGTCAATGGTTAATCACACCAGGTAAACTTTTCCGTAAGAACCGCTGCCAAGCACCCGGCCTTGAGAGAAATTATCTGTCATAATCTCCAGTGAATGGAGTGGCACACGGCTTGGCCCATCAGCCATGCTATTGGTTCACCTGGATGTAAACGCAGAAGACGCAGGAGCATGTTTACACATACAGATATAATAAACGTGAGCACAGATTTTATGAGCAATCTAACTTGTCGGCTCTTTCTTGGTTCTCCGACGGTAATCCAATCGAGCTTTGCACAACGCAGATCTACAATCGAGCTTTGCACAAAGCAATTACAGCACGACTGCCATACACACACAACAGATCGGCGAGGATAAGTAGTAGAGTCAACGGAGAGCACTAACCTGCAGCTGGAGGGGAGGACTTGCAGCGGGGAAATACGAGCGCTCAACAATACGGAAGTGGAAGGAATCCAAGGAAGGAAGGAAGGAAGGAAGAAGGAGGAGCAAAATGCAAGTGGAAGGAGGGAAGGAAGGAAGGAAGGAAGGGAAACGAGGCCTCTTCTCCGATCCATATCTGTATATCTGTATAATTTGCAAGTGTGGACGAACATGCGATGCGTGTGTTGACTCGTGCGGTAGGTAGGACTCCGCGGTTCATGCTCGGACAAAACACATTGAAGTTGACTATCACTTTGTGCGGGAACGTGTTGCACAGAAGCTACTCCATATCAAGTTCATCTACCGGATCCAGCTGGGGGCCAACGCGGCTGTGCTCTCCATGCCTTCCGGAGCGCTCACCCAAGCGATTCTGCAAGCGGAGCTGCCACACCTCTTCGAGGGCGAATGGGACTGGCAGATCTCACCTATGGAGGGCGGGGCGTTCTCGGTGGTCTTCCCTGATCCGGTGATGCTCCGGATGGCAACAAGGAGCGGCAAGTTGTTCCTCTCCCTCAACAACCTCATGGTGGACATCCGCGGCGCGGTCCTCGACGCCCCCAAGGGAATGGCGATGCCAGAGGTGTGGGTCAAATTGGGAGGAATCCCACCCAAGCAGCGGCGCTCCGACCTGCTCATGGCGGCCACCACCATGCTCGGCCGTCCCCTGCTGATAGATGAGGAGTCTCTCATTCGTCCGGGGCCAGTCCGTATGCGTTTCGCTTGCCGCAATCCCCGCAAACTGAGCGGAGTGGTCCAGATCTGGTTCAATGGCGAGGGTTTCAACATCACCATCGAGCCCGAGCTTCCCCCGGAGCAAATCGCGGCGCCCGCCTTGCCCTCTCCAAATCCTCCTTCTCCAAATGACAAAGGCATGGATGGGGCAGGGCGTGACGGCAACCTGGGCGGCGACAAGGAGGCGGATGCAAGCATGGAGGATGATTCCATCTATACGGCGGCATGGGAGAAGCTGGGCATTAACGACAAGGGCGGGGCGACGAACCGGGCGCCGTTTCCTTCGACGGAGCTGCCGCTGGCAGGGGGGTCCATGGAGTTGGACCTCTCCATCCCCAACCAGTATGGCTCAAACCTGGGCTCGGTCACGTCCCCCCGGTGCGGTCGGTGGCGGAGCCTGGTGCGGGCCAGATGGAGGAACCGCTGGGGGAGGCGCGCACTCCTATCGCGGTGTCCATGGAGACGCTGCCGCTCGCCTCGCGCTCTCCATCTCAAGGTGGCCGCAGCTCCAACAAGCTCGGTGCGGTGAAACAGCTCAAGAAGGTGGCCGTGCGCAAGGTTAGCGCGGAGGCCGAACGTACGGCGGAGCTCCAGGGCGCGCCGGCGACTCCCCGGCAGGCGGTGATGGCGCTGGCTGTTCCCACCTCCGCTCCGATCGCGCTGGAGGCGGCCAAGACGGTGTCTGTCCCGAAGGCCAAGCGTTCCAAGGTCATCGTGGATGGGCAGGTGGCCCCTGTTCGGGTTAGCGCGCGGGCCAAGGGCGCCAAAGAGCACATGCCTTCGCTCCAACGCGCCCAACTCCTCCAAGCACAGAAGAATCTGGAAACCTCAGGTTCCATTGCCCCGCTTTTCGATTTTGGATTCCTTCTCGGACGAGCACCTAGGCGAGGTGTTGGTGGAAAGTGGGGTTGAACCGATGGGGGAGGGCGGGGTTAGCGAGTTAATCTCGCTGGTGCGCGCTAAAGAGCTGGCTCAGGCGGCTCTTGCAGCGGCGGCTGCTCAACACGCGGAGCGTCTGGCTGTCGAGGATGAGCCCTCGACGTCGCTAAGACTCCGGCCCGAAGGGGAGACATCAACAGGGGTTGCTGCTCCTCCCTCGCCTCGCTGCGGCAAGGTGAGGCGCGTGGCCAAGGCGATCACCTCTAGGGGTGTGCGCCTGCGAAACCGCGTCATATAGATGCGGATGCTCATTTGGAACATCCGTGGCTTCGGCCACTCGGGGCGGCGCACCCAACTTAGAGACTACATCAGGAAAGAAGGGATAGATATAGTAGGGCTCCAGGAAACCATTAAAGCCGATTTTCGTCACCAAGATATCGTAGCCACAGACCCTTTGGAGCGTTTCATTTGGCAGCACAGCTCGGCCATTGGGCATTCGGGTGGCATGCTGCTAGGCTTTTGCAGTGCCATCTATGAGGTGCTGTCCTGGGAGGTAGGCACCTTTTTTATTGCAGCCAATATTCGCGTGAGAGCTTCGCTACGCGAGCTCGTGATCCTGCAAGTCTATGGACTAGCAGATCACTCACGTTCGGCAGAGTTTCTGGGAGAACTCGAAGCCAAGGTGCTGGCAATCGCCGCATCCTGAGTCCCGCTTCTAGTGGGTGGAGATTTTAATCTCATCCGATCGAGCATGGACAAAAACAACGACAACATCAACTGGTCAAGGGTGACCATGTTCAATAGTGCAATTGCGTCAATGTCACTTAGGGAAGTGGCAAGGACGGGGGCAAGGTACACTTGGACCAACAAGCAACTAGCCCCGGTGCGATCCGTCTTGGATCGCGCTTTCATGTCTCCGGAATGGGGAGTGGTGTTCCCATTATGCTCGCTCCTTGCTGAAACAAGGATCGGCTCGGACCATGTTTCACTCATCTTATCTTCAGGGGAAGATAGGATACGTCGCAGCCCACGTTTCTTCTTCGAAACAGCGTGGTTCGAGGTCCCTGACTTTGACAACATCTTTCGGGAAAGATGGTTGAGGTGTGTTCAAGCCACGGGCCAGCAACGCGGCCCTATGGAGTTTTGGACAGCGGTCGGGGGACGCCTGCGTGCAAGCCTCAAGGGATGGGGTGCGAACCAGGGGCGAGACGAGAAAGTTTTGAGGGCGAGACTTCTCGACGAGATTGCAATTCTCGACATTCAAGCAGACTCGCGTCCTTTCTCGGAGCACGAATGGGCGCACCGATACGCCTTGGAAGGGCAAATTGAGGCGTTGCTTCAATCCGAGGAGGAATATTGGAGGCGTAGAGGAGGCCTTAAGTGGACGCTCAAGGGCGATGCGAACACTGGTTACTTCCACGCGTACGCGAATGGCCGACGCAGGAAATGCCTAATCCTTAGACTGCAGACGGAGCATGGGCTCCTCCTCCAGCAATCGGAGATTAGCAATCACATCTACGACTTTTACATTAGCCTGATGGGGACTGACGAGTCTCAGCGCGCTAGGCTGAGTGAGGACGCTTGGCTCCCAGCTCAAAAGGTCTTAGAGTCGGAGAACGAAGAGCTGGGGCTCGCGTTCCTCCCCAAGGAGATTGACGATGCTCTCCAAAGCATGAAAACAGACACGGCCCCGGGGCCCGATGGGTGGCCGGTGGCGTTGTTCAAACACTTCTGGCCATTGTTGCGCGATCCCATCTTCGCGGTGTGCAATGGCTTCATGCGCGGTTTTGTGGACATTGCTAGGTTAAACTACGGCGTGCTCTCGCTAATCCCGAAAGTGTCTGGTGCGGATAATATCCGCCAGTACAGACCAATAGCGCTCATTAATGTGCCTTTCAAAATATGCGCCAAGGGATGTGCCACTAGGCTTACTCCGATCGCACACCGCACAATCGGTCGTTCCCAATCTGCCTTCATTCGCGGTAGGAACATTTTGGAGGGACCATTAGCGTTGCAAGAGACCCTCCATGAACTTAGGCGCACGCATGAGCCGGCGATTTTACTAAAATTAGACTTCGAAAAAGCTTACGACCGCGTCAACTGGGATTTCCTTAGACAAATCCTGACGAGCCAAGGCTTCTCGCGGGTGTGGGTGCACCGAGTCATGCAGTTGGTCTCGGGGGGCCAAACTGCGGTCTCGGTGAACAGAGAAGTAGGGCACTTCTTCCGGAACAAGCGTGGCCTACGCCAGGGTGATCCCATGGCACCGCTCTTGTTCAACTTTGTGGCAGATGCACTTGCGACCTTGCTACGGAAAGCAACGGAGGCAGGCCATATCAAAGGGGTGTTGAGACACCTCATCCCAGGGGGGATATCGCACCTGCAATACGCCAACGACACGCTTCTGTTGTTCCAACCGGACCTTCACAGCGTGGCCACGATCAAAGCCCTGTTGATTAGCTTTGAACTTATGTCGGGGCTCAAGATCAACTTCCACAAATGCGAAGTGATGCCCATGGGGCTCGAGCCGTCCGACAGTAGACGTATCGCGGACCAGCTCAATTGCAAGCTAGGCAAACTCCCGTTCACCTACCTTGGCCTCCCGTTGGATGCCAAACGTATCTCGATTGAGGGCTGGGCTCCACTCTGGACCAAGGTGGGGGGGGGGGGTTTGTCTGTGGAGGGGGAAGTTCCTCTCCTCTGCAGCTCGTCTTGTTCTCACAAACGCGAGCCTGTCCTCGCTGCCGCAGTTCACGATGGGGCTGTTCCTCTTGGCCGAAGGGGTGCATGCCAAAATGGACACACCACGGTCCCGTTTCTTTTGGGAAGGTGCGGGACCCAAACGCAAGTACCATATGGTCTGATGGGACGCGGTGTGCAGACCCAAGGACCTAGGGGGGCTAGGGATCACAAACACGGATCCTCAACATTGCACTTATGTGCAAATGGATTTGGAAGTTGTCGCAGGGGGCGACCGGTCTGTGGGTGGACCTGCTGCGCGCTAAATATTTCCCCAACGGGAAATTTTTCAAAGGTAGGCCGCGGGGCTCACCCTTCTGGAACGACCTACAAGCGGTGCGCCCGGCCTTTGCCCTTGGCGCCAAGTTCGTCGTAGGAAATGGCTGCTCGGCCCGCTTCTGGCTTGACCTATGGCTGGGAGCGCAGCCCCTTTCGGTCCAATTTCAGGACTTGTACGTCCTGGCGGTCAACCCGGAGATGACGGTAGCGACGGCCCTCGCCTCCAACCCTCCCGCGATCCACTTCCGTAGAGAGCTTACGGGCCCTGAACAAGCACACTTAGAGGAGCTGCTTGGCATGACACAATCGGTGACGCTGTCCACTTCCGCTGACACGGTCACATGGGCTCTCACCCCGTCCGGAAAGTTCACGGTCAAATCCCTGTACCGCAGGCTGTGCCAAGATCAGGGATCGGCCTTCCCAATGCCGACGGGTTTGTGGAACGCTCGTATTCCGCTTAAAGTCAAGGTGTTCTTTTGGCAACTTTTCCGCAATAGACTTCCCACTTTGGCCAATGTTTCAAAACGCAATGACCCGTCTTCCGGCTTATGTGCCATTTGCAACACCATGGAAGATGCGAATCATGTGTTCTTCCGCTGCCCTCTAGCGCGTTTTACCTGGAGTGCAGTTCGTGAGGCCACCAACACCAATTGGGACCCGCAATCGGCCGCTGACCTGGCGGCCATAGTTGCGTCGATGACTGTGGCAGTAAACGCGTGCTTTGGAGCTGCCTCGGTGCCTTAGCCTGGGCTATGTGGCTTACAAGGAACAAACTTGCCATCAAAGGAATCTTCCCATCACACCCTGCTAATATTCTTTACAAATGCAACATTCTTATGCAGCAGTGGAGTCCGTTGGTGAAGCACAAGGATGCTGAGAGGATGAAGCAAGCTCAAGATCGTCTTCGCCAAGTCTACGTTCTGGCTAGGGAGCCGTCCGCCGCTTCTTCGACGTGAAGTGGTTTCTTTTGTCTCGTCTCGCGAGCTGCGTGCTCTATGCTCATGGCCTTTGGCCTGTAATAGACTCGCTTTGTTTCTTTGGCCTATGGCCTGCCGTGACCTTGCTGTGCCCCGCGCCAGCGTGACCTGAGCCTCCGTGCTCGTTCCGTTTGTCCTAGACTTCGTCTGTAAACGCTGCCTAAGTTGTGGGCTTTATTAAGTTAAAGCCGGACGCTTCTAACGTCTACGTTCTAAAAAATAAAATATCAAGTTCATCTCTTATAAAGATCAACTTGCTGACATCTTCACGAAGCCTCTATCACAACCTCAGTTTGTAGGCTGTAGGCACAATCTGAATATACTTTGTACTTCAGGGCATAGTTAAGATTAAGGGAGGATGTTAGACTGTATTTATACGTGGCCTCTGTATAGATCTTGTATATTGTATTGTACATGCACTCTTGTGTACCCCATATATATATGAGATAGCCACACCCGTTAGGTGTCGTGCAGTTTCCCCAAAACCCTAAGTCTAACACTGCTCACGTCTTATCCCCATATCTGTATGTGGGTGTGTGGTTGTGAGTGAATTGACGTGAGGTGCAGAGCCTTCCGTGGCTGGGATGAGAGTCTGGGAAGACTTCTCCACTTGCATACGGCAATACCCCGCTCGTGGTTCCGGGAAGACTCCGCGATGGATCCGGGAAGACTCTACGACGGCTCCCCTCTGACTCCCCCCCGCGGGAAGACTCGGCGATGGCTCCAGTTGCACCCGGCAACGTAGCTTTCCCGATTCGTTTGTTTGCTCCATTCCCAGTTTGGTGAGACCCCTGGTTTTCTATTTCCCGCCACACCTACGTCCCGGTTGGTGCGATCAGCTCGGAAGCCCACTCATTGTAATGTTCTGCACGTTGTTGGCCAGAATAAGCCGCGGCGCCAGTGTCGGACGCGCCGGGCGTGTCAGGCGCGGTGGGACTGCGGTGTAGACTGGTGCAGTCGGGCTCGTCGGGCGCGACAGATTCGTGCGGGACGTGTGGGACACACTGATGCAGTCGGGCTCGTCGGGCACGTTGGATGCGTGCGGGACGTGCAGGACGCAGCAGCGTGGCATATGCGTATATGTGTGTATGGACGGTGTATGGCCGCGTCAGGTTCGTAGGCATGCGTGGCGTGTGTGTGTTGCGTGGTGATACAGCTGCGTGAGCTAGCTAGCCAGGTAGTTAGCGATCTGTTACGAGCTGGACGCAACGTGCGTGTTAACCGCATCGTGAGCGCGTGTGCCGGGGCATGCAGATTGTGCATGTGGCTGAGTAGGAGTGGGCAGCGCTCGTGCGATACGTGCGCATGGAGACTTGGGCGCTGCGCTGCTGTGGACTACAAAGCTGCAGTGTGTGTTTGTAAGAGTTTTGTGCTTGGGGAATAGTAACGGGGCTGTGTGTGCAGTCGGGTGAAACTCCAGTGTATTGTGCTCCTCCTTCTTCTACTTCTAGTTTTGAGAGTGAGAGCGGCAACAACAATTGGTATTAAGAGCCACAAGGTTCGAGGGGCGGCCGTGGCGTGCGGTGGCGTCCGCGGCGAGCGCGGCGTGCGCGGCCGACATGGAGGCATCGGCTGCGGCGCACGGCGAGTGCGTGGCGACGGCAACGTGCCGCGAGTTCACGGCTGTGCGGTGTGATGTCGTGCGCGCGAAGGGCACGACGGTCGTGGAGACGAGGAGGTCGCGAAGGACCTGCGTGGTGGTGCAGAGGTCGCGACGGCTCGGCGCGACAACCGTGGAGGCGCGTGGCACGGAGACGTGACGTGGCGGCGCATGGGACTGCGGGCGGCTGCAGCGGCAGCGAGCGGCGGCTTGTGCCGGAGACGCAGCGGAGGCGTAAATGGCGACAAGGCGACGACGACGAGCCAGGGCCCCTGTCGGCAGGCCGTGCGGCGAGGCCACGGCTTATGGGCTGAGTGTTGGCCAGAATAAGCCGCGGCGCCAGTGTCGGACGCGTCGGGCGCGTGTATGGGCGCGCGCCGAGCGTATCAAGCGCGGCGGGATCGCTGTGTAGGCTGGTGCAGTCGGGTTGGTCGGGCGCGACGGATTCGCGTGAAACGTGCAGGGCGCATTGATGCAGTCGGACTCGTCGGGCGCATTGGATGCGCGCGAGACGTGCGGGACGCAACAACGTGGCGTGTGCATATGTGTGTGTATGGGTGATGTATGGCCGCGTCAGGTTCGTAGGCATGTGTGGCGTGTGTGTTGCGTGGTGATACAGCTGCGTGAGCTATCTAGCCAGGTAGTTAGCGATCTGTTGTGAGCTGGACGCAATGTGCGTATTGACCGCATCGTGAGCGCGTGTGGCCGTGGTATGCAGATTATGCATGCGGCTGAGTAGGAGTGGGCAGCGCTCGTGCGTACGTGCGCATGGAGATTTGGGCGCTGCGCTGCTGTAGACTACAAAGCTGCAGTGTGTGTTTGTAAGAGAGTTTTGTGCTTGGGGAATAGTAACGGAACTGTATGTACAGCCGGGTGAAATTCTAGTGTACTGTGCTCCTCCTTCTTCTACCTCTAATCTTGAGAAAGAGAGAGCGGCAACAACACACGTTAGGTGTTTGATAAATTCTCCAGGTGTGCTAATGGTCTTTTTATGGCTTGTGGTGCAGGCTACATTTAAGACTGAGAGGGAGCTAGCTACGTTTCCTATCTGCTAAAGGATTTGGTTTGTCATTTAATCAAGGTATCACGGCTGTATATAATTATCAGGTGCATCAAAGTATGAATTGACATGCTAATTGGAGGTAGATACATGATACAACTAGCTTTCTACTGTAACTAGTAGACTGCCCGTGTGTTGCCGCGGCCTTTTGAAATATTTCGTTGGAGTAATATAATCATAATGCATGTTCAATTTCACACAATCCGGTATTTATTGAAGTCCACTTCACTTGTAATATAAATTGATTTTAAAAAAGGCAATTTGACGGTGTATACATATAGAGCGATGATCCAACTAAAAATGTGTAACAAATTAAAATACTTGGTGCGCTTAATAAATTCTCACAAAATATCACAAATGTTGTTTATAGCTTCATTCGCCTACTATTTTAGCAAGTATAATAAAAACTTCTTCCTCAACTCATACTCATCCCGCATAGCATGAATACTTCGCGCCCAAGGTCATAAAATATGTAATGGAGATTACTTCCCATGCAAACCGGACGAACCAATCCTTTACCTTTCCAGCAGAGCATAAAATAAAATAGTAAAATAGCTAAACATATCCGAGTACGCCGTTTCGGTGCCCTGTCTCATCTGCACGGTTAGAAAAAAAATCGTAAAAAATACTAAAAAAATTAAAAATATTGGGCGGTAGAAAATTTGATGCGTGAGGCCCACTTCAAATTATAGATCATTTGAACATCTGAGAAGCTCTCAACAAAAAAGACAAATTAGGCCAAAACAGTACATGAACAGTAAACCATTTTACAAAACCCAAATTTGTGTTTTTTTAGGAGCTGCTCAGATATCCAAATGCTATGAAAATTGGAGAGAACCTCACGCATCAAATTGTCTACCGCACAAAAAATTGGAATTTTTTGAAATTTTCTAGTGTTTGTTTTGATTTTTTTCATCAGGGTGGGTGCAGATGAGCTCGGGTGCATAAATGGATTTTCGGACACATCCCTGCATTTTCCTAAAGTAATATAATCATTAATATAGTGATAAAATTTTTTGCTTGTTTTTAAAGTGTTATGATAATTAAATATATAAATTTACCTGTCCGTGGTCGTTGGAATACAAGGCCACTGTGATTTAACTATTTCCACCCTTTTTTGCGGAAAGTTAGCCTAAGTCACATTTTTCTTACAATTTACCTTTCTTCATGTCTTTGTAACTTCATTCCAAAGCGGTCATTGATGAAAACTTACCTCTCCAGCAAGCTATAATTATATATGTGAGCCTACTTTGTTTATCCAGTCCGCAAGTCTTCAAAAGGTATTGTCTCTTCTGAAAATTACTCTCTTTGTGCTTTGATTTTTAGATACATGGATTCTGACGAGTGGTCTCTCGTAAGAGTGGTTGGGTAACCCTAGGTGTAGAGGTGAAGTAACCTAGTAATAAGTATTTTTCTCAGGAGAGAACCAAGATTTATCTGATGCAGGGACGGTGGTGCGGAAGCTGTTGAGGCCGCCGCTCAGATCCAAACTCCCCATGCAGGCCATAGAGCAGATAGAAGCCTCGCTGCCACCTCCCTCGATGGCCGTGCGGCAAGCTTGGAGGCCCCCTCCGGTTAGCGGTGAAACGCAGGAGGCGGAGGAAGGTGAGGTGTGGCGGTGCAGGAGTTGAACAGGAATCAGACAATCTATAGGTAAAGCCCTTTTTCAGAATGCCTCCACTTTAAACTAGATGGTCCTTATGCCACCTTTTATCTAATTGCATGTGGCAGCTCAATGATCCTAGCTAGAAAATCTTATGTCCGGTGCCTCGAAATACTCGAGATACAATGCAATATTTGGGCTACTCATCAAAGACAATAAGAGTCGCTATAATGGTGATCGCTGAGCGTGTTAACCAGCCGATTTTACTGTGGCGATACAAAAGTACCAGGCCCAGGTAACACCTCCCCAAGTGAAAATATCTATGTATCCATCCCGTAGAATCAATCTATTTCCCTTCCATCAGCTCCCCTCGCGGCTCGTTTCCTCTCCCACGCATCCTCTTTCCTCTCCAACGCGGCGCATCTCCAACGCCCACCTCTAGCAAGATCTCCGCCTCCCCATCCACGACCATCTGCAAGAGGCACAGCAGGGCATGCTCTACAGGTTAGGTGCTGGCTCCGCGAGATTGGTCAGCCGCCCGTGGTGTTGATGTATGTGAAGTCTGGAGATGTCGTGGGTCTAGAATATGGCTGTCAGAGAAGCCGGGAAGGTCGACCGGAGGAGAAGGAGCACGGGGTTACGGTGAAGTTGGAATTATGTGGGACTACATTCCTATTAACCCATGGCTGGTGGTTTGTGGTGAAATGCTTCATGGTTGACCTCTCTCTAAACACTGACGAGCTGGAGGGCATATACATCAGCACCTTTAAGGTCTTTTAAGTTTGTGAAGATGGAGAAGTTGGAAGATTATGCCCTGTTTTCTAGCCTTGATAAGAGGAATCCTACATTTTCCTGCGTGAGCCTGGAGAGGTGGGGGAGGAAAGAGTGACTGCATTTATGCTGCTAAGCTACCTTGAAGATCCTGATGAAGCTTGGATTGTGGTCGAGCTTGGCTAGCTAGTGCGAGAAAAAACAGTTAACTATGTATTATATGGCCGCGTGTTCCCTCCCAACTGCAGCTTGTTAGAAATCTAGACACTCGATCTCACAATCACAGAGAAAACAGGGTTTTGCGTCGCGTGCAAACTTGCGACTTTTCCCGTTTTCTTTACTCTCTATTTATTTGTTACAGATGAAGGAGAGGCAGGTGGAGATCCTATCTATGCGCCACGACCCGCCGTGCTCGCGCCATCCCACGAGCGCTGATCGTGCCTCCTAGTCCACCTGCGAGGCTACCGGGCCGTGGTGACCAGGTCCAGCCCGCCCAACTAAGCTACTTGCATCGCACGCACAAGTTGCGGCTCATGCAGTCCGTTTATTTGACAGGAAATAAAACTAGACTAAAACCCTAAAGCCAACATCTAGATTAGTTAACAAATCACCCCCTAATATTGACGTTGGCGAATTATCTCAACCATCCCGATCTTCTTCTTTAGTCAAAAAAATGAGACGTCCAAGTGCCTTTGTTAGGGCATCGGCCAGTTGACCACTTGTCCTGATGTAGTTGATGAGGATCCGCCCTTGTTCCACGCACTCGCGAATGAAGTGGTACCTGATCTCAATGTGTTTGCTGCGATCGTGGAAGACAGGGTTCTTCGCGAGAGAGATCGCCGACTTGTTGTCGACGAGGAGCATTGGCGGTTCTGCTTCCTTGTTCAGCATCTCGCCAAGAAGCCGTGCCAGCCAAATGCCTTGGCAGGCAGCTGTGGTGGCAGCCATGTACTCGGCCTCGCACGAGGAGATCGCCACCACCCTTTGCTTCTGAGACTGCCAGCTCACCGGGCTGTTGCCGAGGAGGAAGATCACGCCCGTGGTACTCTTCCTGTCATCCGTGTCCCCGGAGTGATCAGAGTCACTGTAACCGGTGAGCTGCAGCTCTCCTTTGCCGCGCTCATATGCACAGCCGTGGTCCAACGTTCCGGCCACGTACCTTAACAGATGCTTCATCGCGGCATAGTGATCGGCCGCAGGCTTCTTCATGAACCTGCTCAGGTATCCCACGGCGAAAGTGATGCCAGGTCTCCTGTGCACCAAGTATCGCAGCCCTCCGATGATACTGCGATATTTTGTCTTGTCCACTGGCTCGGCGGTGCTCTCCTTGCTCAGCTTGAGCCGTGCCTCCATGGGAGTGTTGCAAGGGTTGCAGTCCTCCATCTTCGCGCGCTCCAGCAGCCGCTTGGCATACGCTGCTTGCCCGAGCACGATGCGGCCGCGCTCCTGGCTTACCTCGATGCCGAGGTAGTAGCTGAGCATGCCCAGGTCGCTCATACGAAACAACCTGGTCATCTGTTGCTTGAAGGAGCCGATCTCCGCCGTGGCCGCTCCAGTGATGACGAGGTCATCGACGTAGACCCCGACGATCAGAAGTGAGACGCCCGTGCCGCGTCGATACACGGCGTGCTCCGATGGGCATCGCTCGAACCCCAGAGCGCACAAGCTCTCGTCAAGCTTTGCATTCCAGGCTCTCGGTGCTTGGCGAAGCCCGTAGAGCGCCTTGCGGAGGCGCAACACCTTGCCCTCCCGGCCGGCCGCGACGTACCCCGACGACTGCTGCACGTAAACCTCCTCGAGCAAGTCACCATTCAAGAAAGCGGACTTCACGTCCATGTGGTGTACCTGCCAACCGTGGTGCGCCGCGAGTGCGACGAGGACGCGCACCGAGTCCATGCGCGCGACCGGCGCGAACACCTCCTCGAAATCCACGCCCTATTGCTGAACGTAGCCCTTTGCTACCAGACGCGCCTTGTGCTTCACCACCACGCCTCGCGGGTCCTTTTTGAGTTTATAAACCCACTTTAGGCCGATCGGACGGTGACCGGGTGGGAGGTCACATAGCTCCTAGGTGTTGTTCTCGACGATGCTCTTCATTTCCTCATCCATCGCCGCGCGCCAGCCCTGCTCCCTCTCTGCTTCAAGGAAGGAAGCAGGTTCTTCTCCCGCGAACATAGACAACTCGTTGTCGCTGTAGACTGCCTCCACCTCCTCCATGGTGTTCTAGACATTCTCAAGTGTGCGGTGCCGTCGAGGCGCCTCCACGCCGGCAGGTGCCTCCGACGCACCCGTGGGCGGTGAAGCAAATTCAACGCCCGTTGGCGTCGCTATCGGCGTGCCGTACACTGGGCTGTTGGGAGGAGGCGTGTCGGACACCGCCTGTGGCGTGGATGGCTCGCCCCTGGTCGTGAGCTCCGGGGCGTGGGCGGCCGGGGCGTCCACAGGTTCCGCCTGGGCACTGGCCGTGGGTGCGGGCACCAGCTCCACGGTGAAGGAGTCCAGCCCACCGCCATGTTCCTCTGCAACGGCGCCCCAGTCCCAAGCGGCGCTCTCGTCGAACACCACGTCGCGTGAGACATGGGCGCGCCCGGAAGGCGGATGGTAGACGCGGTAGGCAGCCGATCCGGGTTCATACCCGAGAAGTACCATGGGCACACTCCGATCGTCCAGTTTTTTCACGTTCGGGCGCGTCACCTTGACGTGAGCAACGCACCCAAAGGTCCGGAAGTGCTCCACGCTGGGCCGGCTCCCGCACCACGCCTGGTACGGTGTCATGCCTGTCACACTCTTTGTCGTTGCCCTGTTGAGCAGGTGCACGGCCGTTGACACAGGCTCGCCCCAAAAACGAGCCGGCACGCCCTTCGCCTTGAGCAAGCTTCTTGCCATGCCGACGATCGTCTGGTTCCGGCGCTCGACCACGCCGTTTTGCTGCGGCGTGTATGGAGCGGTGAGCTGTCGGTGCACCCCCAGCTCAGCGAAGAACTCCCCCAGACTTGTGGAGTTGAATTCACCCCCGCGATCGGTACGCAGGGTCTTGAGACGATAGCCTGACTCGCGCTCTGCTGCCGCCTGGAACTGACGGAGCACAGTCTCCGCTTCGTCCTTCGTCATGAGCAGCCGTATCCACATATAACGGCTCTTGTCGTCGACGAGCAGGAGGAAGTATCGCTTGCCTCCTGGCGTCGCGGGGGAGATTGGGCCGCAGAGGTCGGCGTGAACGAGTTCGAGCACCTCTCCGGCGCGGTTCAGTGCCTGGCGGGGAAAAGGAATTCGCCGGTGCTTCCCGGCCAGGCACGCCTCGCAAACGCGGTCCACCTCATCGAGGAGGGGCAGACCGCGCACCATGTTGCCCCGTGCGAGCGACCGGAGCGCCTGGAATCCGATGTGGCCGTAGCGTGCGTGCCACAGCCATGCTTCGTCGCCAGCGTGCACTGCAAGGCACACTGGTCGCGCCAGGTTCAGGCGCAACATGTACAGGCGTCCGTGGCCACGCTGCACACGCGCGACTAGCCGCCCGCTCGGGTCGCGCAGCTTGAACTCGCCGGCGAATGTGCGCGTCGTAGCCACTCTCGTCCAGTTGACCTACACTGACGATGTTGCTGCACAACCTGGGCATATAGTACACCTCCGACAGAATGAGATGCTCACCGTTGAGGCACTGGAAGAGGACGGTTCCTCTCCCCTTGATCTGCACCGTAGACCCGTCCCCCAGCTTCACCGCGCCGCGCACACCACAGTCCAGCTCGGAGAAGATCTCGCGCCGGCCGGACATGTGGTTGCTCGCGCCTGTGTCCAGGAACCAGGCCGTGTCGTACTCCCCTCCGTTCGGCGCTGTGCGCGCCTGCGAGTGCTCCTCGTTGAGCAGGACGTGCTCCACGGGTGTCTCCGTGGGTGCGGTGAGCACGCACAGACTCGCCAGGAGGAGCGTGGACTCCTCGGTGCCGCCCTCCGTAAGGTGGACCTGCTCCTTGCGCTCGCGCCTGGGCTCGGTGCAATCGCGCGAGAAGTGCCCCATGTGGTTGCAGTTGTAGCATTTTACCTTGCTCATGTCACGGCCGCCACCGCGGCCACCGGAGCCACCGCCCCTTCGCCCCTGGTTCCTGCCGCGGCCGCCTCCTCGGCCGCCGCCACCATTGGCGTTGGCTCCGCCAGAGCCCTGTCCGGACTCGCGCCCCTTCTTGCGCGCCTCCCACTGCTGTTCGGTGAGGAGGAGCTGTCCGCTGCCCTGGGTCGCCGCGGGCACGGCGCATCGCTCCTCGGCTGTGCGCAGCCGCCCGATCAACTCCTCGACCGAGACCGCACTCAGGTACAGAAGAGTCTCAATCGCCACTGCGATCTGCGTGTATCGGGGAGGAACAACACGTAATAGCTTCTGCACGACTCGTACCTCCTCGATGTTGTCGCCCAGCGTGTGCAGCTGATTGACGAGGCTGGTGATGCGCATGCCAAAAGCGTCGAGGATCTCGCCGTCGTGGAAGGCGATCTGCTCGAATTCCGCGCGTAGTCGTTGCGCGGTGGCTTCACGCACGCGGTGTACTCCCATCCGCATGACCTTGATGGTGTCCCAGGCCGCCTTGGCCGTCTCCTTGACGACGAGCATCTCCGGCGGAACGGCTCGAAGGAGGACGCCGAGCGCGGACTTGTCGTCGCGTACGTGCTGCGCGTTGCCCTCGATCGCGTCCCAGAGCCCCCAGGACTCCAGGTGGACCTTCATCACTAGCGACCATTCGATGTAGTTGGTCGAGGTGAGGGTCGGGAACGTGGTGCCGGCTCCAGGCACGAACGGCACGCGCTCCGTGGCCGCCGCCTGGTGGATCACCACCTGCCGCTCCTGCCTCACGCGGCTTCGCCCGCGGCTGCGCTCCCGTGGTGGAGTCGCCGAGCGTGCCAGCCCGCCCCCGCCTGCGTTGAGGGCCACCGCCGCCGCCGCGGATCCGTCCGGCCGTTCTCCGTGATCGGACATGGTCAGGATCGCCAAAACGAGGCTCTGATACCACTTGTTAGAAATCTAGACACTCGATTTCACAATCACAGAGAAGACAGAGTTTTGCGTCGCATGCAAACTTGCGACTTTTCCCGTTTTCTTTACTCTCTATTTATTTGTTACAGAGGAAGGAGAGGCAGGTGGAGATCCTATCTATGCGCCACGACCCGCCGTGCTCGCGCCATCCCACGAGCGCTGATCGTGCCTCCTAGTCCACCTGCGAGGCTACCGGGCCGTGGTGACCACGTCCAGCCCGCCCAACTAAGCTACTTGCATTGCACGCACAAGTTGCGGCTCATGCAGTCCGTTTATTTGACAGGAAATAAAACTAGACTAAAACCCTAAAGCCAACATCTAGATTAGTTAACACAGCTTAGTAAGCAGCCTCTAGGTGTTCCTCAACTTAATTTATGGTTCTGGCTAGCAATATTTGTCGCAGGGTTTTGTGGTCTTTTCTAGAACAAGACCTGAGTTTATTTTAGTTAGCAACTGGTATTCTAGCTTTTAAGGTTTCATCACTTTGGGATCAATGTTTTGAGTTCAAGTACAATTGATCCATATTGGCATGCTAAATTAATGTGGCTCTCGACTATGCCGCTCAAATCTCTCTTGTCTGATTCCGTCTCTTGAAAATTGGACAGACGACGAGGTCCGACAAGTACTATGCCACTCAAATCTCTCTCGTCTGATTCCGTCTCTTGAAAATTGGATCATCAACCCGTATGTATTTGCAGTTTTGCTTGGAAGTTTGCATGACACTTTGATAGAGCGCTTTTGTATGACACTATGATAAAGCGCACAATGGCTCCTCGGTTTTTAGAGATACTAATTGAATGCCTGTGTGTTACCGCGGAACGATAGCAATGCCGACCCGAACAACTTCGGCTTGAAACTAAGGGAATTGTTTGCCATCAATCAGGCAACATCAGCCAATGGGATCATTGAGAATAGAAAACTGCATGAAAACAGTGTTGCTCTTCAAATATTCCTACACCAGGAGTCTACCCCCTCCCGTCAACCTTAAATAATGCTCTGCTTTCACGCGTTCACTCTTAAATGGGCCAGTTCAAAGCAGCTACATAGACGCGACAGGGTGCCCGCATTTGGTACACAGTCCTTGCATTACGCGGGGAATAGGATCCGCAGGAAAGCACAAAGTTCATATCAATTTAAAAATCGGAAACTCATGAAGACACGCGCAAAGTTCATAACATATTTAAAATCAGAAAATCCTGAAGAAATGTAAATTTTGAGGGAACCAATGTTTCACAGATCAGAACATACTCCTATGCACACAGCAAAAAAATGTACTTCTACAGTACAAATAAATAACGCTAATCACATAACTGAATAACCCCACTGAGAACAATATCTGCACCAAATTTACATTGGCATAACTCAATCACGCAATTCATGCTCCATCGATAAAGCTTTATTTTACTCTATTCCTCAATTACCTTGTAGGAGGCGGGACTTCCTTAAAGAATCTATCGATTTCCACGATGGCAACTCCGTACTTATGTCCAATGGCGAGGCTACATACATATGATACTCTGGTCAGACATCTGAACTGTGGAATAACATTGTGAAGAAAAATCCCCATGCTCAATTATAAAACCGTCCTACTTTGATCCCGTAATTTAATGGTTGTTTCGGATAGCTGCTATATGGAACATGTTTTAGCAAAACGGCTTAAAGAGGATTTTGGGAAAACTAGTTCAAGTTGTTTTTTCGGGGTGTAAACGTTCAAGTTGTTGTTTTGTTAAAACTGATTTATGGAAATACTTTGTTTGGAGTTAATAACTTCAAATAGGAGACATGTGTAATATTAGATGAAGTTTCATATCTGACTCAAGATCACAACCGATCTTTGATGCTGCCACTAGTTCAGGTGATCCTCAACCTCGAGGAATAGCCCAAGCTGCCTTTCGGAACCAGCCAGTGTATCTTCACGCTAGGCATCACCGTCCTCTTTGTCTCCAGCACGTCCCGACGGGCCATCTCCCTTGCCCTGGACCTCGCCTCCTTCTCCTGCCTTTCCGAAGATTCCTTGCCAAGGGCGATCAGTTCGTGTGTGCTCTGCTGGATCTGTACTGTCAATGCTCTAATCTGAATATGAGCTGCTGCAATAACTGCTGGAATTTTAGTTAGAACTGCTGCTGCTGCAATCACATGCAGAGTTTGAATTGGAATTACTTCTGCTTGAGATAGGGTTGTTGATGATGATTGCATCTTCATCAAGATTGTTCACCGGTGAGGCTTTGCCACAAATGGCCACGTACTCGACATCTCCCTCCTGTCTGGTCATCCTCTTTGGCAGGTGGCAGCGACCATGGGCAAGGGCTGGCACTGGCAGACTGCTTCGAGGGTAGAAGTAGCGGGTGGGGCCAATGACAAATAAGGGTCAACAGTGGAAAAATCTTTCAAGGCCGGCGCTACAGGCCGGGGAC
Source organism: Triticum urartu (assembly GCF_056163025.1). NCBI lineage: Eukaryota > Viridiplantae > Streptophyta > Magnoliopsida > Poales > Poaceae > Triticum > Triticum urartu. The sequence continues at coordinate 1,763,807 of NC_141875.1, forward strand.
GGCGGCACCACCGCCACCCCAAGAGCTTCGCGTATCAAGGACAAGCTTTGGGAAAACAACGATGGAGTTGACTCACCGAATGAGATTTTATAAAAATGTATATTAATCTTTTTCCCTAAATGCGAAAATACGGGTGTAGGAGTACGGAAGCACTGCTCTTTCATTGACTATGTTAGTACTTTTATCCCCTCAGAGGGCTGTTTGAGATTGGATGTTGGCACTGGACGAGATGGCTTTAGTTTGTTAGCCCGCTTTGTTCCCACCAAAAATTTGAAAAGAAGATGTGTGGGGCTAAAGTACAAGAGTTATAGGATTTATTTCGGCTACCTTCTTGTGGCCTTGATGTTTGCAAAACAGACAACCTCGCTGAGACCGAAATTAACCGTTCTTTCACACCTGCAAAATTACGAGTCATACTATTTATTTCTAAACTTCTTACGGAATTTAGCTAGCCATGTATACTCTACATCATAATAAACAAAAAGAAAAGCAGAGGAAGAGAAGGGGAATGGTGTAGCCATGCTATTGGCCCTCTGGTTTGTATATAAGGACTTGAGTTGAAAGCATGCTTGTAGTTAGAGTGTATTACTTGTGGATTGTCTGCTTTCTCCCGTATGGATTCTGACCCAAATTTAAACATCCACGTGTTACTATGTGATTGTTGTTCAAAGGAGATCTAACATCTACATTTATTTACTATAATGACCATCACATGTGTTTCTTTAGTACAGTGACCCTGAAAATTTAAAAAGAACTATGCCCGAGGGGAGTAGTAGGAAGCCACAATGGATTGTAGCGGCTGCTGGAGCGTTATACCTGTAGGTTGTGGAGTCGTGGAGAGAAACACAATAGCTCTTTGACGCGGTAACCAACACTGCTGGACGATCTGGGTGGCAATCGATCACACCAACACTACAGGGATCTTGGAGCCCCTTGATTTCACTGATACATGTCTGTGTTCGCAAATCCCAGATCTGATTGATATTAGAAAATGAAGGAGAGACTTTATTAATGTGAGATGTGAGTCATGCATGCATGCAACCACGCAGTACAACATCTGATATCATTTGTTTGTTTGTATGTCTGATAAGTATCTTTTTGTTTTGTTGAATTAAGATGATGATCTAGAAGCCATACGCGTGCCGTCCCAGTTGTTGAGCTCGAAGACCATGCCGATCCTGTAACAATGTAGTGCTGCTGATCAACACACGTGGGATAGTAATCAACACAGGCCTGTACCCTTTCGCAGTTGAGGCTGGAGAAATGAGTGGGGGATAAAATTCTCCAGATCTGTGAACGAGAAATAAATAAATAATATCAGATGGACAATCGATATTTATTTGTAGCTACATACGAGGACGAGTAAAAAAAGGAATAGTAGTAATAATTAACCTTCACTGTGCCGTCATAGGAAGCACTGGCAAAAGTGTTGGCGTCATGCGGATTAAACTTGACTTGGTTCACCCAGTGCAAGTGCCCAGTGAATGTCCGGATGCACTCCCACCCCTTCTCCCAGTTCCAAAGCTTGATTAGTTTGTCGGAAGATGCTGACAGCACAAATGGTTGAGTCGGGTGAACGGCCAATGATGTGACCCAACCATGGTGAGCTTTGAATTCCTTGACTCTCTTCATTGTCATACAGTCATGCACGTGGATGTACCCGTCCGTATCACCCACCACGAACAATTGCTCCGTCGACTTCATGATAAACCTAACGGTGTTAACAAACACCCTAGAGGAGACAAACATTCTGATGGCATGAGCCCACCCAGGGTAGAATTCACGCTCCATCATTCTTGTCTGCATCGCACAAAAGGTATGGATACAATTTGAAATCAGTGTGTGAGGGCCCAGCCCATCAATGCATCCCAACAAGAATATGGATACAATTGGAAGTCAGTATGTAAGTATATGTGAGGGCCCACCACATCAATGCATCCCAACAAGAATACGGCTGCATCCTACGTATATACATACCTGGGTCTTGTAGTTCCAAATGTCAAGTCGTCTGTTATGGCCTGCCAAAATCCTGAGAAACATAGTAGGCATAGAAAATAATTATTAAAACTAGTCATCAACCTGTGCACATGCACTAGATAGCTTAATACTATTAGGGAACAAGGTGATAAAATACCCCGATGACACGTGATGCACTTAATTTTTTTATTTACAAATATATTTTTGTGTGGGAAAAATACATCAATCTTGAAGCAAAAGAAAATTGTATTCGCTTAGGCCGGATTACATAGTTTACAGGCAAAATGTATATGTTTTTTTCTCCCACTCATTGTACTATTTTAAGCTGTAAAGCTAAAATCTAAAGAGCTTGTGTTAGCTCAAGACCAACATGTTTTTATTTGTCAAACTACATAAAATGCTCTAATGAGCTAGTGTTAGCTCAAGATCAACACTTTTTTTAACAAACTACATAGAATTAATGCTCAGACACAACTCATTTCTTTGAGAGTCGATCTCGCGTCCTGGCAAGAAGTAAGTTGATCTCGAACGGCTCACAAGAATTGAGCTTTTCTTGCATCCCTAGTTTTCACAAGGAGCAAGAACCACATAAAGTGCCCCGGAGGAACTAAAAAATTTATAATCCCTGGACGTGACTCGTACCGAGATGAAGGTCAAGCGTAGAGGTTATATATGGGCTGCTGCATTTAGCTGTATAGTAGGCAAAACTTATGCTTCCACCGGTTTCTAGAAAATTTACATCATACACGTCGCTCTCTAGGCGCGGTAGTCGGAATCGCCCTTGCCGGTAGCCCGGCCTCGGTGCTGGCGCCTTGGAGGCCTCGTGGCCCAGCTTGGTCAGACTTTGCGGAAGAGGAGGAGGACTGCACCAGCACGCTTTGTGACTTCATCACAGTGGTCGGGTCCCCTGGCTCGATGTTAGCAGTGCGGGGCCTTGTCTTCCCACCAGGGAGTTGTCTTTGTCCTGGGTGCAGCGGGCATTCCCCGTTGGGGTTATTCACCGGGGAGGCGGAACATGGCATCGCCGTGGGAACTTCCTGGCCAGTGGAAGCGGGGCGGTGTGAGGTACGCAGTCTGTCGGCTGCGCTGCTCTCGAGTGCGACTGTCGTCGGTGCTTCCCCAGTGGGCACAAGACTGCCATCGTTGACCCTCTCGCAGATGGGGCAAGGGTTCCACCATGGAACCGCCCTCACTCTTCCTCGGGATGGGCTAGTACTAAGGCCTAGGTTGACCAAGCTCTCTCCTGGCCCACGGGCCCCTGCCAAGATGTCCGGGTGCTCCATTCAACGAAATTAAGGACAGTATAACTGAGCCTAAAGAGAGCTCTCTCACGCCCTCAGCGTTTTCAGCCGCCAGATTCGTGTTAAATTAGTTTTTGGCCGTCCGATATTTCTCTAAGCGCCAGTTATCCGCGATTTGGGCTGGCTGTCCTAATAGGCCGCTATTCTGGAAACTTTTTCAAAGGCCTGTGGTCAATTGGGCTTCTACGCACAGCCCATTTAGGTAGAAACTGATCCGACGCTCCGCTAGGAAAAACTGTTCGCTCAAACAGGAGGAAACAGATCGGTGGGGGCGCTCGATACAGGGGGGATGCCGGCGACGCGGGCTATCCGCGATGGGATTCAGCGTCCGCTGGTCTTCTCAGTGGATCGAGCCGAGGCGCTCAAGGAGATCCAAAGAAGTGAGGCCTTCTCGGTGGATCCAGCCAAGACGCGCGAGGGCATCTACTCTTAGAATCTATTATGATTTACGGTGTTCTCTCTACTCCAAAATGAATGCAGTTCTCGGATTCGAGGTGGGTTGTGCTTGGTGCCTGGATGGGTTGGTTCTGCTCGATTGTAAGGTGGGTCATCAAAAGTACTCCCTCCGTTCCTCAATATAAGTCTTTGAATATATTCCACTATGGACTACATACGGAGCAAAATAAATGAATCTACACTCTAAAATGCATCTATATACATCCGTATGTGGTTCATAGTAAAATCTCTACAAAGACTTATATTTAGGAACGGAGGGAATATAAAGCAACATTAGTATTTTCCACTTCTTATGCAAAACTGTGACTATCGGAATTGTAAATCTGAAAAAGTTCTCAATAGAATTTGCCATTTGTGTCGGCTGGATGCAAGAATGTTGCTTATTTAGCTCATAAAGTGTTTGCTTCATGTTCCTAAACTTGGCCTGAATAGATGTTGGTCATTGTATTTTAAGAGGTGTACACTAATTAATTGTTGTACAAAGCTCTTTCCATTTTCTATGAAAATCCAACATTTTGCTTAGCCCAGTGTATCATATTGACTGCGCAAGAGATGTACCTTACATTCAGTATTAAACTATTAATAATAGTGCACACTCAGACCTTGCCTTTGATGGTTGCTGCTGCTATAAACTTGAGATTCTCCGCATAATATTATCCTCCCTGCATATACGTAGCACTGAATTTCTAGGTTGAGCAATTATTTACGAGAGAAAGATTAAAGCCCGAGTGTAGTCATTTTGATATATAGCGCACTTTGCATAAGCTCTGCCTGAAGTCCAATCGATCAGTATGTTTTCTTCCTATTTTTGGAACCATTTGTAAGTTGATCCAGTTTGGAGAATATATCCTACGTCAGGAAGATGACGTTTCAAGTGCCAAATGAAGACAATAACTAATAAGATGGCTTTTATTTTGATTGTATAGGTCAGCAAATGCAGCAGTTGGTGTGATCGCAGCAACAAATGCTGAAAAAGCACTCGAGGTTCTTACTTCTAAACAAGGCTCTAACGTCATGCTTAATTCTGCAGATCTGATTTACCATTGTTTGATATATTATTCTCTTTGCAGATGTTGTGAGATATGTGTGGCATTAATCTTCTGCTGCCCTACGTTTTCCCTTTCCCTCTCTTTACATACAAACATTTATATAAAAACTTAGAGGTGGCACTTGGGAGTGTTTAAAAGACTGGCATCTAATATCTTGGATGCATGATTGCGTATTACACCATGTTTATCCTGCTCATGTTCTCCTATTTTGAACTCCAGCCTTGAACTTGAATGCCAGAGTCCATAGCTACTTGCCGTCCCTAGGCGAGAGGTCGTCAAGATGGCCGCCGTGCCGGCTGTTCCTTCCCCTGCCGTTGCGGCCAAATGTGTTCCCCTTCTAGGTGAGATCTGCAGCGCCTCTCTCTGTCTCTCAAGCCCTAATCAACGTTGTGGCAGCGACCGCCATCACAGACGACATGCCATACTCTCACTTCCAGGCAACGAGGCGGCGGTGCGTGCGCCCCCAAAATAAATCCATATGCGAGCAAATCGTCTCAGTGTTGCCTCCACCTGAGCGACATCTACAAATTCGTTCAAGGCCCCATCTGGTTGTTATATTGGGCAGAGAGAAAAAACATAGCCTACAGGTTCGACTCTTAAATCCAATGGTTCGTCTTCATATTTCTAATAGGATGGATTGACACTATTATTTTGCTACATTTATGGAAGTAAGTCAAACTATCCTCATGTGTGATTCTCTGCATAATATTCTCCCTGCATATATGTAGCACTAATTTGTAGGTCGAGCAAATCATATACTAGAGAGAGATTAAAGCCTGAGTTTATTCATGTTGCAGGATAGCGATCTTTGCATAAGCACTGCCTGAAAGCCAGTTGATCAGTATGTTCTCTTGCTATACCATCGTTGATTAGTATACTTTGTTTGATAATATTTTCCTTTCTATGATGATGCATGTTGACTAGGTTTGTTATCTCCAATTCTCCATAGGTATCTATGTAAATATGTCAACGTGATGTTTAGCATTGCAAACTGAACTTCATATTTATATCTTTTATTTGTAGTGGACTGTATTACAATTAAGTCTTTACAACCTGAACATGATAGCGATGACATATTCTTTGCTCTCTCCCCGTGGTGGAATCCAAGTTAACTTCTAGGGCACTTGTAGGTGAGGGAAATGATGGCAAGCTTTTGTTCCCCTTCTATTGAGCCTTTTTTCTCCAGGAACGGCGTCAATACCACATACCCACAAACTGCTCTTGTTTGGAGGTGGGCCCTATATTAGCATTTTGCTGCCCTATACATTGTTTGATTTTGTTCGACCAATTCCTTTTTTCTCTATTTTCCTTCATTAATCATCATGCATTTGGTTATGGATATGTGTGGGCATCTACAATTAAAAAGCAGTCTCGCTTCATGGTTGTGGAATTGTTCTCATTAGTTTGGAGGAACATGTCTTGGTCATGATTTAATCGTTCGACCAACTATTACAATCTGAATCCAATGGGACTCCACACTTTGGCATTCAATCTTCTTACATAAGATCTGGTGCAGGCATCATCTATTGAGGCTTTGCATTCCCTGTCAATGAGTACATCCGGTGTCAACCATTTGCTCTGCTCCGGTAACACATGTCGCTCACTCCACGATCTAATAGTTCTGTATTTTGTGGACCCAATTAAACCTCTGTGTCCAGTTATAGTTGTAAAATAGTAGTGCATGGTTCAGTTGTATGAGCATATCACATTGACCTCTCCCTAGAAGCAAGCACATCTTTTTGACTGTGAGGTGTAACTTGTCTTTCTCTTACAAAATTTTAAAAATGGCACACATCCTATAAGCTAATGTTGGGATGTTAATATTTTAATAAATAATTTTACAAATAGAAGCAAAGTTCAGCTACAACTAGGCTTTTATTTACTATATTTCTTTGCTTTTGTTTAATTGGGTTCTTTTGTTATTGAATATAAAAGATTTAAGTTTGCTCTTCTCCTTTCCTTCCATAAAAATAATCCATCATATGCATATTTCTCTCTAAGCCTTCCCTTGCAGATATGGAACCAGAGGATAGTATTCCATTCTTCGATGAAATATTGCCTATTGAGAGAGTTGTCTTTCGGGCAGGTGGTAGCTTTTGGCTGTTTATATATGTTGATTTATAATTCTTTTCTGGTGTTCACAAATAATTGATTTGTTACATATTTTCCAAGACTAATTATGTATGTAGATTATTAACTTTTTTTATTAGTGTGGAACATGCGTGTCTTTGTCTACACAAACATAACTTTATTTTCACAAGTCCATGCATTACAAAAGTTTTTAGCATCAAGTGAAAAAATAGCTGGGCGCAGCAACGCGCGCCATCAATGATCTAGTCACTAATTAAGAGGTACCCCTTACATCGGTTATCCCGAACTCCTCTGATGGTGACAACCGACGCATCGCATGTGGACCACTTGTCGTCACTATGGAGTTTTGGTGGGTTTTTTCACAGCCATTCGTAAGGAATATGAAGTTGGTTGTGTTTTTTAAGATCTGTTTAAAAAAAAATATCGTGAACCGTGAGTTCAAATTACAAACCGTGTTCACCATTGTATTCCTCATGTGGAGATATTGAAATTTAACGTGCACGTTGATAGGTCTTGATGAACTTATTTTTGGGTGAAATTTATGCTCCCAGCTAGCACTAAGTTGTGCTCCCAACTGGCACTAAGTTGTGCTCGCAACTAGTATTAACATGTGTGCTCCTAACCACACTAATCTATGCTCCCAATGTGAACTAATCCGTGCCTAGCTAGTACTAACCCATGTTCCCAACGTGAAGCACAACTGTGCTCCAAACATGAATTAAACCGTGCTCCCACCTATTACTAATTAACTCATGCATCCACCTAATACTAACCCGTGCTTTGAATGTGAAGCACAATCTATGCTCTTGCGTGAAGCACACTTGTGGTCCCATGTGGAGCACATGTGTTCTCGTATGTGAAGCACACATGTGCTCCACGCAGAAAGCACACCTATGCTCCACCAAAAAACCAGAAAAAAAACAAATACATAAAAATAAATAAATAAATCAGGAAAATAATAATAAATCTGTTCCTAAGGGAGAAGAGTCCAGTTGGCAACACATCCAGTGCTAAGGGAAAGTGCCCCTGCAGGTGGCACTCATGGATAAGTTCCTCCCTTGATTCAATATGACATGTCCTAGTTAAAGCAAGCGGCACTGCGGGAATGGATCTAGGTCGTGTTGCACTAATGGAGCCGGTCATCCGATGGTTTTGGATCCAAAAGGGATTGACCAACCTGATTCTAAGGTTTATGCATCTCGCTTGGTAATTAGACGCTTGACCTCTCATGATCCTTCCGCTGCCTTCCCATTCCCAACCTCTATTCTCTTGTTTCAGAGTGAATTACAGAAAACCACCACATTTGAGTCTAGGGTAGTTGGGAACCACCATCGATGCCAAAACTATTTTTAGGGAGTTCGATAGTCATGGTCAAGTAGATATCTGACATGTATATACATGTACGCAAGTTAAAAATACCAAGGATAGGATCCCCGAGTGCTATGACTGTACCGATGAGGGGGGTATGTACGACAAACCTCACTTGGAAAATGATAAGTTCTTCTTCCTCACGCTTAAAGAGGGCTACAAATATTATGCGGTAATTTTTTTTGGGATTATATTATAATGTAATTATGAACTTATTTCCTTCTTAATTAAGCATGGCTAAAGATGTTTGCTTTAACATGTAATTTCATTTTTTCTAAATTTGAATAGTGCATCCCCTGCTATGCAAGACATTATGTCCTAGACAAGCTCTATTGTGATGACATTAATAAGGTGGATGGGAGGAAAACATACCTTAAGTTGAAACATGGGAGGAAAACTCTGTGATGTTCCACTTGATCGCTGGAGGCGGTCTCAGCCACCTCTAGTATGCGTACGACACGTTGTTTATGGTGGATGGATCCGACCATGACATCATCAACCTGGAGTTTCTCTTGCTTTGTTTTGAGCTGATGTCTGGTTTGAAGTTAAATGTCCCAAGAGCGAGGTGGTGGTTCTGGGTTATTACTCGCTAGACGATTAGCAACACATTGCGAACAACCCGAATTACCTGCTCCCCGCCTTCCCCATTATCTACCTGGGTTTTCCAATTAGTGACTCGTGGATCCTAATCTAGGACTTAGGCGTACTAGTAGAGTGGTTTAGGTCCCGTATGGAGCCATGGCAGGGCAAGTTCATGTCCAAAGTCGCTAAGAATATCCTAAATAACCCTCTACCCTACCCATGTTCCTATGGGTTTGTACCTTCTCTTCGATCTGATCCACACAGAGATGGACAAGGAGGTTTATCACTTCTTTTGGCAGGGGCCCGATGAGAAGTAGAAGTACCACATGGGCAAATGGGCATAGGTTCGCTATCCCATAGACCAACGCGGTGTAAGCCTTTTCCCTCTAGGAAGGGTTGGCGAGAGTTTTACTTATATTTTCTTCTTGTGCATCGTGGCTCAATTCGTTTGGGGTTGCCTTCGCGAGGCCTTGGGATGCAATTGTTGCCCGACGCATTTGAGTGACCTTGTGGTAATTATTGAGTCTCTCACCGGTAGGAGGAGATGCCCCCTCTTGTTCTCCTTTGCAGTCATGGCTTGGGCCCTTTGGGCCTCCCACAATAAGATCGAGCCACTCGCTCCTAAAAAAATAGGATCTGGCCCGTGTCGCTCACCTGAGCGACACTGGCGGTGACCATTCGCTTAGACGCCATCCCCGTCTAGCCATTCTCCTCCTCGTTATGACCATAGGAGGCCTTCGGCCGAAGGCCGTGTAGCAGAGGGTGGCGGCAGGGCTTCTTCCGTTGATGGCACATGGTACAGCTTGTGCATGGGACGACGACTACAGGTAGGACATGGCTAGTGCTGGTTTTCTGCGGTGCTCGAGGCCGGTGTGCTTCCCGTGCTCTTCCTCGTGTCCCGGTGTTGCTCGCTTTGTGGTGCCACTCGGCCCAAGGGCTGGGAAATCACACTGCATTGGGGCTCAGCGGCGCGTCTCCGATGCGGGTGACGGCAGGGTTCGACGAGTGGCGTCTTGTGGCTCGGCGAATGCACGTGATGGTGGTGTGGTTCTATCCTAGATGGCGTGCCATGGGACGGTTTGTTTGGCTGTGGCGCGAAGGACGGTGAAAGCCGTGCTTGGATTATTTTTGGGCCGACGATGGCGACGTCTTTGGGCATCATTACGTTGTCGAAGGTGTCGTTGATGCCATTCTCATCTACCTACCTGCTGCTTCGAGGGAAACCCTAGGTTACGGTAATCTTGGATCAGACGATGACATCAATGGTGTCTTTTTTCTCTCTTGGGAGCATTGTCTTGGAGCTGCATCAGTGAGGTGGGCCAGTGGATGTTAGTAGGTTCGTGTTGTGGGGGACGCTTCCATGTCTCACCGGTGCTCTGTTTTGGGTGGCTGAGGCATTGAGCCGTAGCATGGGTGGTGATGTCGCAATATGAAGCTGGTGTGTGGCAATTTTCCGGTGAGAATCACAGCCTTAACAGGACAGTGACAACTCGTGGTGTATTGTCTGGGATGTCCAGATTTATCATTGAGAGACACTGGTGATGGAAGCATGGAATTGCCAGATTTTCTGTAGGGTGGGATTCCGGTGATGACGTATTCTCTCTCCCTGCGATCAATGGCTCCGTGATGGGCTATTTGCTTGGTGTGTGCATAGTTTACGGCTTGTGTATATTATGTCTGGGCCATATACGCTTACATCATTTTTGGTGGCTACAACTGCTTGACGTGGATCAATGTTGCTTTTCATTCCTTTCATCCGCCTAGACATAGCGTTGGTCTTTTACGGCTTTGCTATTTGCTGTCGTGATTTTTATGTGTGTGCGTTGATATTGGGGGTGTGCATCCTAGATATGAGGAGGCCGGATGTATGCTCATTGTGTTTTGTATCCCCATGATGCTTCATTGTGAGTTAGTAAAGGCTGCACTTTTTTCGAGAAAATGAACCGCCGCAAGCCTGAACATGCGACGTGAAAGCAAGGCCAATATCTTGGCGCCGCCGCTATCATTTTCGACGGCCTTGTCGATACGGCGACGCTAGAAGCACATGCTATTAACTAGGCTCTGGTACTTGCTGCTGATTTACATGTCGAGTCCATATGTATTGCCTCCGACTGCGTTGTGGTTGTGACTGCCATTGAAACGGCAGATTCAGGTCGCTATGCTACCATTCTTCAAGATATTAATCACCGCCGTGGAGGTTTTCGAGCACTCAAGGTCATTCACGAGAAGTGGGAACCCGATGGGGAAGCTCATTCCCTTCTGAAGGCGGCTTCTTCCCTTCCTTTTGGGAAGCTCATTCCCTTCTGAAGGCGGATTCTTCCCTTCCTTTTGGGCATCATGTGTGGCTTTTATGTTTTGCTCGATTTAATCTGTATCCCTATGAATATTGAGATTTAATTAAGGGTTGAGATCCTTAAAAAAATTGCATGTCTTGCTTTTATATATGCAGCAGTGACGGCTTCCTGTGTGACACCCTTCACACGATGGTTGTCCAGCTTCAAGTGGTGGCGAGTCATCTGGTTCCGGCGAGCTAGCGCCAGTCACCTCTATGTACCCGTTTCTAATTTTTGGGGGCTTGTTTGGTTGTGTCCCACAGACTTCCTGAGACCTTTTACGGTACATGAAATCATCCTGGGCTGTTTATTTTTGTGAATGATCGGTCCAGATGATGCTATACTACACCAGAATTAGTGTAGTATATTAAGGCATCAACGGTATTTTAGCCGATTCAATTCCTTAGGCTGAATTTAAGTTTTTCTTATGGAACTTGTATGTGTAAGTGTCCATCCGTAAGGGAATGTAAGAAAAAAAACTGCGGGAAGGCAGCCATGGCCGCGTCGAGCAAGTCTTACGGCCGGTCAATGAAGACGGCATTGAGCCACAACTCCACCAGCTCATCTGTTCATCCACACCAGGCTTCAGAGGTCCGCCCGTTCAAGAATACTGGCCACGTCAATAATCTCCTTCTTTTGCATGCATCGGTCGTGAGCAGATGCAACTGCTACAGGATATGATTTCAGTTGAATTCGTGCAGGACATATAGAGTCGGAGGCAGGACGTATAGAGTCGGAGGCTAGCTATATGTGTATACCTTGGAACTCGACAAACACAATGGTGCTGTGTGGTGCTTAGCGGTCGCCGAGGCACACAGCAGCGCTTATGGCATACGGTAGCGCAGTGTGGTCAGGCGAAGACCAATCGACGACCGTTTATGCAGCAGGAGGATGCAAGGTCATGGGGAGTCTAATAGGAAATTACTAAACTCCAAGGTTGAATCATATTAGCTGTTGGATCAACTTAATAATACTCCTTAAATTCGGTAATATGATGTACCGTAAAATATCTCGACTTCCTTTACCTTCGTATTTCTTGTATGGATCTTTGGTTGGTTGCTTTATCTATAATGCAAGGCTAAGGCCTGGTTTCTGAAGTGATTAAGTGTATGACACTTTGTACACACAACAAACAATAAATACCGATAGAAGCTTGAACTCACCAAGGCTCTGTAGGGTGCACATCCATTGAGCTTAGTGCAGCGTAATCACCCTCACGGAGTATGACCTGAAGTAAGCATGGTAGATCAAAACATGTGCCGTATCAGGCCGAAGACAGAAAAGGTGAAATATACGGAAAGAAAGTATCAGAGAATATCCTAGCTAGCATCTACTTGATCACATTCAAATCCATCAAGACCAACAACTAACCTCAGATGTCTTCTCACACGTTGTTGCACAGATGGCATTTAGGGTAACCTCACGAAATCCACGGCTGTTTTCTTTTCTAGCATCCTTAAAATACCTCTCAAACGAACCATCCGACAACAGTACTTCCCCTAGGATAGTCTCTACGACCATGTCAAGCACGCTCATGTTGGTCGGCGGCTGCTCTACTTGTTTCATCGATACAAAGAAGGTGTGTGTGGACCTTGGTGGCACAACACCGGATACATCTCTCAGATAACGGCCTGCCTCCGGGAGTTTTGCGACACACCTCACGGACACATGCTGATCATCCATGTTATTAGTTACATGAAATGGGCAGGACATAATCTTATTCGGCCCAAAACAGAAGTGGATCTGGAGGGGATGGACATCTATCATCTCAGAGTCCTTGACCACGCAAGTGCTGATCTGCATGCAAGAAGAAAGCCACGAGGTTAACTGCAATAAAATGGTTTCGACGCAAGCAAAGACGGGGTGCATCATACCACCCGTCTATGCCACGATCAAAGTTACGAAAAATTAATAGCCATTGGCATAACATTTTCAGGTCAGAAGCATCAGTGATATATATATATATATATATATATATATATATATATATATATATATATATATATATGTTCAAGCTTGACACTTGTTTTTGTAGGATGGGAAAACAATAAAAACGACTACAATCATAAAAGAAAAAAAGATTGTGGTATTTCTGATCGTACCTGGTCAACTAATGCCCCATGATAGTTTTCTTGTGTCTCTGTCTCAGTTAGCATATTAACAATATCCCCTATAGTTGGCCTTTTCTGCCGATCGGTCTCCAAACAGCTTAAAGCAATTTCCATGCATATATTTACTTGTTCAGAATACGACTCCAACAAATACCCGGACGCTGCTGATTGTAGCCTATTCCTCCAATTCCCATGCACCTGGCAATTCAGAACACATCGAACGTTAGTTTATTAGATTAAAGAAAACAGAGCGCTAGCAGTGACAATATACGGCTTATCTTAATTGGTAGACGTAATTCTTACAATCTCAGTGAATTGCTCAGAGGTCATTTCAGCACTTCTGCAGTGGCCTGTAGGACCTGCAATTATCTTTATAACTACAACTCCCAGGCTGAATATATCCAGTTTATTTGAGATTATTCGATGATGTATAAACTCCGGTGGTAAGTACCCACTGCAAGCACGACACAACAGGTATATATGTTACTGGCATTCCCTGTGCCTAACACAAATAGGAATTCTCTGCTTAGAAAATAAAACAGTTCACATGAAGAAAAAGCTTACAGTGTTCCTATAGGACTATTAGTGCTATGAGATTTTTCTTCCTTGAAGAATCTGGGCAGTCCGAAATCAGCAATTTTCGGGATCATGTTCTTATCCAGCAATATGTTGGCTGGTTTTAGATCAAAATGAAAAATAGGAGGCTTCAGTTCCTCGTGAAGGTACTTCAAACCATTGCAAATACCCTTGATTATAGCGTAGCGCGTGCGCCAACCATGTCCATTAAATTCGTCTATATAAATAGAGACAATATTAGAATTCTTGAAACATGTATACAAAAAATGAGAAGTTACCATGCTACGTACGTACACAAATCAAGCATCATCACAGATTTACCAAAAAGAGAGTCGCTAAGGCTTCCATTTTCCATAAACTCAAAGCAAAGCGCCCTCTTTGTCACATCAGCAAGAACCTTACTGTTGTTGTACGGCAAATATTCACGTCTTGTTTCATGGCAATAACCAACTAACTGCATGATGTTCTGGTGTTGCAGATTTGCAAGATTGTAAAATTCCTTATCAAATTGCACATCGTCATGTCCTGACATGTCGTGAAGAATCTTTACAGCAAGTTTTTGACCATCTTCCCGCTTCCCCTATTGGACATATACTGTTTAGTTCTCTGATTGCAGGGATATATGTGGCATCCATAAAGCAGAAAATATTACTCAAGTATACTCATACTTGAATAGGAGTAGATTTTTGGAAAATCATATATATATATATGCAAGTTGCTCCTCAACAAGAATGATAGAAAATGAATATAAGAAAACGGTGCCATTTCTAATCATATACTTATGAAATTGAGAATGGTTAATCATACCAGGTAAACTTTTCCGTACGAACCGCTGCCAATTACCCGGTCCTGAGAGAAATTATCTGTCATAATTTCCAGTGAATGGAGTGGCACACGGCTTGGCCCATCAGCCATGTTATTGGTTCACCTGGATGTAAAAGCAGAAGAAGCAGGAGCATGTTTACACAGATATAATAAACGTTAGCTCAGATTTCTAAGCAATCTAACTTGTCGGCTCTTTCTTGGTTCTCCGACGGCAATCCAATCGAGCTTTGTACAACGTAGATCTACAGTCGAGCTTTGCACAAAGCAATTACAGCACGACTGCCATACACGCACAAGAGATCGGCGAGGATAAGTAGTAGAGTCAACGGAGAGCACTAACCTGCAGCTGCAGAGGAGGACTTGCAGCGGGGAAATATGAGAGGAGCGCTCAACAAAATGCAAGTGGAAGGAAGGAAGGAAGGGAAACGAGGCGTCTCTTCTCCGATCCATACCTGTATATCTGTATAATTTGCAAGTGTGGACGAACATGCGATGTGTGTGTTGACCCGTGCGGTAGGTAAAGACTCCGTGGTTCCACTTGCATAGCCCGCTCGTGGTTCGTGGAAGGAAGGCTCCGCGCCATGTAGCTGTACCGATTCGTTGCTCCGTCCCAATCAATCGGCGAGACGCCTGGTTTTCCTTCTCTCGCCCCATCTCTGACTTCTCGCACTGCCGGTCGCCACTGCCTACTCCGCGGCCATGGGGAAGGGAGGCCGGCATGCCGCTGTTGCTGTGTGTGCGCGCAGCAGTTGTTGCTTGGATGGGCACTCCCATCCCTGATGGCCTTCGCTGCTGCAAAGCCTCCTGGGAAGCTCACCAATGCGCCAGCTCCCTCCCAGTTCATCGTAATGTTTTGCACGCTAGGTGCTTGACAAATTGTCCAGGTGTGCTAATGGTCTTTTTATGGTTGTGCTGCAGGCTACATTTGAGACCGAGAGGGCGAGACCTTGGAGCTAGCTTCGTTTCCTATCCTATTTGCTAAAGGATTTGGTGGGTCCTTGTTCTTCAGTTTTTCCCCTCCATTCCTCTTGAATCTGTAAAGAATAAATATCTGTTGTTGGTAGTCTAGGTATCACGACTGTACACAATTTTTGGGTGCATCAAAGTGTAAATTGACATGCTACTTTGAGGTTGATAGATGATACTATTAGCTTTGTACTCTAAGGCTCGACCCTCTCTCGCGCCGCCACCCGCGAGGTGGCCGAGGAGGGCCTCCCGATCAAAACGCCGCCAGTCTACCTCCTCCTTCCTCGCCGCTGCCAGAGATTGCGGCCGGGCAAAGCCCGACCGGCGGCGGCGGTGGCGGGGCTAGATCTTCCTCTCGCGTGACAGGGCGGAGCGGGCCGCTCTCGTCGGGTCAAGGCGTAGCACGGGCGCGGGGCACCGCGGCGCTGGGGCGCGCCGGAGCAGCTGCTGCATGGGGGCGTTGCGGCGTGAAGGGATGCATGGTAGGAGGGGCGTGCCTCGAGGCAGCGGCCGGATCTGGCCGGTAGGTGGCGCGGGCCGGAGGTTACTGTTCCCCTTCCGGTGGCAGTGGCTGAGGCAGTGGTGAAGTTCACGTGTCTCGCGTGCCGCGGTGGCGGCTGGCAGATCGGATCTCCGGGCGGCAGGTGGTGGCGGCGGCCATGCTGTAGATGCTCAACCTCGGGTTCGGCTTCGGATTGCGGTGGTGGTGGTCATCTCCTCCGTCGGAGGTGGCCGGCCTGAGGCTGGGTGGCCGGATCTCGAGATCCGTCATCTAGTCCCGGTGACGAGTTGGGGAGACATAGTTGCCGGTGAAAACCGAGCCGAAGGCGGCATTCGGCGTCGTACATTGATGAAGGCATCATCCTGTAACTACTATCGACCCACTCGTACTGCTCCGGGGAACACCCTAAGAGCTGGTCTTCCAGATCGGACGATGGCGTCACTGCGGCATCACTGCGACGTCGTTTCTCTCTTAGAAGCATCGTTTGTGGAGCAACATTGGATGATAGAGGCAGGAGGTGGAGCGGCTTCATCTTGCACGGAGGTTCGGTGGAGATGTCAAGTCATGCCTAGCCGACAGCTGCTACGCTTTGTCATGCCTGTTCGGCAGGTGCTACGCATGACTGATCTTCCAGGGACTTCAAGCTGTGTCGGCTGGTGGTACTTTGCGGCATGGTGCTTCGGTGTACCGTTAGCAACCGCGATGTGCTCAACAGTTTGCGCGCAGGGAGGTGGTGCCGTTGGGTGTCATGGTGGCGTCGACAGAGGACCGGACTGGCAAGGATGATGTGGATCTCTTTCCTGAAGATGGGTTAACGGTTTGATGATGATGGCGGCCTATAGAATGTGTGCATGTGGTGCACGCTTTAGGTTTGCTGCACTAGTTGTAGGTTCCGATACGTTATTGGATGGATCGGCGACGACACCGGTTTTAGATATGGGGAGTGAGAGCACTTCACATTATTAAGTTTGTAGGTGTGAGTAGTGGCTTCGGGTGGCTTGATGTATGTTCTGGTCAGATCTTTGTTGAATAATTAATAAAGATGGATGTATACATCGATTGATGCAGAGGCCAGTGTCTTAACCTCCTTTTCCAAAAAAGAAAAGCTTTGTACTCTAATTATTTCTCACTTTTTTGCGGGCAGTCAGCGCAAGTGACATTTTGTTACAGTTTCCCCTTTCTTGATGCCTTTGCAACATCATTCCAGATTGGAGAAATTCTTATTATGAAGTAAATCAATTGACTCCCTTTGAACTACTACTAAAACTGAAAACGCACAACTTCTAGTTGGCTTCAACAGAATAGCAGCCGATCCAACCATGACTAGCTGGAATTGGTTCACTTACCAAAAGAAAACAATGTTCTTCTTTGTCAATTGGGCCAAAGAGACAATCTTGGTTCGTCAGACAGATATCATAAGAATTTCCTAGTATTAATATGCATTTCTCATCATTGTGTTCAGCTTCTTGCACATACATCATTTGTAGGTCATCTTGATTTTTTTTCCAGTTGTTTAAATGTCACCTCTTTGTTCATTGTTGCTGTTGGATACCCAGGCCATTAGAAAAGAGTGATGCCAAGGAGGCACGAGGCATCAACTTAATCCAGGTAGAGCTGAGGATAGAACCCCTGGGTGACTAGCCTGGATGATGGCTACCATCGATGGTGCTAGCCAGCAAAGCTCCTGGGTGACTTCTCGATGTTGACCATTGCTGGGTTCCTTCACTGCTAATGGAAAATGGTCCTTCATATATCTGCATTCAGGGTTAAACTAGATTCTCATTGGAATTGGATAACTCACCACGCCTTGCATGACACAGCACTGTGGCTATGAAGAGGAGCATGTGTTGAAGAAGCACCATCGGCGTCAGCATGGAGAAGACGCCAGTCCCAAGTAGTCTCTGTGTCACCTCCAGGTGTACCAAATGCTCCTACTTCTCTTCCTGCATCCCTGCCTCTTTCTCCATGGTGGATTGTTCGCTAGGCGGACCCATGGGAGCACCACGACTCAGGCCAGTTGTTTACAAAGTGAAGATTTGTTCATGATGTGGTTATGCTATGTTGTTAGCGGATACAAATATTTTGTAAGATTTTAGTTTAGGAAATCGAGTGATATAGGTTCCTTATCCCCCTGTGTTACTCTGTCGTACTTTTGGTGTCTTAGATCTTTATGCTTCGTACTGACTTGATGCGGGCTGGTTGTCCTGGGCATCCATTGTGCTTTGCTTTGCTACAAATTGAATCTTTTGTGCTTTGTTGTAAACTTGCAGATCAATTATCCTGTGCATTGGCTATACCTTGCTTTTGGTATATCTTTATTGTTTGTGATCTATACTGAACTCATTTATCCTGGGCGGTTACTCTAATTTCCCTGGGATGTTTGAATGTACTAAACACTGTGTTATAATGTAGTTTTAGATGTTGGGTGTGTTGGAGAACGTAGCAGAAATTCAAAATTTTCCTACGTGTCACCAAGATCTATCTATGGAGAGACCAGTAACGAAGGGAAGGAGAGTGCATCTACATACCCTTGTAGATCGCTAAGCGGCAGCGTTCAAGTGAACGGGGTTGATGGAGTCGTACTCGTCGTGATCCAAATCACCGATGACCAAGTGCCGAACGGACGGCACCTCCGCGTTCAACACACGTACAGCCCGGTGACGTCTCCCACGCCTTGATCCAGGAAGGAGAGAGGGAGAGGTTGAGGAAGACTCCATCCAGCAGCAGCACAACGGCGTGGTGGTGGTGGAGGAGCGTGGCAATCCTGCAGGGCTTCGCCAAGCACCACGGGAGAGGAGATGGACTTGGGAGAGGGGAGAGGGCTGCACCAAAGGCAAAGGTGTGTCAAGAGGCCCTCCTACCCCCACTATATATAGGGAGCCCAAGGGGGGGGGGGGGGGCGCCGGCCCTAGGAGATCCAATCTCCTAGGGGGCGGCGGCCAAGGGAGGTTTCCCTCCCCCCCAAGGCACCTAGGGGGTGCCTTCCCCTTGTGGGACTCTTCCCTTTTGAAACCCTAGGCGCATGGGCCTCTTGGGGCTGGTGCCCTTGGCCCATGTAGGCCAAGGCGCACCCCTTACAGCCCATGTGGCCCCCGGGGCAGGTGGCCCCACCCGGTAGACCCCCCGGGACCCTTCCGGTGGTCCCGGTACAATACCGATGACCCCGAAACTTGTCCCGATGGCCGAAACAGGATTTCCTATATATAAATCTTTACCTCCGGACCATTCCGGAACTCCTCATGACGTCCGGGATCTCATCCGGGACTCCGAACAATATTCGGTAACCACATACAAGCTTCCTTTATAACCCTAGCGTCATCGAACCTTAAGTGTGTACACCCTTACGGGTTCGGGAGACATGCAGACATGACCGAGACGTTCTCCGGTCAATAACCAACAGCGGGATCTGGATACCCATGTTGGCTCCCACATGTTCCACGATGATCTCATCGGATGAACCACGATGTCAAGGACTTAATCAATCCAGTATACAATTCCCTTTGTCTATCGGTACGATACTTGCCCGAGATTCGATCGTCGGTATCCGATACCTTGTTCAATCTCGTTACCGGCAAGTCTCTTTAATCGTTCCGTAACACATCATCCCGTGATCAACTCCTTGATCACATTGTGCACATTATGATGATGTCCTACCGAGTGGGCCCAGAGATACCTCTCCGCTTACACGGAGTGACAAATCCCAGTCTCGATTCGTGCCAACCCAACAAACACTTTCGGAGATACCTGTAGTGTACCTTTATAGCCAGCCAGTTACGTTGTGACGTTTGGCACACCCAAAGTATTCCTACGGTATCCGGGAGTTGCACAATCTCATGGTCTAAGGAAATGATACTTGACATTAGAAAAGCTTTAGCATACGAACTACACGATCTTTGTGCTAGGCTCAGGATTGGGTCTTGTCCATCACATCATTCTCCTAATGATGTGATCCTGTTATCAACGGCATCCAATGTCCATGGTCAGGAAACCGTAACCATCTATTGATCAACGAGCTAGTCAACTAGAGGCTTACTAGGGACATGGTGTTGTCTATGTATCCACACATGTATCTGAGTTTCCTATCAATACAATTCTAGCATGGATAATAAACGATTATCATGAACAAGGAAATATAATAATAATCAATTTATTATTGCCTCTAGGGCATATTTCCAACAGTCTCCCACTTGCACTAGAGTCAATAATCTAGTTCACATCGCGATGTGATTAACACTCACAGGTCACATCGCCATGTAACCAACATCCAAAGAGTTTACTAGAGTCAATAATCTAGTTCACATCACTATGTGATTAGCACTCAATGAGTTCTGGGTTTGATCATGTTGCTTGTGAGAGAGGTTTTAGTCAACAGATCTGAACCTTTCAGATCCGTGTGTGCTTTACAAATCTCTATGTCATCTCCTAGATGCAGCTACCACGTTCTATTTGGAGCTATTCCAAATAACTGTTCTACTTGGAGCTATTCTAAATTGTTGCTCCATTATACGTATCCGGTATCTCTACTCTGAGCTATCCGGATAGATGTTAAGCTTGCATCGACGTAACCCTTTACGACGAACTCTTTTACCACCTCCATAATCGAGAAAATTCCTTAGCCCACTAGTTACTAAGGATAACTTTGACCGCTGTCCTGTGATCCATTCTTGGATCACTCTTGTACCCCTTGACTGACTCATGGCAAGGCACACTTTAGGTGCGGTACACAGCATAGCATACTGTAGAGCCTATGTCTTAAGCATAGGGGACGACCTTCGTCCTTTCTCTCTATTCTGCCGCGGTCGAGCTTTAAGTCTTAACTTCATACCTTACAACTCAGGCAAGAACTCCCTTTTTGACTGATCCATCTTGAACACCTTCAAGATCATGTCAAGGTATGTGCTCATTTTGAAAGTACCATTAAGCGTTTTGATCTATCCTTATAGATCTTGATGCTCAAAGCTCAAGTAGCTTAATCCAGGCTTTCCATTGAAAAACACTTTCCAAATAACCCTATATGCTTTCCAGAAATTCTACGTCATTTCTGATCAACAATATGTCAACAACATATATTCATCAGAAATTCTATAGTGCTCCCACTCACTTCTTTGGAAATACAAGTTTCTCATAAACTTTGTATACACCCAAAATCTTTGATTATTATCAAAGCATACATTCCAACTCCAAGATGCTTACTCCAGTCCTCAGAAGGATTGCGGGGGCTTTGCATACTTATTAGCATCTTTCAGGATTGACAAGACCTTTCGGTTGTATTACATACAACCTTTCCTCAAGAAAATCATCGAGGAAACAATGTTTTGTCATCCTATCTGCAAGATTTCATAAATAATGCAGTAATCGCTAATATTATTCCAACAGACTCTTAGCATCGCTACGAGTGAGAAAGTCTCATCGTAGTCAAGTCCTTGAACTTGTCGGGAAACATCTTAACGACAAGTCGAGCTTTCTTAATGGTGATATTTACCATCATTGTCCGTCTTCCTTTTAAAATCCATATGTACCTAACAGCCTTACGACCATCAGGTAGTTCTTCCAAAGTCTACACTTTGTTTTCATATATGGATCCTCTCTCGGATTATATGGCCTCAAGCCATTTATCAGAATCCAGGCCCACCATTGCTTCTCCATAGCTCGTAGGTTCATTGTTGTCTAGCAACATGACTTCCAAGACAGGATTATGTACCACTTTGAAGTAGTACGCATCCTTGTCATCCCACGAGGTTTGGGAGTGACTTGATCCGAAGTCTCATGATCAATATCATAAGCTTCCATTTCAATTGGTGTAGGTGCCATAGGAACAACTCTTTGTGCCCTGCTATACGCTAGTTGAAGTGACTGTTCAATAACCTCATCAAGTCTCCACCATCCTCCCACTCAATTCTTTCGAGAGAAACTTTTCCTCGAGAAAGGACCTGATTCCAGAAACAATCCCTTATTGCTTTCGGATCTGAGACAGGAGGTATACCCAACTGTTTTGGGTGTCCTATGAAGATGCATTTATCCGCTTTGGGTTCGAGCTTATCAGCCTGAAACTTTTTCACGTAAGCGTCACTGCCCCAAACTTTTAAGAAATGACAGCTTAGGTTTCTCCAAACCATAGTTCATACGGTGTCATCTCATCGGAATTACGTGGTGCCCTATTTAAAGTGAATGCGGTTGTCTCTAATGCCTAACCCATAAACTATCGTGGTAATTCGATAAGAGACATCATGGTATGCATCATATCCAATAGGGTGCAGTTATGATGTTCGGACACACCATCACACTATGGTGTTCCAGGCTGTATCAGTTGTGAAACAATTTCCCAATGTCTTAATTCTGTGCCAAACTCGTAATTCATCTCTATGATCATATCATAGATCTGTTATCCTCTTGTCACGACGATCTTTCAACTTCACCCTGAAATTACTTGAACCTTTCAATAATTCAGACTCGTGATTCATCATGTAAATATACTCAACATCTACTCAAATCATCTGTGAAGTAAGAACATAACGATATCCACTATACGCCTCAGCACTCATTGGACTGCACACATCAAAATGTATTACTTCCAACAAGTTGCTTTCTAGTTCCATTTTACTGAAAAAGAGGCTTTCAGTCATCTTGCCCATGTGGTATGATTTGCATGTCTCAAGTGATTCAAAATCAAGCGAGTCCGAACGGTCCATTTGCATGGAGTTTCTTCATGCATATACTCCAATAGACATGGTTCACATGTCTCAAACTTTTCAAAAACAAGTGAGCCCAAAGATCCATCAACATGGAGCTTCTTCATGCGTTTTATACCGATATTACTTTCGTGGCAGTGCCACAAGTAGGTGGTACTATCATTACTATCTTATATCTTTTGGCATGAACATGTGTATCACTACGATCGAGATTCAATGAACCATTCATTTTAGGTGCAAGACCATTGAAGGTATTATTCAAATAAACAGAGTAACCATTATTCTCCTCAAATGAATAACCGTATTGCGATAGACATAATCCAATCATGTCCATTCTCAACGCAAACACCAATCTCGATGGTAGAGGGAGCGTACGATATTTGATCAACCTTGGAAATACCTCCAACACATATCGTCATCTCACCTTTAGCTAGTCTCCGTTTATTCCGTAGCTTTTATTTCGAGTTACTAACACTTAGCAACCGAACCGGTATCTAATACCCTGGTGCTACTAGGAGTACTAGTAAAGTACACATCAACACAATGTATATCCAATATACTTCTATCAACCTTGCCAGCCTTCTTATCTACCAAGTATCTAGGGTAATTCTGCTCCAGTGGCTGTTCCCCTTATTACAGAAGCACTTAGTCTCGGGTTTGGGTTCAACCTTGGGTCTCTTCACTAGAGCAGCAGCTGAATTGCCGTTTCATGAAGTATCCCTTCTTGCCCTTGCCCTTCTTGAAACTAGTGGTTTCACCAACCATCAACAATTGATGCTCCTTCTTGATTTCTACTTTTGTGGTGTCAAACATCGCGAATCTCTCAAGGATCATTATATATGTCCCTGATATATTATAGTTCATCACGAAGCTCTAGCAGCTTGGTGGTAATGACTTCGGAGAAACATCACTGTCTCATCTGGAAGATCAACTCCCACTTGATTCAAATGATTGTTGTATTCAGACAATCTGAGCACAAGCTCAACAATTGAGCTTTTCTCCTTAGTTTGTAGGCCAAGAAAAATCGTCGGAGGTCTTATACCTCTTGACGTGGGCACGAGCCTGAAATCCCAATTTCAGCCCTCAAAACATCTCATATGTTTCGTGACGTTTCAAAACGTCTTCGGTGCCTCAACTCTAAACCATTTAACTGAACTATCACGTAGTTAACAAAACGTGTATGTCAGATGTCCGCAACATCCACAGACGACGTTCGAGGTTCAACACACTGAGCGGTGCATTAAGGACATAAGCCTTCTATGAAGCAATGAGGACAATCCTCAATTTACGGACCTAGTCCGCATAATTGCTACTATCAACTTTCAACTAAATTTTCTCTAGGAACATATCTAAATAGTAGAACTGAAGCGCGAGCTACGACATAATTTGCGAAGACCTTTTGACTATGTTCAGGATAATTAAGTTCATCTTATGAACTCCCACTCAGATAGACATCCCTCTAGTCATCTAAGCGATTACATGATCCGAGTCAACTAGGCCGTGTCAGATCATCATGTGAGACGGACTAGTCATCATCGGTGAAAATCTTCATGTTGATCGTATCTACCATACGACTCATGCTCGACCTTTCGGTCTTCTGTGTTCCGAGGCCATGTCTGTACACATGCTAGGCTTGTCAAGTTAACCCTAAGTGTTTTGCATGTGTAAAACTGTCTTACACCCGTTGTATGTGAACGTAAGGATCTATCACACCCGATCATCACGTGGTGCTTCGAAACGACGAACTTTAGCAACGGTGCACAGTTAGGGGAGAACACTTCTTGAAATTGTTGGAAGGGATCATCTTATTTACTACCGTCGTTCTAAGTAAACAAGATGTATAAACATGATAAACATCACATGCAATCAAATAGTGACATGATATGGCCAATATCATATTGCTCCTTTTGATCTCCATCTTCGGGGCTCCATGATCATCATCGTCACCGGCATGACACCATGATCTCCATCATCATGATCTCCATCATTGTGTCTTCATGAAGTTGTCTCACCAACTATTACTTCTACTACTATAGCTAACGGTTAGCAATAAAGTAAAGTAATTACATGACGTTTAAGTTGACACGCAGGTCATAAATAAATAAAGACAAATCCTATGGCTCCTGCCGGTTGTCATACTCATCGACATGCAAGTCATGATTCCTATTACGAGAACATGATCAATCTCATACATCACATATATGAAACATCACATCCTTTTTGGCCATATCACATCACATTGCATACCCTGCAAAAACAAGTTAGACGTCCTCTAATTGTTGTTTGCATGTTTTACGTGGCTGCTATGGGTTTCTAGCAAGAACGTTTCTTACCTACGCAAAGACCACAACGTGATATGCCAATTGCTATTTACCCTTCATAAGGACCTTTTTCATCGAATCCGATCCGACTAAAGTGGGAGAGACAGGCACCCGCTAGCCACCTTATGCAACTAGTGCATATCAGTCGGTGGAACCAGTCTCACGTAAGAGTACGTGTAAGGTCGGTCCGGGCCGCTTCATCCCACGATGCCGCCGAATCAAGATAAGACTAGTAACGGCAAGCATATTGAACAAAATCAATGCCCACAACTACTTTGTGTTCTACTCGTGCATGGAATCTACGCAATAGACCTAGCTCATGATGCCACTGTTGGAGAACATAGCAGAAATTCAAAATTTTCCTACGTGTCACCAAGATCTATCTATGGAGAGACCAGCAACGAAGGGAAGGAGAGTGCATCTACATACCCTTGTAGATCGCTAAGCGGAAGCGTTCAAGTGAACGGGGTTGATGGAGTCGTACTCGTCGTGATCCAAATCACCGATGACCAAGTGCCGAACGGATGGCACCTTTGCGTTCAACACACGTACAGCCCGGTGACGTCTCCCACGCCTTGATCCAGGAAGGAGAGAGGGAGAGGTTGAGGAAGACTCCATCCAGCAGCAGCACAATGGCGTGGTGGTGGTGGAGGAGCGTGGCAATCCTGCAGGGCTTCGCCAAGCACCACGGGAGAGGAGATGGACTTGGGAGAGGGGAGAGGGCTGCACCAAGGCAAAGGTGTGTCAAGAGGCCCTCCTACCCCCACTATATATAGGGACCCCAAGGGGGGTGGGCGCCGGCCCTAGGAGATCCAATCTCCTAGGGGGGCGGCGGCCAAGGGAGGTTTCCCTCCCCCCCAAGGCACCTAGGGGGTGCCTTCCCCTTGTGGGACTCTTCCCTTTTGAAACCCTAGGCGCATGGGCCTCTTGGGGCTGGTGCCCTTGGCCCATGTAGGCCAAGGCGCACCCCTTACAGCCCATGTGGCCCCCGGGGCAGGTGGCCCCACCCGGTAGACCCCCCGGGACCCTTCCGGTGGTCCCGGTACAATACCGATGACCCCGAAACTTGTCCCGATGGCCGAAACAGGATTTCCTATATATAAATCTTTACCTCCGGACCATTCCGGAACTCCTCATGACGTCCGGGATCTCATCCGGGACTCCGAACAATATTCGGTAACCACATACAAGCTTCCTTTATAACCCTAGCGTCATCGAACCTTAAGTGTGTACACCCTTACGGGTTCGGGAGACATGCAGACATGACCGAGACGTTCTCCGGTCAATAACCAACAGCGGGATCTGGATACCCATGTTGGCTCCCACATGTTCCACGATGATCTCATCGGATGAACCACGATGTCAAGGACTTAATCAATCCAGTATACAATTCCCTTTGTCTATCGGTACGATACTTGCCCGAGATTCGATCGTCGGTATCCGATACCTTGTTCAATCTCGTTACCGGCAAGTCTCTTTAATCGTTCCGTAACACATCATCCCGTGATCAACTCCTTGATCACATTGTGCACATTATGATGATGTCCTACCGAGTGGGCCCAGAGATACCTCTCCGCTTACACGGAGTGACAAATCCCAGTCTCGATTCGTGCCAACCCAACAAACACTTTCGGAGATACCTGTAGTGTACCTTTATAGCCAGCCAGTTACGTTGTGACGTTTGGCACACCCAAAGTATTCCTACGGTATCCGGGAGTTGCACAATCTCATGGTCTAAGGAAATGATACTTGACATTAGAAAAGCTTTAGCATACGAACTACACGATCTTTGTGCTAGGCTCAGGATTGGGTCTTGTCCATCACATCATTCTCCTAATGATGTGATCCTGTTATCAACGACATCCAATGTCCATGGTCAGGAAACCGTAACCATCTATTGATCAACGAGCTAGTCAACTAGAGGCTTACTAGGGACATGGTGTTGTCTATGTATCCACACATGTATCTGAGTTTCCTATCAATACAATTCTAGCATGGATAATAAACGATTATCATGAACAAGGAAATATAATAATAATCAATTTATTATTGCCTCTAGGGCATATTTCCAACAGGGTGACCTCGTTGATCCAGGCAGCGTGCCAAGCCGCACTCTCGGTCTAGTTCAAACGAGTAAGAAAACAGTGGGTGCAACATTGACAAGTCTTATTTTGAAAACTATTTGGCTGCTCATGTGGGTATCTTATCTTCTACGAGGAGCATTCCTGTTGGAACCAAAGCTTCTAGCTACCTCTCCTGTCACTCGAGCTGAGGTGGAAGAAGAAGGATGAAGAACACGGTGGACACGGTGGTTTCCGGCGCACATATGCCTGCTGCCCGAACAGCCTTTTCCCGAGCACGAACTCGACACCACACGAAAGACTACCAGAGACTACATCTCTCCTAGCTCCTCAACATGGCTCATACCGGCTACATCCGCTTAAGTAGCACACGCGGACACACGCTACCAGGGCAACAGCCTGCCCGGCTCCTATGCCACTCACGCAAAAGACTAGGCAAACATGCATACACAGACGCACCACGCTAGTTAACAACCACTAAGCGCATGCACTTGACTCGGCTACACACCAACTAACCACGTACTGACTCTATGATCTACACGCACGCGGCCGGCTCCAACAGATCGCAATGGTCTTCGTGCATGTAGCTCCTTCACGCAACCAACGTGAGCACGGACTCACGCTGGGACACACCTGTGCCCACCATGGACCAGAACTGTCGCGTCGACGCCGGTCACCACCGCACGGGCACGGGCATGGCTTATTGCCAACAATTCCCTCCTTGTTGATTTGTACACCGGTACCAAAGCGAAGCCCCCAAACTCCCAGACAGCAACAAACTTGGGTACTCACGGCTCCATTAATTTCACCCAACTCTCGCCTCCTCCTTTTCTCAACGTATTCCATGTTTGAGTGGCAGGTTGGAACAAACTACTGGTCAGAGCCCTCTTGCTCTTGATGATTCCAGCATCAATCAGATTGTACTCTTCAAAGGTGATATCTTTGTCGTAGATGGTCTGCTGAGGTTCCACGCAGTACACTTAACACATCAGTTCACGATGCAAGAAGTAGCAAATGATGTGGGAAGCCCTGCCTATTAAACCATGGTTGGTGGCCTATGGTGACATGCTTCTCATGGTTGACCTCTAGGTAAGCTCTATCGAGTCTAATGGCCCATATAGTAGCTCCTTCAATGTCTTCTGCCATGACTTTGCATTCAAGCCAAAGAAGTTGGTGAAGATGGAGAAATTGGAAAACCATGCCCTATTTGTTAGCCTTGATAAGAGGAATCCTACATTTTCCTGTATGAGCCAAGAGAGATGTGGAGGAAAGAGTAACTGTATTTATGCTGCCAAGCTTCTTGAAAATTCTGATGAAACTTGGATTGCGATGACTTGGTCAGCCAATGCGGACCCCCCCCCCCCCGGCTTTGTACACCGCAGGTGCTTATGCCGGTGCCTCAGAAAGAAAACCCGGTTTTATTTAGGCTTCGGCTTGCACATGTGCTTAGGATGGGAGGATGGAAGCAAAGATTGGCTTTCGGTGCTAGCGGCTGCTTAGGAGAGAAAACTGCTGTCCTCACTTCACGGACCAAAAATCCAAACGCTACTTAAGCACCTATGTGAAGCACTCCCCCGTTGTGAGACAGTTTTATTTTGCAGACGCTACCATACTCTCTCTCTCTCTCTCTGAAATAAAGGGTTTCCCCCGCTTTATATTATAAAGCAAACATTCAATACATCCAGCTTGCTGGGGCTGCAGCACAGATATCCCAAAGGAAAACAAGAAGAAGAAGAAAGAGAAATAAATGCCGATACCGGTAGATCAATGAAGAGAGGAAGACCGGCAACCGTTGCACCCTCCGAAGAAGTACCACCACACTCCCAGCATCTCGAAGCGCCGCACCCCAAGCAAGACCTTCAAGAAGGAATGCCACGATGCCGCCGCTGTTGCCCGAACAAGTTCTAGGGTTTCCCTGGTACACGAGGGATAGTGGGGAAGGGGTATACCCGATGCCCCTCAGGAAGGTCCCATGGCTCCCGCAGGCGTCATCGCATCGGTGCCGGACAGGCCGACAGGGGTTTCTCCCGACCGACAACCAGCACCACCACCCCAGGCATTTCGAAATGTACCACCCTCGTAGCCACCCACCTGCTTGTGCCATCACGATTACCGGACAACCCTCGCCGCGTCACTGGAGCTGTCAACACGAGACCTGGAGATGGATAGGAGATACCGGCCACGGGAGCGAACACAACTCGACCGGAGGGAGGGGACTGCCTCCACCGCCGCAGCGGAGCCGACCGGACGCGGCGACGAGGACTTGCCGGGCCACGACGGCCTGGCCGGGCCCACTGGACCCGGACAGTCCTGTCACCACGCTGCAGCACGCTGACCAACGGAGTCCTCATCGCCCGAGATCGCCGCCACCATGCCACCACCAGGGAATGTCGCCGCCGAACGCCAAGTCACCGGCCCGCCCCAACCCAGATGGGGCCCAAATGGGCCCAGATCTGGTCTGGGCGGGCGCCGCCAGCCACAGTGCCACCACGCTGCCCCACCGCCAACGGCCGCACCACCGCGTAGAGAGCCACCGGGCCCATGGCACCTCCACCAACCGTGCGAGCAGGGTGGTGCTGCGCGCGGGGAAAGGCAGGCCCGCCGCCGCCAGCTCACCGCGGCCGAGGACGGAGGCGCTCACGGGCGGCGGCGGGAGGAGGCAGGGCGAGGGTGGCGAGCTGGAGAGGAGCCCGGAGGAAGCCCCCGGTCACCTCGCTCGGGAGGCGACGCGGGCGGCGGCGGCGGGGGGGTTTCTCGCCCCCCTTCGGAGACGGCCGGCTCGGGCCGTGAAGCTTTGAATGGTGGCGATGCATGGGCGCAGGGCGTGTCGGCGCGGTGTCGCGGACGTGTGGCCCGACGCGGTGGGCTGCGTGGTGGCGGTGCCAGTCGCGGCCGCGGCGGCCCGATCTGGTCCGGTCCAGGCTTGATTCGGGCGGTGGTGGCGGCGGATGGCTCGGTGGCCGCCGGTGGCCGCCGGTGGCCGCCGGTGGCTTCTCCTCCCGCTCCTGGAGGTCTCCCTCCAGCCTTCATGGGTGGCTGGGGTGGCTATTGCGCGGCTGCAGGGCGGGTGGCGGTGCGTCCGACTTGGATCTGGCGGGGGGATCCGGGTGGACGGCGCGGGTGGGGCCGCAGTCTGTTGTAGCCGTTGCTCCGGCCGTGGGCGGTGGCGCATGGAGGTCCGGCACATGGTGATGGCGTCCCGGGGGCGCGGCAGCTACACGGTGGTTTGGCGGATCTGCTTGCGGCGATGGCCGGCTATCTCCGGCGTCGGTTCATTTTCGTCCGGACCGCTTCGACCGTTGCTCCATGTCCTCGTCGTCCGGGCGTTACTTCGGTCCAAGGGCTGGCCCTCTCCCAGCTGCGGTCCTTCGCTCGTCTCGTGCCCGGCAGCAGGATGGAGCTCGTCTCGGGCCCGGCAGCAGGATGGAGCTCGTCTCGGGCCCGACAGCAGGATGGAGCTCGTCTCGCGCCCGGCAGTAGGACAAAGCTCGTCTCGCACTCGGGGCTGCAGGATGGGCGATGGAGGCTAGTTTTGGCCAGCCTATTGGGCCTCTGCGCTGGGGGTCGTCCAGGGGTGTGAAAGGCGGGGCCTTTCCGCTCGTCTCTTCGGTTGGGGTAGCGCCGGGTCTCGGTTCAGGTGGTGCCTAGGTCTTGGATGCCGGGGCGGCGGCCCCGGTGGTGGTAGCGCGGTGCTTTTGGGCAGAGGCTACGGCTTGGTGCTGCCGGGTGGCCATGGCCGTGCGGGCGGCTTGGCAGCCGGGGTGCGGCGTTCGGTGGTGGTGAGGGGTGGCCGGGGTGAAAACCTGTTCTTTCTGCGGACAGACCGGCCGCGGCGAAACTCGTTCCCTTCTTGAAGGCGTCGTCGCGGCTCTCATCGCCCATCGTGGGCTCTAGGGGAAACTCTGATCCTTGGATCGGGCGGTGGCAGCGCTCCGGTGTCGTGTCCTTGCTGAAGGCGCCGCCTTGGAGTCCTCGGATCGTCGTATGCGGCTTCATCTCTTCGTAGTTAGGGGTGGTGTTGCTGCGCTCAGCGCCTGTGTATCATGCCTTGGGTGTGTGCGTTGTTGTGGTGGCGTGCGTCTGTATCGGGACGTTGGTGATCTTTGATTTATATATAAAGCGGGGCGGAAGCCTTTTTAGGTAACAAACAATACGGCTAGAAGTTTGAACTCACCAAGGCTCTGTAGGGTGCACATCCATTGACCTTAATATACGGTCACCATCACGAAGTATGACCTGAAGTAAGCATGGTTGATCAAAACATGTGCCGTCCCAGGCCCAAAACAGAAGGTGAAATATACGGGGAAAAAAAATCAGAGAATATCCTGGCGTCTACTTGATCACGTTCAAATCCATCAAGATCAACAACAAACCTCAGATGTCTTCGTCTCACCCGTTGTTGCACAGACAGCGCTTAGGGGATGAACATCTTTCAAGCCAGTGTCCTTTACCATGAAAGTGCTCATCTACAGTATCAGGGTGCACCATCCAACCCGTCAAACTTAAGAATATTAATATCCATTGGAATACTATTTTCAGGTCGGAAGCATCAGCAATATATATATGTTCAAGCTTGGCACTTGTTTTTGTAGGATGGGAAAACAAGAAAAACGACTACAATCATACCTGGTCAATTAATGCCCCATGATAGTTTTCTGGTGTCTCTGTATCAGTTAGCATATTAACGATGTCCCCTATGGTTGGCCTTTTCTGTCGATCATCCTCCACACAGCTCAAAGCAATGACGATGCATCTATTTACTTGTTCAGAATACGACTCCAACAAATCACCTGATGCCTCTGATTGTAGCCTAGTCATCCAATTCCCATGTACCTGGATAATGATAGCACAAAGAATGGTCGGTAAAAGAAAACAGAATAGCAGAATGACAATGTACATCCGATATCAATAAATACGATCCTTACAATCTCAGTGAATTGCTCAGAGGTCATTTCAGCACTTCTGCAGTGGCCTTTGGAACCTGCAATTATCTTTATAACTACAACTCCCAGGCTGAATATATCCAGTTTATTTGAGATTATGCCATGATCTATAAACTCCGGTGGTAAGTACCCACTGCAAGCACGACACAACGCGTACTGTTACTGACTGACGAAAATAGGAATTCTGTACTGAGAGAAATTAAACATTTCACATGTAGAATAAGCTTACCGTGTTCCTATAGGACTATCAGTGCTATAGGATTTATCTTCCATGAAGAATCTGGATAATCCGAAATCAGCAATTTTCGGGATCATCTTCTTATCCAGCAATATGTTTGCCGGTTTTAGATCCAAATGAAAAATGGGAGTCTTCAGTTCCTCGTGAAGGTACTTCAAACCATTGGAAATACCCTTAATTATAGCGTAGCGATTGCGCCAACCATGTCCCTTAAATTCGTCTAAAATAAGTAAAGAAAATATTAGAATTCTTGAAACATATATACAGAAAATGAAAGGTTGACATTCTAAGTATACAAGTGAAGCATCATTATACATTTACCAGAAAGACAGTCGCTAAGGCTTCCATTTTCCATATACTCAAAGCAAAGCGCTCTCTTAGTCACATTAGCAAGAACCTTAGATTTGTTGTACGGCAAGTATTCTTGGCGGGTTTCATGGCAATAACCAACTAACTCCACGATGTTCTGGTGTTGCAAATTTACAAGATTGTAAAATTCCTTATCAAATTGCACATCGTCATGCCCTGGCATGTCATGAAGAATCTTTACAGCAATTTTTTGCCCATCTTCCCGCGCCCCCTATTGGAAAAATATATATGGTTCAGTTTTCTGTTTATAGGGATATATGTGGCATCTATAAAGAAGAAAATATTATACTCAGGTATTCTTCCTGGAATATGCAAAGATTTCTGGAAAGTTATATGCATGTTGTTGCTCAACAAGATTGCTAGAAAACGAATATGAGAAAATGGTGCCCTTGATGATGCATGCGCCTAAATCCCACCACAATAGATGAAATAAACAATGCAAACGAATGATGAATTTATTTTACCATTTCTGAAATTGTCAATGGTTAATCACACCAGGTAAACTTTTCCGTAAGAACCGCTGCCAAGCACCCGGCCTTGAGAGAAATTATCTGTCATAATCTCCAGTGAATGGAGTGGCACACGGCTTGGCCCATCAGCCATGCTATTGGTTCACCTGGATGTAAACGCAGAAGACGCAGGGGCATGTTTACACATACAGATATAATAAACGTGAGCACAGATTTTATGAGCAATCTAACTTGTCGGCTCTTTCTTGGTTCTCCGACGGTAATCCAATCTAGCTTTACACAACGCAGATCTACAATCTAGCTTTGCACAAAGCAATTACAGCACGACTGCCATACACACACAACAGATCGGCGAGGATAAGTAGTAGAGTCAACGGAGAGCACTAACCTGCAGCTGGAGGGGAGGACTTGCAGCGGGGAAATACGAGCGCTCAACAATACGGAAGTGGAAGGAATCCAAAGAAGGAAGGAAGGAAGGAAGAAGGAGGAGCAAAATGCAAGTGGAAGGAGGGAAGGAAGGAAGGAAGGAAGGGAAACGAGGCCTCTTCTCCGATCCATATCTGTATATCTGTATAATTTGCAAGTGTGGACGAACATGCGATGCGTGTGTTGACTCGTGCGGTAGGTAGGACTCCGCGGTTCATGCTCGGACAAAACACATTGAAGTTGACTATCACTTTGTGCGGGAACGTGTTGCACAGAAGCTACTCCATATCAAGTTCATCTACCGGATCCAGCTGGGGGCCAACGCGGCTGTGCTCTCCATGCCTTCCGGAGCGCTCACCCAAGCGATTCTGCAAGCGGAGCTGCCACTCCTCTTCGAGGGCGAATGGGACTGGCAGATCTCACCTATGGAGGGCGGGGCGTTCTCGGTGGTCTTCCTTGATCCGGTGATGCTCCGGATGGCAACAAGGAGCGGCAAGTTGTTCCTCTCCCTCAACAACCTCATGGTGGACATCCGCGACGCGGTCCTCGACGCCCCCAAGGGAATGGCGATGCCAGAGGTGTGGGTCAAATTGGGAGGAATCCCACCCAAGCAACGGCGCTCCGACCTGCTCATGGCGGCCACCACCATGCTCGGACGTCCCCTGCTGATAGATGAGGAGTCTCTCATTCGTCCGGGGCCGGTCCGTATGCGTTTCGCTTGCCGCAATCCCCACAAACTGAGCGGAGTGGTCCAGATCTGGTTCAATGGCGAGGGTTTCAACATCACCATCGAGCCCGAGCTTCCCCCGAAGCAAATCGCGGCGCCCGCCTTGCCCTCTCCAAATCCTCCTTCTCCAAATGACAAAGGCATGGATGGGGCAGGGCGTGACGGCAACCTGGGCGGCGACAAGGAGGCGGATGCAAGCATGGAAGATGATTCCTTCTATAGGGCGGGGCGACGAACCGGGCACCGTTTCCTTCGACGGAGCTGCCGCTGGCAGGGGGGTCCATGGAGTTGGACCTCTCTATCCCCAACCAGTATGGCTCAAACCTGGGCTCGGTCACGTCCCCCCCGGTGCGGTCGGTGGCGGAGCCTGGTGCGGGCCAGATGGAGGAGCCGCTGGGGGAGGCGCGCACTCCTATCGCGGTGTCCATGGAGACGCTGCCGCTCGCCTCGCGCTCTCCATCTCAAGGTGGCCGCAGCTCCAACAAGCTTGGTGCGGTGAAACAGCTCAAGAAGGTGGCCGTGCGCAAGGTTAGCGCGGAGGCCGGACGTACGGCGGAGCTCCAGGGCGCGCCGGCGACTCCCCGGCAGGCGGTGATGGCGCTGGCTGTTCCCACCTCCGCTCCGATCGCGCTGGAGGAGGCCAAGACGGTGTCTGTCCCGAAGGCCAAGCGTTCCAAGGTCGTCGTGGATGGGCAGGTGGCCCCTGTTCGGGTTAGTGCGCGGGCCAAGGGCGCCAAAGGGCACATGCCTTCGCTCCAACGCGCCCAACTCCTCCAAGCACAGAAGAATCTGGAAACCTCAGGTAATCCATTGCCCCGCTTTTCGATTTTGGATTCCTTCTCGGACGAGCACCTAGGCGAGGTGTTGGTGGAAAGTGGGGTTGAACCGATGGGGGAGGGCGGGGTTAGCGAGTTAATCTCGCTGGTGCGCACTAAAGAGCTGGCTCAGGTGGCTCTTGCAGCGGCGGCTGCTCAACACGCGGAGCGTCTGGCTGTCGAGGATGAGCCCTCGACGTTGCTAAGACTCCGGCCCGAAGGGGAGATAGCAACAGGGGTTGCTGCTCCTCCCTCGCCTCGCTGCGGCAAGGTGAAGCGCGTGGCCAAGGCGATCACCTCTAGGGGTGTGCGCCTGCGAAACCGCGTCATATAAATGCGGATGCTCATTTGGAACATCGGTGGCTTCGGCCACTCGGGGCGGCGCACCCAACTTAGAGACTACATCGGGAAAGAAGGGATAGATATAGTAGGGCTCCAGGAAACCATTAAAGCCGATTTTCGTCACCAAGATATCGTAGCCACAGACCCTCTGGAGCGTTTCATTTGGAAGCACAGCCCGGCCGTTGGGCATTCGGGTGGCATGCTGCTAGGCTTTTGCAGTGCCATCTATGAGGTGTTGTCCTGGGTGGTAGGCACCTTTTTTATTGCAGCCAATATTCGCGTGAGAGCTTCGCTACGCGAGCTCGTGATCCTGCAAGTCTATGGACCAGCAGATCACTCACATTCGTCAGAGTTTCGGGGAGAACTCGAAGCCAAGGTGCTGGCAGTCGCCGCATCCCGAGTCCCCCTTCTAGTGGGTGGAGATTTTAATCTCATCCGATCGAGCACGGACAAAAACAACGACAACATCAACTGGTTAAGGGTGACCATGTTCAATAGCGCAATTGCATCAATGTCACTTAGGGAAGTGGCAAGGACGGGGGCAAGGTACACTTGGACCAACAAGCAACTAGCCCCGGTGCGATCCGTCTTGGATCGCGCTTTCATGTCTCCGGAATGGGGAGTGGTGTTCCCATTAGGCTCGCTCCTTGCTGAAACAAGGATCGGCTCGGACCATGTTTCACTCATCTTATCTTCAGGGGAAGATAGGTTACGTCGCAGCCCACGTTTCTTCTTCGAAACAGCGTGGTTTGAGGTCCCTGACTTTGACAACATCTTTCGGGAAAGATGGTTGAGGTGTGTTCAAGCCACGGGCCAGCAGCGCGGCCCTATGGAGTTTTGGACAGTGGTCGGGGGACGCCTGCGTGCAAGCCTCAAGGGATGGGGCGCGAACCAGGGGCGAGACGAGAAAGTTTTGAGGGCGAGACTTCTCGACAAGATTGCAATTCTCGACATTCAAGCAGACTTGCGTCCTTTCTCGGAGCACGAATGGGCACACCGATATGCCTTGGAAGGGCAAGTCGAGGCGTTGCTTCGATTTGAGGAGGAATATTGGAGGCGTAGAGGAGGCCTTAAGTGGACGCTCAAGGGCGATGCGAACACTGGTTACTTCCACGCGTACGCGAATGGCCGACGCAGGAAATGCCTAATCCTTAGACTGCAGACGGAGCAGGGGCTCCTCCTCCAGCAATCGGAGATTAGCAATCACATCTACGACTTTTACATTAGCCTGATGGGGACTGACGAGCCTCAGCGCGCTAGGCTGAGTGAGGACGCTTGGCTCCCAGCTCAAAAGGTCTTAGAGTCGGAGAACGAAGAGCTGGGGCTCGCGTTCCTCCCCATGGAGATTGACGATGCTCTCCAAAGCATGAAAACAGACACGACCCCGGGGCCCGATGGGTGGCCGGTGGCGTTGTTCAAACACTTCTGGCCATTGTTGCGCGATCCCATCTTCGCAGTGTGCAATGGCTTCATGCGCGGTTTTGTGGACATTGCTAGGTTAAACTACGGCGTGCTCTCGCTAATCCCGAAAGTGTCTGGTGCGGATAATATCCGCCAGTACAGACCAATAGCGCTCATTAATGTGCCTTTCAAAATATGCGCCAAGGGATGTGCCACTAGGCTTACTCCGATCGCAAACCGCACAATCAGTCGTTCCCAATCTGCCTTCATTCGCGGTAGGAACATTTTGGAGGGACCATTAGCATTGCAAGAGACCCTCCATGAACTTAGGCGCACGCGCGAGCCAGCGATTTTACTAAAATTAGACTTCGAAAAAGCTTACGACTGCGTCAACTGGGATTTCCTCAGACAAATCCTGACGAGCCAAGGCTTCTCGCCGGTGTGGGTGCACCGAGTCATGCAGTTGGTCTCGGGGGGCCAAATTGCGGTCTCGGTGAACGAAGAAGTAGGGCACTTCTTCCGGAACAAGCGTGGCCTACGCCAGGGTGATCCCATGGCACCTCTCTTGTTCAACTTTGTGGCAGATGCACTTGCAACCTTGCTACGGAAAGCAACGGAGGCAGGCCATATCAAAGGGGTGTTGGGACACCTCATCCCAGGGGGGATATCGCACCTGCAATACGCCGACGACACGCTTCTGTTGTTCCAAACGGACCTTCACAGCGTGGCCACGATCAAAGCCCTGTTGATTAGCTTTGAACTTATGTCGGGGCTCAAGATCAACTTCCACAAATGCGAAGTGATGCCCATGGGGCTCGAGCCGTCCGACAGTAGACGTATCGCGGACCAGCTCAATTGCAAACTAGGCAAACTCCCGTTCACCTACCTTGGCCTCCCGTTGGATGCCAAACGTATCTCGATTGAGGGCCGGGCTCCACTCTGGACCAAGGTGGGGGGGGGGGGTTGTCCGTGGAGGGGGAAGTTCCTCTCCTCTGCAGCTCGTCTTGTTCTCACAAACGCGAGCCTGTCCTCGCTGCCGCAGTTCACGATGGGGCTGTTCCTCTTGGCCGAAGGGGTGCATGCCAAAATGGACACACCACGGTCCCGTTTCTTTTGGGAAGGTGCGGGACCCAAACGCAAGTACCATATGGTCTGATGGGACGCGGTGTGCAGACCCAAGTGTTGGGGAACGTAGTAATTTCAAAAAATTTCCTACGCACACGCAAGATCATGATGATGCATAGCAACGAGAGGGGAGAGTGTTGTCTACGTACCCTCGTAGACCGCAACGGAAGCGTTGACGCGACGTCGAGGAAGTAGTCGTACGTCTTCCCGATCCGACCGATCCAAGCACCGTTACTCCGGCACCTCTGAGTTCTTAGCACACGTACAACTCGATGACGCTCCCCGGGCTCCGATCCAGCAAAGCTTCGGGGATGAGTTCCGTCAGCACAACGGCGTGGTGATGATGATGATGTTCTACCGACGCAGGGCTTCGCCTAAGCACTACAACGATATGATCGAGGTGGAATATGGTGGCAGGGGGCACCGCACATGGCTAAGGAACAATCACGTGGATCAACTTGTGTGTCTAGGGGTGCCCCCTGCCCCCGTATATAAAGGATCCAAGGGGGGGTGCAGCCGGCCCTATGGAGGCGCGCAGGAGGAGTCCTACTCCTACCGGGAGTAGGACTCCCCTCCCGTTCCTTGTCCAACTAGGAGAGGTGGAGGGAGAATAGGAAAGGGGGGGGGGGGCGCCGCCCCTTCCTCCTTGTCCAATTCGGACTAGAGGAGAGGGGGCGCGCGGCCTGCCCTGGCAGCCCCTTCCTCTTCTCCACTTTAGGCCCATGAGGCCCATTAACCCCCCGGGGGGTTCCGGTAACCCCCCGGTGCTCCCGTTTTATCCGATACTTCTCCGGAACCCTTCCGGTGTCCGAATATAGTCGTCCAATATATCAATCTTTATGTCTCGACCATTTCGAGACTCCTCGTCATGTCCGTGATCACATCTGGGACTCCGAACTAACTTCGGTACATCAAAATGCATAAACTCATAATAACTGTCATCGTAACGTTAAGCGTGAGGACCCTACGGTTCGAGAACAATGCAGACATGACTGAGACAAATCTCCGGTCAATAACCAATAGCGGGACCTGGATGCCCATATTGGCTCCTACATACTCTATGAAGATCTTTATCGGTCAGACCGCATAACAACATACGTTGTTCCCTTTGTCATCGGTATGTTACTTGCCCGAGATTCGATCGTCGGTATCCAATACCTAGTTCAATCTCGTTACCGGCAAGTCTCTTTACTCGTTCTGTAATACATCATCTCGCAACTAACTCATTAGTTGCAATGCTTGCAAGGCTTATGTGATGTGCATTACCGAGAGGGCCCAGAGATACCTCTCCGACAATCGGAGTGACAAATTCTTATCTCGAAATACGCCAACCCAACATCTACCTTTGGAGACACCTGTAGAGCTCCTTTATAATCACCCATTTACGTTGTGACGTTTGGTAGCACACAAAGTGTTCCTCCGGCAAACGGGAGTTGCATAATCTCATAGTCATAGGAACATGTATAAGTCATGAAGAAAGCAATAGCAACATACTAAACGATCGGGTGCTAAGCTAATGGAATGGGTCATGTCAATCAGATCATTCACCTAATGATGTGATCCCGTTAATCAAATAACAACTCTTTGTTCATGGTTAGGAAACATAACCATCTTTGATTAACGAGCTAGTCAAGTAGAGGCATACTAGTGACACCAAGTTTGTCTATGTATTCACACATGTATTATGTTTCCGGTTAATACAATTCTAGCATGAATAATAAACATTTATCATGATATAAGGAAATAAATAATAACTTTATTATTGCCTCTAGGGCATATTTCCTTTAGTCTCCCACTTGCACTAGAGTCAATAATCTAGTTCACATCACCATGTGATTTAACAGCAATAGTTCACATCACCATGTGATTAACACCCATAGTTCACATCGATATGTGATCAACACCCAAAGGGTTTACTAGAGTGTGATCATGTTTTGCTTGTGAGATAATTTTTAGTCAACGGGTCTGTCATATTCAGATCCGTAAGTATTTTGCAAATTTCTATGTCAACAATGCTCTGCACGGAGCTACTCTAACTAATTGCTCCCACTTTCAACATGTATCTAGATTGAGACTTAGAGTCATCCAGATCAGTGTCAAAACTTGCATCGACGTAACCCTTTACGGCGAACCTATTTGTCATCTCCATAATCGAGAAACATATCCTTATTCCACTAAGGATAACTTTGACCGCTGTCCAGTGATCTACTTCTAGATCACTATTGTACTTCCCTTGCCAAAATCAGTGTAGGTTATACAATAGGTCTGGTACACAGCATGGCATACTTTATAGAACCTATGGATGAGGCATAGGGAATGACTTTCATTCTCTTTCTATCTTCTGCCGTGGTCGGGCTTTGAGTCTTACTCAATTTCACACCTTGTAACACAACCAAGAACTCTTTTCTTTGACTGTTCCATTTTGAACTACTTCAAAATATTGTCAAGGGATGTACTCATTGAAAAAACTTATCAAGCGTCTTGATCTATCTCTATAGATCTTGATGCTTAATATGTAAGCAGCTTCGCCGAGGTCTTTCTTTGAAAAACTTCTTTCAAACACTCCTTTATGCTTTGCAGAATAATTCTACATTATTTCCGATCAATAATATGTCATTCACATATACTTGTCAGAAATGCTGTAGTGCTCCCACTCACTTTCTTGTAAATACAGGCTCCACCATAAGTCTGTATAAAACTATATACTTTGATCATCTCATCAAAGTGCATATTCCAACTCCGAGATGCTTGCACCAGTCCACAGATGGATCGCTGGAGATTGCATATTTTGTTAACACTTTTAGGATTGACAAAACCTTCTGGTTGCATCATATACAACTCTTCTTCCAGAAATCCATTCAGGAATGCAGTTTTGACATCCATCTGCCAAATTTCATAATCATAAAATGCGGCAATTGCTAACATGATTCGGACAGACTTAAGCATCGCTACGGGTGAGAAGGTCTCATCGTAGTCAATCCCTTGAACTTGCCGAAAACCTTTTGCGACAAGTCGAGCTTTGTAGACAGTAAAATTACCGTCAGCGTCAGTCTTCTTCTTGAAGATCCATTTATTTTCAATTGCTTGCCGATCATCGGGCAAGTCAACCAAAGTCCATACTTTGTTCTCATGCATGGATCCCATCTCAGATTTCATGGCTTCAAGCCATTTTGCGGAATCTGGGCTCACCATCGCTTCTTCATAGTTCGTAGGTTCATCATGATCTAGTAGCATGACTTCCAGAACTGGATTACCGTACCACTCTGGCGCGGATCTCACTCTGGTTGATCTACGAGGTTCAGTAGTATCTTGATCTGAAGTTTCATGATCATCATCATTAGTTTCCTCACTAACTGGTGTAGGTGTCACTGAAACAGTTTTCTGTGATGTACTACTTTCCAATAAGGGAGCAGGTACAGTTACCTCGTCAAGTTCTACTTTCCTCCCACTTACTTCTTTCGAGAGAAACTCCTTCTCCAGAAAGTTTCCGAATTTAGCAACAAAAGTCTTGCCTTCGGATCTGTGATAGAAGGTGTATCCAACAGTATCCTTTGGATATCCTATGAAGACACATTTCTCCGATTTGGGTTCGAGCTTATCAGGTTGAAGCTTTTTCACATAAGCATCGCAGCCCCAAACTTTCAGAAACAACAACTTTGGTTTCTTGCCAAACCATAGTTCATAAGGCGTCGTCTCAACGGATTTTGATGGTGCCCTATTTAACGTGAATGCGGCCGTCTCTAGAGCGTATCCCCAAAACGATAGCGGTAAATCAGTAAGAGACATCATAGATCGCACCATATCTAGTAAAGTACGATTACGACGTTCGGACACACCATTACGTTGTGG
The DNA here is from genome assembly GCF_056163025.1 of Triticum urartu. Lineage (NCBI taxonomy): Eukaryota > Viridiplantae > Streptophyta > Magnoliopsida > Poales > Poaceae > Triticum > Triticum urartu. The sequence continues at coordinate 1,805,740 of NC_141875.1, forward strand.
TGTTCCGGGTGGCGTGAGTTGCGAAACTATTCCACAATTTTTCAAATGTACACCAAACTCGTAACTCAAATATTCTCCTCCACGATCAGATCGTAGAAACTTTATTTTCTTGTTACGATGATTTTCAACTTCACTCTGAAATTCTTTGAACTTTTAAAATGTTTCAGACTTATGTTTCATTAAGTAGATATACCCATATCTGCTTAAGTCATCTGTGAAGGTGAGAAAATAACGATATCCGCCACGAGCCTCAACATTCATCGGACCACATACATCTGTATGTATGATTTCCAACAAATCTGTTGCTCTCTCCATAGTACCGGAGAACGGTGTTTTAGTCATCTTGCCCATGAGGCACGGTTAAGTACCAAGTGATTCATAATCAAGTGGTTCCAAAAGTCCATCAGTATGGAGTTTCTTCATGCGCTTTACACCGATATGACCTAAACGGCAGTGCCACAAATAAGTTGCACCATCATGTATTCACACATGTATTATGTTTCCGGTTAATACAATTCTAGCATGAATAATAAACATTTATCGTGATATAACGAAATAAATAATAACTTTATTATTGCCTCTAGGGCATATTTCCTTCAGTCTCCCACTTGCACTAGAGTCAATAATCTAGTTCACATCACCATGTGATTTAACAGCAATAGTTCACATCACCATGTGATTAACACCCATAGTTCACATCGATATGTGATCAACACCCAAAGGGTTTACTAGAGTGTGATCATGTTTTGCTTGTGAGATAATTTTTAGTCAACGGGTCTGTCATATTCAGATCCGTAAGTATTTTGCAAATTTCTATGTCAACAATGCTCTGCACGGAGCTATTCTAACTAATTGCTCCCACTTTCAACATGTATCTAGATTGAGACTTAGAGTCATCCAGATCAGTGTCAAAACTTGCATCGACGTAACCCTTTACGGCGAACCTATTTGTCATCTCCATAATCGAGAAACATATCCTTATTCCGCTAAGGATAACTTTGACCGCTGTCCAGTGATCTACTTCTAGATCACTATTGTACTTCCCTTGCCAAAATCAGTGTAGGTTATACAATAGGTCTGGTACACAGCATGGCATACTTTATAGAACCTATGGATGAGGCATAGGGAATGACTTTCATTCTCTTTCTATCTTCTGCCGTGGTCGGACTTTGAGTCTTACTCAATTTCACAACTTGTAACACAACCAAGAACTCTTTTCTTTGACTGTTCCATTTTGAACTACTTCAAAATATTGTCAAGGTATGTACTCATTGAAAAAACTTATCAAGCGTCTTGATCTATCTCTATAGATCTTGATGCTTAATATGTAAGCAGCTTCGCCGAGGTCTTTCTTTGAAAAACTTCTTTCAAACACTCCTTTATGCTTTGCAGAATAATTCTACATTATTTCCGATCAATAATATGTCATTCACATATACTTGTCAGAAATGCTGTAGTGCTCCCACTCACTTTCTTGTAAATACAGGCTCCACCATAAGTCTGTATAAAACTATATACTTTGATCATCTCATCAAAGTGCATATTCCAACTCCGAGATGCTTGCACCAGTCCACAGATGGATCGCTGGAGATTGCATATTTTGTTAACACTTTTAGGATTGACAAAACCTTCTGGTTGCATCATATACAACTCTTCTTCCAGAAATCCATTCAGGAATGCAGTTTTGACATCCATCTGCCAAATTTCATAATCATAAAATGCGGCAATTGCTAACATGATTCGGACAGACTTAAGCATCGCTACGGGTGAGAAGGTCTCATCGTAGTCAATCCCTTGAACTTGCCGAAAACCTTTTGCGACAAGTCGAGCTTTGTAGACAGTAAAATTACCGTCAGCGTCAGTCTTCTTCTTGAAGATCCATTTATTTTCAATTGCTTGCCGATCATCGGGCAAGTCAATCAAAGTCCATACTTTGTTCTCATGCATGGATCCCATCTCAGATTTCATGGCTTCAAGCCATTTTGCGGAATCTAGGCTCACCATCGCTTCTTCATAGTTCGTAGGTTCATCATGATCTAGTAGCATGACTTCCAGAACTGGATTACCGTACCACTCTGGCGCGGATCTCACTCTGGTTGATCTACGAGGTTCAGTAGTATCTTGATCTGAAGTTTCATGATCATCATCATTAGTTTCCTCACTAACTGGTGTAGGTGTCACTGAAACAGTTTTCTGTGATGTACTACTTTCCAATAAGGGAGCAGGTACAGTTACCTCGTCAAGTTCTACTTTCCTCCCACTTACTTCTTTCGAGAGAAACTCCTTCTCCAGAAAGTTTCCGAATTTAGCAACAAAAGTCTTGCCTTCGGATCTGTGATAGAAGGTGTATCCAACAGTATCCTTTGGATATCCTATGAAGACACATTTCTCCGATTTGGGTTCGAGCTTATCAGGTTGAAGCTTTTTCACATAAGCATCGCAGCCCCAAACTTTCAGAAACAACAACTTTGGTTTCTTGCCAAACCATAGTTCATAAGGCGTCGTCTCAACGGATTTTGATGGTGCCCTATTTAACGTGAATGCGGCCGTCTCTAGAGCGTATCCCCAAAACGATAGCGGTAAATCAGTAAGAGACATCATAGATCGCACCATATCTAGTAAAGTACGATTACGACGTTCGGACACACCATTACGTTGTGGTGTTCCGGGTGGCGTGAGTTGCGAAACTATTCCACAATTTTTCAAATGTACACCAAACTCGTAACTCAAATATTCTCCTCCACGATCAGATCGTAGAAACTTTATTTTCTTGTTACGATGATTTTCAACTTCACTCTGAAATTCTTTGAACTTTTCAAATGTTTCAGACTGATGTTTCATTAAGTAGATATACCCATATCTGCTTAAGTCATCTGTGAAGGTGAGAAAATAACGATATCCGCCACGAGCCTCAACATTCATCGGACCACATACATCTGTATGTATGATTTCCAACAAATCTGTTGCTCTCTCCATAGTACCGGAGAACGGTGTTTTAGTCATCTTGCCCATGAGGCACGGTTCGCAAGTACCAAGTGACTCATAATCAAGTGGTTCCAAAAGTCCATCACTATGTAGTTTCTTCCTGCGCTTTACACCGATATGACCTAAACGGCAGTGCCACAAATAAGTTGCACTATCATTATCAACTCTGCATCTTTTGGCTTCTACATTACGAATATGTGTATCACTACTATCGAGATCCAACGAACTATTTTCACTGGGTGTGTAACCATATAAGGTTTTATTCATGTAAACAGAACAACAATTTATTCACTGTGAGGCCTTCTCGGTGGATCCAGCCAAGACGCGCGAGGGCATCTACTCTTAGAATCTATTATGATTTACGGTGTTCTCTCTACTCCAAAATGAATGCAGTTCTCGGGTTCGAGGTGGGTTGTGCTTGGTGCCTGGATGGGTTGGTTCTGCTCGATTGTAAGGTGGGTCATCAAAAGTACTCCCTCCGTTCCTCAATATAAGTCTTTGAATAGATTCCACTATGGACTACATACGGAGCAAAATAAATGAATCTACACTCTAAAATGCATCTATATACATCCGTATGTGGTTCATAGTAAAATCTCTACAAAGACTTATATTTAGAAACGGAGGGAATATAAAGCAACATTAGTATTTTCCACTTCTTATGCAAAACTGTGACTATCGGAATTGTAAATCTGAAAAAGTTCTCAATAGAATTTGCCATTTGTGTCGGCTGGATGCAAGAATGTTGCTTATTTAGCTCATAAAGTGTTTGCTTCATGTTCCTAAACTTGGCCTGAATAGATGTTGGTCATTGTATTTTAAGAGGTGTACACTAATTAATTGTTGTACAAAGCTCTTTCCATTTTCTATGAAAATCCAACATTTTGCTTAGCCCAGTGTATCATATTGACTGCGCAAGAGATGTACCTTACATTCAGTATTAAACTATTAATAATAGTGCACACTCAGACCTTGCCTTTGTTGGTTGCCGCTGCTATAAACTTGAGATTCTCCACATAATATTCTCCTCCCTGCATATACGTAGCACTGAATTTCTAGGTTGAGCAATTATTTACGAGAGAAAGATTAAAGCCCGAGTGTAGTCATTTTGATATATAGCGCTCTTTGCATAAGCTCTGCCTGAAGTCCAATCGATCAGTATGTTTTCTTCCTATTTTTGGAACCATTTGTAAGTTGATCCAGTTCGGAGAATATATCCTACGTGAGGAAGATGACGTTCCAAGTGCCAAATGAAGACAATAACTAATAAGATGGCTTTTATTTTGATTGTATAGGTCAGCAAATGCAGCAGTTGGTGTGATCGCAGAAACAAATGCTGAAAAAGCACTCGAGGTTCTTACTTCTAAACAAGGCTCTAACGTCATGCTTAATTCTGCAGATCTGATTTACCATTGTTTGATATATTATTCTCTTTGCAGATGTTGTGAGATATGTGTGGCATTAATCTTCTGCTGCCCTACGTTTTCCCTTTCCCTCTCTTTACCTACAAGCATTTATATAAAAACTTAGAGGTGGCACTTGGGAGTGTTTAAAAGACTGGCATCTAATATCTTGGATGCATGATTGCGTATTACACCATGTTTATCCTGCTCATGTTCTCCTATTTTGAACTCCAGCCTTGAACTTGAATGCCAGAGTCCATAGCTACTTGCCGTCCCTAGGCGAGAGGTCGTCAAGATGGCCGCCGTGCCGGCTGTTCCTTCCCCTGCCGTTGCGGCCAAATGTGTTCCCCTTCTAGGTGAGATCTGCAGCGCCTCTCTCTGTCTCTCAAGCCCTAATCAACGTTGTGGCAGCGACCGGCATCACAGACGACATGCCATACTCTCACTTCCAGGCAACGAGGCGGCGGTGCATGCGCCCCCAAAATAAATCCATATGCGAGCAAATCGTCTCAGTGTTGCCTCCACCTGAGCGACATCTACAAATTCGTTCAAGGCCCCATCTGGTTGTTATATTGGGCAGAGAGAAAAAACATAGCCTACAGGTTCGACTCTTAAATCCAATGGTTCGTCTTCATATTTCTAATAGGATGGATTGACACTATTATTTTGCTACATTTATGGAAGTAAGTCAAACAATCCTCATGTGTGATTCTCTGCATAATATTCTCCCTGCATATATGTAGCACTAATTTGTAGGTCGAGCAAATCATATACTAGAGAGAGATTAAAGCCTGAGTTTATTCATGTTGCAGGATAGCGATCTTTGCATAAGCACTGCCTGAAAGCCAGTTGATCAGTATGTTCTCTTGCTATACCATCGTTGATTAGTATACTTTGTTTGATAAATATTTTCCTTTCTATGATGATGCATGTTGACTAGGTTTGTTATCTCCAATTCTCCGTAGGTATCTATGTAAATATGTCAACGTGATGTTTAGCATTGCAAACTGAACTTCATATTTATATCTTTTATTTGTAGTGGACTGTATTACAATTAAGTCTTTACAACCTGAACATGATAGCAATGACATATTCTTTGCTCTCTCCCCGTGGTGGAATCCAAGTTAACTTCTAGGGCACTTGTAGGTGAGGGAAATGATGGCAAGCTTTTGTTCCCCTTCTATTGAGCCTTGTTTCTCCAGGAACGGCGTCAATACCACATACCCACAACCTGCTCTTGTTTGGAGGTGAGCCCTATATTAGCATTTTGCTGCCCTATACATTGTTTGATTTTGTTCGACCAATTCCTTTTTTCTCTATTTTCCTTCATTAATCATCATGCATTTGGTTATGGATATGTGTGGGCATCTACAATTAAAAAGCAGTCTCGCTTCATGGTTGTGGAATTGTTCTCATTAGTTTGGAGGAACATGTCTTGGTCATGATTTAATCGTTCGACCAACTATTACAATCTGAATCCAATGGGACTCCACACTTTCGCATTGAATCTTCTTACATAAGATCTGGTGCAGGCATCATCTATTGAGGCTTTGCATTCCCTGTCAATGAGTACATCCGGTGTCAACCATTTGCTCTGCTCCGGTAACACATGTCGCTCACTCCACGATCTAATAGTTCTGTATTTTGTGGAGCCAATTAAACCTCTGTGTCCAGTTATAGTTGTAAAATAGTAGTGCATGGTTCAGTTGTATGAGCATATCACATTGACCTCTCCCTAGAAGCAAGCACATCTTTTTGACTGTGAGGTGTAACTAGTCTTTCTCTTACAAAATTTTAAAAATGGCACACATCCTATAAGCTAATGTTGGGATGTTAATATTTTAATAAATAATTTTACAAATAGAAACAAAGTTCAGCTACAACTAGGCTTTTATTTACTATATTGCTTTGCTTTTGTTTAATTGGGTTCTTTTGTTATTGAATATAAAAGATTTAAGTTTGCTCTTCTCCTTTCCTTCCATAAAAATAATCCATCATATGCATATTTCTCTCTAAGCCTTCCCTTGCAGATATGGAACCAGAGGATAGTATTCCATTCTTCGATGAAATATTGCCTATTGAGAGAGTTGTCTTTCGGACAGGTGGTAGCTTTTGGCTGTTTATATATGTTGATTTATAATTCTTTTCTGGTGTTCACAAATAATTGATTTGTTACATATTTTCCAAGACTAATTATGTATGTAGATTATTAACTTTTTTTATTAGTGTGGAACATGCGTGTCTTTGTCTACACAAACATAACTTTATTTTCACAAGTCCATGCATTACAAAAGTTTTTAGCATCAAGTGAAAAAATAGCCGGGCGCAGCAACGCGCGCCATCAATGATCTAGTCACTAATTAAGAGGTACCCCTTACATAGGTTATCCCAAACTCCTCTGATGGTGACAACCGACGCATCGCATGTGGACCACTTGTCGTCACTATGGAGTTTTGGTGGGTTTGTTCACAGCCATTCGTAAGGAATATGAAGTTGGTTGTGTTTTTTAAGATCTGTTTAAAAAAAAATATCGTGAACCGTCAGTTCAAATTACAAACCGTTTTCACCATTGTATTCCTCATGTGGAGATATTGAAATTTAACGTGCACGTTGATAGGTCTTGATGAACTTATTTTTGGGTGAAATTTATGCTCCCAGCTAGCACTAAGTTGTGCTCCCAACTGGCACTAAGTTGTGCTCGCAACTAGTATTAACATGTGTGCTCCTAACCACACTAATCTATGCTCCCAATGTGAACTAATCCGTGCCTACCTAGTACTAACCCATGTTCCCAACGTGAAGCACAACTGTGCTCCAAACATGAATTAAACCGTGCTCCCACCTATTACTAATTAACTCATGCATCCACCTAATACTAACCCGTGCTTTGAATGTGAAGCACAATCTATGCTCTTGCGTGAAGCACACTTGTGGTCCCATGTGGAGCACATGTGTTCTCGTATGTGAAGCACACATGTGCTCCACGCAGAAAGCACACCTATGCTCCACCAAAAAACCAGAAAAAAACAAATACATAAAAATAAATAAAAAATCAGGAAAATAATAATAAATATGTTCCTAAGGGAGAAGAGTCCAGTTGGCAACACATCCAGTGCTAAGGGAAAGTGCCCCTGCAGGTGGCACTCATGGATAATTTCCTCCCTTGATTCAATATGACATGTCCCAGTTAAAGCAAGCGGCACTGCGGGAATGGATCTAGGTCGTGTTGCACTAATGGACCCCTGAGCCGGTCATCCGATGGTTTTGGATCAAAAAGGGATCGACCAACCTGATTCTAAGGTTTATGCATCTCGCTTGGTAATTAGACGCTTGACCTCTCATGATCCTTCCGCTGCCTTCCCATTCCCAACCTCTGTTCTCTTGTTTCAGAGTGAATTACAGAAAACCACCACATTTGAGTCTAGGGTAGTTGGGAACCACCATCGATGCCAAAACTATTTTTAGCGAGTTCGATAGTCATGGTCAAGTAGATATCTGACATGTATATACATGTACGCAAGTTAAAAATACCAAGGATAGGATCCCCGAGTGCTATGACTGTACCGATGAGGGGGGTATGTACGACAAACCTCACTTGGAAAATGATAAGTTCTTCTTCCTCACGCTTAAAGAGGGCTACAAATATTATGCGGTAATTTTTTTTGGGATTATATTATAATGTAATTATGAACTTATTTCCTTCTTAATTAAGCATGGCTAAAGATGTTTGCTTTAACATGTAATTTCATTTTTTCTAAATTTGAATAGTGCATCCCCTGCTATGCAAGACATTATGTCCTAGACAAGCTCTATTGTGATGACATTAATAAGGTGGATGGGAGGAAAACATACCTTAAGTTGAAACATGGGAGGAAAACTCTGTGATGTTCCACTTGATCGCTGGAGGCGGTCTCAGCCACCTCTAGTATGCGTACGACACGTTGTTTATGGTGGATGGATCCGACCATGACATCATCAACCTGGAGTTTCTCTTGCTTTGTTTTGAGCTGATGTCTGGTTTGAAGTTAAATGTCCCAAGAGCGAGGTGGTGGTTCTGGGTTATTACTCGCTAGACGATTAGCAACACATTGCGAACAACCCGAATTACCTGCTCCCCGCCTTCCCCATTATCTACCTGGGTTTTCCAATTAGTGACTCGTGGATCCTAATCTAGGACTTAGGCGTACTAGTAGAGTGGTTTAGGTCCCGTATGGAGCCATGGCAGGGCAAGTTCATGTCCAAAGTCGCTAAGAATATCCTAAATAACCCTCTACCCTACCCATGTTCCTATGGGTTTGTACCTTCTCTTCGATCTGATCCACACAGAGATGGACAAGGAAGTTTATCACTTCTTTTGGCAGGGGCCCGATGAGAAGTAGAAGTACCACATGGGCAAATGGGCATAGGTTCGCTATCCCATAGACCAACGCGGTGTAAGCCTTTTCCCTCTAGGAAGGGTTGGCGAGAGTTTTACTTATATTTTCTTCTTGTGCATCGTGGCTCAATTCGTTTGGGGTTGCCTTCGCGAGGCCTTGGGGTGCAATTGTTGCCCGACGCATTTGAGTGACCTTGTGGTAATTATTGAGTCTCTCACCGGTAGGAGGAGATGCCCCCTCTTGTTCTCCTTTGCAGCCATGGCTTGGGCCCTTTGGGCCTCCCACAATAAGATCAAACCACTCGCTCCTAAAAAAATAGGATCTGGCCCGTGTCGCTCACCTGAGCGACACTGGCGGTGACCATTCGCTTAGACGCCATCCCCGTCTAGCCATTCTCCTCCTCGTTATGACCATAGGAGGCCTTCGGCCGAAGGCCGTGTAGCAGAGGGTGGCGGCAGGGCTTCTTCCGTTGATGGCACATGGTACAGCTTGTGCATGGGACGACGACTACAGGTAGGACATGGCTAGTGCTGGTTTTCTGCGGTGCTCGAGGCCGGTGTGCTTCCCGTGCTCTTCCTCGTGTCCCGGTGTTGCTCGCTTTGTGGTGCCACTCGGCCCAAGGGCTGGGAAATCACACTGCATTGGGGCTCAGCGGCGCGTCTCCGATGCGGGTGACGGCAGGGTTCGACGAGTGGCGTCTTGTGGCTCGGCGAATGCACGTGATGGTGGTGTGGTTCTATCCTAGATGGCGTGCCATGGGACGGTTTGTTTGGCTGCGGCGCGAAGGACGGTGAAAGCCGTGCTTGGATTATTTTTGGGCCGACGATGGTGACGTCTTTGGGCATCATTACGTTGTCGAAGGTGTCGTTGATGCCATTCTCATCTACATACCTGCTGCTTCGAGGGAAACCCTAGGTTACGGTAATCTTGGATCAGACGATGACGTCAATGGTGTCTTTTTTCTCTCTTGGGAGCATTGTCTTGGACCTGCATCAGTGAGGTGGGCTAGTGGATGTTAGTAGGTTCGTGTTGTGGGGGACGCTTCCATGTCTCACCGGTGCTCTGTTTTGGGTGGCTGAGGCATTGAGCCATAGCATGGGTGGTGACGTCGCAATATGAAGCTGGTGTGTGGCAATTTTCCGGTGAGAATCACAGCCTTAACAGGACAGTGACAACTCGTGGTGTATTGTCTGGGATGTGCAGATTTATCATTGAGAGACACTGGTGATGGAAGCATGGAATTGCCAGATTTTCTATAGGGTGGGATTCCGGTGATGGCGTATTCTCTCTCCCTGCGATCAATGGCTCCGTGATGGGCTATTTGCTTGGTGTGTGCATAGTTTACGGCTTGTGTATATTATGTCTGGGCCATATACGCTTACATCATTTTTGGTGGCTACAACTGCTTGACGTGGATCAATGTTGCTTTTCATTCCTTTCATCCGCCTAGACATAGCGTTGGTCTTTTACGGCTTTGCTATTTGCTGTCGTGATTTTTATGTGTGTGCGTTGATATTGGGGGTGTGCATCCTACATATGAGGAGGCCGGATGTATGCTCATTGTGTTTTGTATCCCCATGATGCTTCATTGTGAGTTAGTAAAGGCTGCACCTTTTTCGAGAAAATGAACCGCCGCAAGCCTGAACATGCGACGTGAAAGCAAGGCCAATATCTTGGCGCCGCCGCTATCATTTTCGACGGCCTTGTCGATACGGCGACGCTAGAAGCACATGCTATTAACTAGGCTCTGATACTTGCTGCTGATTTACATGTCGAGTCCATATGTATTGCCTCCGACTGCGTTGAGGTTGTGACTGCCATTGAAACGGCAGATTCAGGTCGCTATGCTACCATTCTTCAAGATATTAATCACCGCCGTGGAGTTTTTCGAGCACTCAAGGTCATTCATGAGAAGCGGGAACCCGATGGGGAAGCTCATTCCCTTCTGAAGGCGGCTTCTTCCCTTCCTTTTGGGAAGCTCATTCCCTTCTGAAGGCGGATTCTTCCCTTCCTTTTGGGCATCATGTGTGGCTTCTATGTTTTGCTTGATTTAATCTGTATCCCTATGAATATTGAGATTTAATTAAGGGTTGAGATCCTTAAAAAAATTGCATGTCTTGCTTTTATATATGCAGTAGTGACGGCTTCCTGTGTGACACCCTTCACACGATGGTTGTCCAGCTTCAAGTGGTGGCGAGTCATCTGGTTCCGGCGAGCTAGCGCCAGTCACCTCCATGTACCTGTTTCTAATTTTTGGGGGCTTGTTTGGTTGTGTCCCACAGACTTCCTGAGACCTTTTACGGTACATGAAATCATCCTGGGCTGTTTATTTTTGTGAATGATCGGTCCAGATGATGCTATACTACACCAGAATTAGTGTAGTATATTAAGGCATCACCGGTATTTTAGCCGATTCAATTCCTTAGGCTGAATTTAAGTTTTTCTTATGGAACTTGTATGTGTAAGTGTCCATCCGTAAGGGAATGTAAGAAAAAAAACTGCGGGAAGGCAGCCATGGCCGCGTCGAGCAAGTCTTACGGCCGGTCAACGAAGACGGCATCGAGCCACAACTCCACCAGCTCATCTGTTCATCCACACCAGGCTTCAGAGGTCCGCCCGTTCAAGAATACTGGCCACGTCAATAATCTCCTTCTTTTGCATGCATCGGTCGTGAGCAGATGCAACTGCTATAGGATATGATTTCAGTTGAATTCGTGCAGGACATATAGAGTCGGAAGCAGGACGTATAGAGTCGGAGGCTAGCTATATGTGTATACCTTGGAACTCGACAAACACAATGGTGCTGTGTGGTGCTTAGCGGTCGCCGAGCCACACAGCAGCGCTTATGGCATACGGTAGCGCAGTGTGGTCAGGCGAAGACCAATCGACGACCGTTTATGCAGCAGGAGGATGCAAGGTCATGGGGAGTCTAGTAGGAAATTACTAAACTCCAAGGTTGAATCATATTGGCTGTTGGATCAACTTAATAATACTCCTTAAATTCGGTAATATGATGTACCGTAAAATATCTCGACTTCCTTTACCTTCGTATTTCTTGTATGGATCTTTGGTTGGTTGCTTTATCTATAATGCAAGGCTAAGGCCTGGTTTCTGAAGTGATTAAGTGTATGACACTTTGTACACACAACAAACAATAAATACCGCTAGAAGCTTGAAGTCACCAAGGCTCTGTAGGGTGCACATCCATTGAGCTTAGTGCAGCGTAATCACCCTCACGGAGTATGACCTGAAGTAAGCATGGTAGATCAAAACATGTGCCGTATCAGGCCGAAGACAGAAAAGGTGAAATATACGGAAAGAAAGTATCAGAGAATATCCTAGCTAGCATCTACTTGATCACATTCAAATCCATCAAGACCAACAACTAACCTCAGATGTCTTCTCATAAGTTGTTGCACAGATGGCATTTAGGGTAACCTCACGAAATCCACGGCTGTTTTCTTTTCTAGCATCCTTAAAATACCTCTCAAACGAACCATCCGACGACAGTACTTCCCCTAGGATAGTCTCTATGACCATGTCAAGCACGCTCATGTTGGTCGGCGGCTGCTCTACTTGTTTCATCGATACAAAGAAGGTGTGTGTGGACCTTGGTGGCACAACACCGGATACATCTCTCAGATAACGGCCTGCCTCCGGGAGTTTTGCGACACACCTCACGGACACATGCTGATCATCCATGTTATTAGTTACATGAAATGGGCAGGACATAATCTTATTCGGCCCAAAACAGAAGTGGATCTGGAGGGGATGGACATCTATCATCTCAGAGTCCTTGACCATGCAAGTGCTGATCTGCATGCAAGAAGAAAGCCACGAGGTTAACTGCAATAAAATGGTTTCGACGCAAGCAAAGACGGGGTGCATCATACCACCCGTCTATGCCACGATCAAAGTTACGAAAAATTAATAGCCATTGGCATAACATTTTCAGGTCAGAAGCATCAGTAATATATATATGTTCAAGCTTGACACTTGTTTTTGTAGGATGGGAAAACAAAAAAAACGACTACAATCATAAAAGAAAAAAAGATTGTGGTATTTCTGATCGTACCTGGTCAACTAATGCCCCATGATAGTTTTCTTGTGTCTCTGTCTCAGTTAGCATATTAACAATATCCCCTATAGTTGGCCTTTTCTGCCGATCGGTCTCCAAACAGCTTAAAGCAATTTCCATGCATATATTTACTTGTTCAGAATACAACTCCAACAAATACCCGGACGCTGCTGATTGTAGCCTATTCCTCCAATTCCCATGCACCTGGCAATTCAGAACACATCGAACGTTAGTTTATTAGATTAAAGAAAACAGAGCGCTAGCAGTGACAATATACAGCTTATCTTAATTGGTAGACGTAATTCTTACAATCTCAGTGAATTGCTCAGAGGTCATTTCAGCACTTCTGCAGTGGCCTGTAGGACCTGCAATTATCTTTATAACTACAACTCCCAGGCTGAATATATCCAGTTTATTTGAGATTATTCGATGATGTATAAACTCCGGTGGTAAGTACCCACTGCAAGCACGACACAACGGGTATATATGTTACTGGCATTCCCTGTGCCTAACACAAATAGGAATTCTCTGCTTAGAAAATAAAACAGTTCACATGAAGAAAAAGCTTACAGTGTTCCTATAGGACTATTAGTGCTATGAGATTTTTCTTCCTTGAAGAATCTGGACAGTCCGAAATCAGCAATTTTCGGGATCATGTTCTTATCCAGCAATATGTTGGCTGGTTTTAGATCAAAATGAAAAATAGGAGGCTTCAGTTCCTCGTGAAGGTACTTCAAACCATTGCAAATACCCTTGATTATAGCGTAGCGCGTGCGCCAACCATGTCCATTAAATTCGTCTATATAAATAGAGACAATATTAGAATTCTTGAAACATGTAGACAAAAAATGAGAAGTTACCATGCTACGTACGTATACAAATCAAGCATCATCACAGATTTACCAAAAAGAGAGTCGCTAAGGCTTCCATTTTCCATAAACTCAAAGCAAAGCGCCCTCTTTGTCACATCAGCAAGAACCTTACTGTTGTTGTACGGCAAATATTCACGTCTTGTTTCATGGCAATAACCAACTAACTGCACGATGTTCTGGTGTTGCAGATTTGCAAGATTGTAAAATTCCTTATCAAATTGCACATCGTCATGTCCGGACATGTCGTGAAGAATCTTTACAGCAAGTTTTTGACCATCTTCCCGCTTACCCTATTGGACATATACTGTTTAGTTGTCTGATTGCAGGGATATATGTGGCATCCATAAAGCAGAAAATATTACTCAAGTATACTCATACTTGAATAGGCGTAGATTTTTGGAAAATCATATATATATATATGCAAGTTGCTCCTCAACAAGAATGATAGAAAACGAATATAAGAAAATGGTGCCATTTCTAATCATATACTTATGAAATTGAGAATGGTTAATCATACCAGGTAAACTTTTCCGTACGAACCGCTGCCAATTACCCGGTCCTGAGAGAAATTATCTGTCATAATTTCCAGTGAATGGAGTGGCACACGGCTTGGCCCATCAGCCATGTTATTGGTTCACCTGGATGTAAAAGCAGAAGAAGCAGGAGCATGTTTACACAGATATAATAAACGTTAGCTCAGATTTCTAAGCAATCTAACTTGTCGGCTCTTTCTTGGTTCTCCGACGGCAATCCAATCGAGCTTTGTACAACGCAGATCTACAGTCGAGCTTTGCACAAAGCAATTACAGCACGACTGCCATACACGCACAAGAAATCGGCGAGGATAAGTAGTAGAGTCAACGGAGAGCACTAACCTGCAGCTGCAGAGGAGGACTTGCAGCGGGGAAATATGAGAGGAGCGCTCAACAAAATGCAAGTGGAAGGAAGGAAGGAAGGGAAACGAGGCGTCTCTTCTCCGATCCATACCTGTATATTTGTATAATTTGCAAGTGTGGACGAACATGCGATGCGTGTGTTGACCCGTGCGGTAGGTAAAGACTCCGCGGTTCCACTTGCATAGCCCGCTCATGGTTCGTGGAAGGAAGGCTCCGCGCCATGTAGCTGTCCGATTCATTGCTCCGTCCCAATCAATCGGCGAGACGCCTGGTTTTCCTTCTCTCGCCCCGTCTCTGACTTCTCGCACTGCCGGTCGCCACTGCCTACTCCGCGGCCATGGGGAAGGGAGGCCGGCATGCTGCTGTTGCTGTGTGTGCGCGCAGCAGTTGTTGCTTGGATGGGCACTCCCATCCCTGATGGCCTTCGCTGCTGCAAAGCCTCCTGGGAAGCTCACCAATGCGCCACCTCCCTCCCAGTTCATCGTAATGTTTTGCACGCTAGGTGCTTGACAAATTGTCCAGGTGTGCTAATGGTCTTTTTATGGTTGTGCTGCAGGCTACATTTGAGACCGAGAGGGCGAGACCTTGGAGCTAGCTTCATTTCCTATCCTATTTGCTAAAGGATTTGGTGGGTCCTTGTTCTTCAGTTTTTCCCCTCCATTCCTCTTGAATCTGTAAAGAATAAATATCTGTTGTTGGTAGTCTAGGTATCACGACTGTACACAAATTTTGGGTGCATCAAAGTATAAATTGACATGCTACTTTGAGGTTGATAGATGATACTATTAGCTTTGTACTCTAAGGCTCGACCCTCTCTCGCGCCGCCACCCGCGAGGTGGACGAGGAGGGCCTCCCGATCAAAACGCCGCCAGTCACCTCCTCCTTCCTCGCCGCTGCCAGAGATTGCGGCCTGGCGAAGCCTGACCGGCGGCGGCGGTGGCGGGGCTAGATCTTCCTCTCGCGTGATAGGGCGGAGCGGGCCGCTCTCGTCGGGTCAAGGCGTAGCACGGGCGCGGGGCACCGCGGCGCTGGGGCGCGCCGGAGCAGCTGCTGCATGGGGGCGTTGCGGCGTGAAGGGATGCATGGTAGGAGGGGCGTGCCTCGAGGCGGCGGCCGGATCTGGCCGGTAGGTGGCGCGGGCCGGAGGTTACTGTTCCCCTTCCGGTGGCAGTGGCTGAGGCAGTGGTGAAGCTCTGCCTCGTTCACGTGTCTCGCGTGCCGCGGTGGCGGCTGGCAGGTCGGATCTCCGGGCGGCAGGTGGTGGCGGCGGCCATGCTGTCGACGCTCAACCTCGGGTTCGGCTTCGGATTGTGGTGGTGGTGGTCATCTCCTCCGTCGGAGGTGGCCGGCCTGAGGCTGGGTGGCCGGATCTCGAGATCCGTCATCTAGTCCCGGTGACGAGTTGGGGAGACATAGTTGCCGGTGAAAACCGAGCCGAAGGCGGCATTCGGCGTCGTACATTGATGAAGGCATCATCCTGTAACTACTATCGACCCACTCGTACTGCTCCGGGGAAAACCCTAAGAGCTGGTCTTCCAGATCGGACGATGGCGTCACTGCGGCATCACTGCGACGTCGTTTCTCTCTTAGAAGCATCGGTTGTGGAGCAACGTTGGATGATAGAGGCAGGAGGTGGAGCGGCTTCATCTTGCACGGAGGTTCGGTGGAGATGTCAAGTCATGCCTAGCCGACAGCTGCTACGCTTTGTCATGCCTGTTCGGCAGGTGCTACGCATGATAGATCTTCCAGGGACTTCAAGCTGTGTCGGCTGGTGGTACTTTGCGGCATGGTGCTTCGGTGTACCGTTAGCAACCGCGATGTGCTCAACAGTTTGCGCGCAGGGAGGTGGTGCCGTTGGGTGTCATGGTGGCGTCGACAGAGGACCGGACTGGCAAGGATGATGTGGATCTCTTTCCTGAAGATGGGTTAACAGTTTGATGATGATGGCGGCCTATAGAACGTGTGCATGTGGTGCACGCTTTAGGTTTGCTGCACTAGTTGTAGGTTCCGATACGTTATTGGATGGATCGGCGACGACACCAGTTTTAGATATGGGGAGTGAGAGCACTTCACATTATTAAGTTTGTAGGTGTGAGTAGTGGCTTCGGGTGGCTTGATGTATGTTCTGGTCAGATCTTTGTTGAATAATTAACAAAGATGGATGTATACATCGATTGATGCAGAGGCCAGTGTCTTAACCTCCTTTTCCAAAAAAGAAAAGCTTTGTACTCTAATTATTTCTCACTTTTTTGCGGGCAGTCAGCGCAAGTAACATTTTGTTACAGTTTCCCCTTTCTTGATGCCTTTGCAACATCATTCCAGATTGGAGAAATTCTTATTATGAAGTAAATCAATTGACTCCCTTTGAACTATTACTAAAACTGAAAACGCACAACTTCTAGTTGGCTTCAACAGAATAGCAGCCGATCCAACCATGACTAGCTGGAATTGGTTCACTTACCAAAAGAAAACAATGTTCTTCTTTGTCAATTGGGCCAAAGAGACAATCTTGGTTCGTCAGACAGATATCATAAGAATTTCCTAGTATTAATATGCATTTCTCATCATTGTGTTCAGCTTCTTGCACATACATCATTTGTAGGTCATCTTGATTTTTTTTCCAGTTGTTTAAATGTCACCTCTTTGTTCATTGTTGCTGTTGGATACCCAGGCCATTAGAAAAGAGTGATGCCAAGGAGGCACGAGGCATCAACTTAATCCAGGTAGAGCTGAGGATAGAACCCCTGGGTGACTAGCCTGGATGATGGCTACCATCGATGGTGCTAGCCAGCAAAGCTCCTGGGTGACTTCTCGATGTTGACCATTGCTGGGTTCCTTCACTGCTAATGGAAAATGGTCCTTCATATATCTGCATTCAGGGTTAAACTAGATTCTCATTGGAATTGGATAACTCACCGCGCCTTGCATGACACAGCACTGTGGCTATGAAGAGGAGCATGTGTTGAAGAAGCACCATCGGCGTCAGCATGGAGAAGACGCCAGTCCCAAGTAGTCTCTGCGCCACCTCCAGGTGTACCAAATGCTCCTACTTCTCTTCCTGCATCCCTGCCTCTTTCTCCATGGTGGATTGTTCGCTAGGCGGACCCATGGGAGCACCACGACTCAGGCCAGTTGTTTACAAAGTGAAGATTTGTTCATGATGTGGTTATGCTATGTTGTTAGCGGATACAAATATTTTGTAAGATTTTAGTTTAGGAAATCGAGTGATATAGGTTCCTTATCCCCCTGTGTTACTCTGTCGTACTTTTGGTGTCTTAGATCTTTATGCTTCGTACTGACTTTATGCGGGCTGGTTGTCCTGGGCATCCATTGTGCCTTGCTTTGCTACAAATTGAATCTTTTGTGCTTTGTTGTAAACTTGCAGATCAATTATCCTGTGCATTGGCTATACCTTGCTTTTGGTATATCTTTATTGTTTGTGATCTATACTGAACTCATTTATCCTGGGCGGTTACTCTAATTTCCCTGGGATGTTTGAATGTACTAAACACTGTGTTATATTGTAGTTTTAGATGTTGGGTGACCTCGTTGAGCCAGGCAGCGTGCCAAGCCGCACTCTCGGTCTAGTTCAAACGAGTAAGAAAACAGTGGGTGCAACATTGACAAGTCTTATTTTGAAAACTATTTGGCTGTTCATGTGGGTATCTTATCTTCTACGAGGAGCATTCCTGTTGGAACCAAAGCCCTCTAGCTACCTCTCCTATCACTCGAGCTGAGGTGGAAGAAGAAGGAGGAAGAATACGGTGGACACGGTGGTTTCCGGCGCACATATGCCTGCTGCCCGAACAGCCTTTTCCCGAGCACGAACTCGACACCACACGAAAGACTACCGGAGACTACATCTCTCCTAGCTCCTCAACATGGCTCATACCGGCTACATCCGCTTAAGTAGCACACGCGGACACACGCTACCAGGGCAACAGCCTGCCCGGCTCCTATGCCACTCACGCAAAAGACTAGGCAAACATGCATACACAGACGCACCACGCTAGTTAACAACCACTAAGCGCATGCACTTGACTCGGCTACACACCAACTAACCACGTACTGACTCTATGATCTACACGCACGCGGCCGGCTCCAACAGATCGCAATGGTCTTCGTGCATGTAGCTCCTTCACGCAACCAACGTGAGCACGGACTCACGCTGGGACACACCTGTGCCCACCATGGACCAGAACTGTCGCGTCGACGCCGGTCACCACCGCACGGGCACGGGCATGGCTTATTGCCAACAATTCCCTCCTTGTTGATTTGTACACCGGTACCAAAGCGAAGCCCCCAAACTCCCAGACAGCAACAAACTTCGGTACTCACGGCTCCATTAATTTCACCCAACTCTCGCCTCCTCCTTTTCTCAACGTATTCCATGTTTGAGTGGCAGGTTGGAACAAACTACTGGTCAGAGCCCTCTTGCTCTTGATGATTCCAGCATCAATCAGATTGTACTCTTCAAAGGTGATATCTTTGTCGTAGATGGTCTGCTGAGGTTCCACGCAGTACACTTAATACATCAGTTCACGATGCAAGAAGTAGCAAATGATGTGGGAATCCCTGCCTATTAAACCATGGTTGGTGGCCTATGGTGACATGCTTCTCATGGTTGACCTCTAGGTAAGCTCTGTCGAGTCTAATGGCCCATATAGTAGCTCCTTCAATGTCTTCTGCCATGACTTTGCATTCAAGCCAAAGAAGTTGGTGAAGATGGAGAAATTGGAAAACCATGCCCTGTTTGTTAGCCTTGATAAGAGGAATCCTACATTTTCCTGTATGAGCCAAGAGAGATGTGGAGGAAAGAGTAACTGTATTTATGCTGCCAAGCTTCTTGAAAATTCTGATGAAACTTGGATTGCGATGACTTGGTCAGCCAATGCGGACCCCCCCCCCCCCCCCCAGCTCTGTACACCGCAGGTGCTTATGCTGGTGCCTCAGAAAGAAAACCCGGTTTTATTTAGGCTTCGGCTTGCACATGTGCTTAGGATGGGAGGATGGAAGCAAAGATTGGATTTCGGTGCTAGCGCCTGCTTAGGAGAGAAAACTGCTGTCCTCACTTCACGGACCAAAAATCCAAACGCTACTTAAGCACCTATGTGAAGCACTCCCCCGTTGTGAGACAGTTTTATATTGCAGACGCTACCATACTCTCTCTCTCTCTCTCTCTCTGAAATAAAGGGTTTCCCCCCGCTTTATATTATAAAGCAAACATTCGATACATCCAGCTTGCTGGGGCTGCAGCACAGATATCCCAAAGGAAAAGAAGAAGAAGAAGAAAGAGAAATAAATGCCGACACCGGTAGATCAATGAAGAGAGGAAGACCGGCAACCGTTGCACCCTCCGAAGAAGTACCACCACACTCCCAACATCTCGAAGCGCCGCACCCCAAGCAACACCTTCAAGAAGGAATGCCACGATGCCGCCGCTGTTGCCTGAACAAGTTCTAGGGTTTCCCTGGTACACGAGGGATAGTGGGGAAGGGGTATACCCGATGCCCCTCAGGAAGGTCCCATGGCGCCCGCAGGCGTCATCGCATCGGTGCCAGACAGGCCGACAGGGGTTTCTCCCGACCGACAACTAGCACCACCACCCCAGGCATTTTGAAATGTACCACCCTCGCAGCCACCCACCTGCTTGTGCCATCACGATTACCGGACAACCCTCACCGCCTCACTGGAGCTGTCAACACGAGACCTGGAGATGGATAGGAGATACCGGCCACAGGAGCGAACACAACTCGACCGGAGGGAGGGGACTGCCTCCACCGCCGCAGCGGAGCCGACCGGACGCGACGACGAGGACTTGCCGGGCCACGACGGCCTGGCCGGGCCCACTGGACCTGGACAGTCCTGTCACCACGCTGCAGCACGCCGACCAACGGAGTCCTCACCGTCCGAGACCGCCGCCACCACGCCACCACCAGGGAACATCGTCGCCGAACGCCAAGTCACCGGCCCGCCCAACCCAGATGGGGCCCAAATGGGCCCATATCTGGGCTGGGGGGCGCCGCCAGCCACAGTGCCACCACGCCGCCCCACCGCCAACGGCCGCACCACCGCGTAGAGAGCCACCGGGCACACGGCACCTCCACCAACCGTCCGAGCAGGGTGGTGCTGCGCGCGGGGAAAGGCAGGCCCGCCGACGCCAGCTCACTGCGTCCGAGGACCGACGCGCTCGCGGGCGGCGGCGGGAGGAGGAAGGGCGAGGGCGGCGAGCTGGAGAGGAGCCCGGAGGAAGCCCCCGGTCACCTCGCTCGGGGAGGCGACGTGGGCGGCGGCGGTGGGGTTTCTCGCCTCCCTTCGGAGACGGCCGGCGCGGCCGTGAAGCTTCGAATGGTAGCGATGCGTGGGCGCAGGGCGTGTCGGCGCGGTGTCGCGGACGTGTGGCCCGACGCGGTGGGCTGCGTGGTGGCGGTGCCCGTCGCGGCTGCGGCGGCCCGATCTGGTCCGGTCCAGGCCTGATTCGGGCGGTGGTGGCGGCGGATGGCTTGGTGGCCGCCGGTGGCTTCTCCTCCCGCTCCTGGAGGTCTCCCTCCAGCCTTCATGGGTGGCTAGGGTGGCTATTGCGCGGCTGCAGGGCGGGTGGCGGTGCGTCCGACTTGGTTCTGGCGGGGGGATCCGGGTGGACGGCGCGGTTGGGGCCGCAGTCTGTTGTAGCCGTTGCTCCGGCCGTGGGCGGTGGCGCATGGAGGTCCGGGACATGGTGATGGCCTCCCGGGGGCGCGGCAGCTACATGGTGGTTTGGCGGATCTGCCCACGGCGATGGCCGGCTATCTCCGGCGTCGGTTCGTTTTCGTCCGGACCGCTTCGACCGTCGCTCCATCTCCTCGTCGTCCGGGCGTTACTTCGGTCCAAGGGCTGGCCCTCTCCGAGCTGCGGTCCTTCGCTCGTCTCATGCCCGGCAGCAGGATGGAGCTCGTCTCGGGCCCGGCAGCAGGATGGAGCTCGTCTCGCGCCCGGCAGTAGGACAAAGCTCGTCTCGCACTCGGGGCTGCAGCATGGGCGATGGAGGCCAGTTTTGGCCAGCCTATTGGGCCTCAGCGCTGGGGTCGTCTAGGGGTGTGAAAGGCGGGGCCTTTCCGCTCGTCTCTTCGGTTGGGGTAGCGGCGGGTCTCGGTTCAGGTGGTGCCTAGGTCTTGGATGCCGGGGCGGCGGCCCCGGTGGTGGTAGCGCGGTGCTTTTGGGCAGAGGCTACGGCTTGGTGCTGCCGGGTGGCCATGGCCGTGCGGGCGGCTTGGCAGCCGGGGTGTGGCGTTCGGTGGCGGTGAGGGGTGGCCGGGGTGAAAAGCTGTTCTTTCTGCGGACAGACCGGCTGCGGCGAAACTCGTTCCCTTCTTGAAGGCGTCGTCGCGGCTCTCATCGCCCATCGTGGGCTCTAGGGAAAACTCTGATCCTTGGATCGGGCGGTGGCGGCGCTCCGGTGTCGTGTCCTTGCTGAAGGCGCCGCTTTGGAGTCCTCGGATCGTCGTATGCGGCTTCATCTCTTCGTAGTTAGGGGTGGTGTTGCTGCGCTCAGCGCCTGTGTATCATGCCTTGGGTGTGTGCGTTGTTCTGGTGGCGTGCGTCTGTATCGGGACATTGGTGATCTTTGATTTATATATAAAGCGGGGCGGAAGCCTTTTTAGGTAACAAACAATACGGCTAGAAGTTTGAACTCACCAAGGCTCTGTAGGGTGCACATCCATTGACCTTAATATACGGTCACCATCACGAAGTATGACCTGAAGTAAGCATGGTTGATCAAAACATGTGCCGTCCCAGGCCCAAAACAGAAGGTGAAATATACGGGGAAAAAATCAGAGAATATCCTGGCGTCTACTTGATCACGTTCAAATCCATCAAGATCAACAACAAACCTCAGATGTCTTCGTCTCACCCGTTGTTGCACAGACAGCGCTTAGGGGATGAACATCTTTCAAGCCAGTGTCCTTTACCATGAAAGTGCTCATCTACAGTATCAGGGTGCACCATCCAACCCGTCAAACTTAAGAATATTAATATCCATTGGAATACTATTTTCAGGTCGGAAGCATCAGCAATATATATATGTTCAAGCTTGGCACTTGTTTTTGTAGGATGGGAAAACAAGAAAAACGACTACAATCATACCTGGTCAATTAATGCCCCATGATAGTTTTCTGGTGTCTCTGTATCAGTTAGCATATTAACGATGTCCCCTATGGTTGGCCTTTTCTGTCGATCATCCTCCACACAGCTCAAAGCAATGACGATGCATCTATTTACTTGTTCAGAATACGACTCCAACAAATCACCTGATGCCTCTGATTGTAGCCTAGTCATCCAATTCCCATGTACCTGGATAATGATAGCACAAAGAATGGTCGGTAAAAGAAAACAGAATAGCAGAATGACAATGTACATCCGATATCAATAAATACGATCCTTACAATCTCAATGAATTGCTCAGAGGTCATTTCAGCACTTCTGCAGTGGCCTTTGGAACCTGCAATTATCTTTATAACTACAACTCCCAGGCTGAATATATCCAGTTTATTTGAGATTATGCCATGATCTATAAACTCCGGTGGTAAGTACCCACTGCAAGCACGACACAACGCGTACTGTTACTGACTGACGAAAATAGGAATTCTGTACTGAGAGAAATTAAACATTTCACATGTAGAATAAGCTTACCGTGTTCCTATAGGACTATCAGTGCTATAGGATTTATCTTCCATGAAGAATCTGGATAATCCGAAATCAGCAATTTTCGGGATCATCTTCTTATCCAGCAATATGTTTGCCGGTTTTAGATCCAAATGAAAAATGGGAGTCTTCAGTTCCTCGTGAAGGTACTTCAAACCATTGGAAATACCCTTAATTATAGCGTAGCGATTGCGCCAACCATGTCCCTTAAATTCGTCTAAAATAAGTAAAGAAAATATTAGAATTCTTGAAACATATATACAGAAAATGAAAGGTTGACATTCTAAGTATACAAGTGAAGCATCATTATACATTTACCAGAAAGACAGTCGCTAAGGCTTCCATTTTCCATATACTCAAAGCAAAGCGCTCTCTTAGTCACATTAGCAAGAACCTTAGGTTTGTTGTACGGCAAGTATTCTTGGCGGGTTTCATGGCAATAACCAACTAACTCCACGATGTTCTGGTGTTGCAAATTTACAAGATTGTAAAATTCCTTATCAAATTGCACATCGTCATGCCCTGGCATGTCATGAAGAATCTTTACAGCAATTTTTTGCCCATCTTCCCGCGCCCCCTATTGGAAAAATATATATGGTTCAGTTTTCTGTTTATAGGGATATATGTGGCATCTATAAAGAAGAAAATATTATACTCAGGTATTCTTCCTGGAATATGCAAAGATTTCTGGAAAGTTATATGCATGTTGTTGCTCAACAAGATTGCTAGAAAACGAATATGAGCAAATGGTGCCCTTGATGATGCATGCGCCTAAATCCCACCACAATAGATGAAATAAACAATGCAAACGAATGATGAATTTATTTTACCATTTCTGAAATTGTCAATGGTTAATCACACCAGGTAAACTTTTCCGTAAGAACCGCTGCCAAGCACCCGGCCTTGAGAGAAATTATCTGTCATAATCTCCAGTGAATGGAGTGGCACACGGCTTGGCCCATCAGCCATGCTATTGGTTCACCTGGATGTAAACGCAGAAGACGCAGGGGCATGTTTACACATACAGATATAATAAACGTGAGCACAGATTTTATGAGCAATCTAACTTGTCGGCTCTTTCTTGGTTCTCCGACGGTAATCCAATCTAGCTTTGCACAACGCAGATCTACAATCGAGCTTTGCACAAAGCAATTACAGCACGACTGCCATACACACACAACAGATCGGCGAGGATAAGTAGTAGAGTCAACGGAGAGCACTAACCTGCAGCTGGAGGGGAGGACTTGCAGCGGGGAAATACGAGCGCTCAACAATACGGAAGTGGAAGGAATCCAAAGAAGGAAGGAAGGAAGGAAGAAGGAGGAGCAAAATGCAAGTGGAAGGAGGGAAGGAAGGAAGGAAGGAAGGGAAACGAGGCCTCTTCTCCGATCCATATCTGTATATCTGTATAATTTGCAAGTGTGGACGAACATGCGATGCGTGTGTTGACTCGTGCGGTAGGTAGGACTCCGCGGTTCATGCTCGGACAAAACACATTGAAGTTGACTATCACTTTGTGCGGGAACATGTTGCACAGAAGCTACTCCATATCAAGTTCATCTACCGGATCCAGCTGGGGGCCAACGCGGCTGTGCTCTCCATGCCTTCCGGAGCGCTCACCCAAGCGATTCAGCAAGCGGAGCTGCCACTCCTCTTCGAGGGCGAATGGGACTGGTAGATCTCACCTATGGAGGGCGGGGCGTTCTCGGTGGTCTTCCTTGATCCGGTGATGCTCCGGATGGCAACAAGGAGCGGCAAGTTGTTCCTCTCCCTCAACAACCTCATGGTGGACATCCGCGACGCGGTCCTCGACGCCCCCAAGGGAATGGCGATGCCAGAGGTGTGGGTCAAATTGGGAGGAATCCCACCCAAGCAACGGCGCTCCGACCTGCTCATGGCGGCCACCACCATGCTCGGACGTCCCCTCCTGATAGATGAGGAGTCTCTCATTCGTTCGGGGCCGGTCCGTATGCGTTTCGCTTGCCGCAATCCCCACAAACTGAGCGGAGTGGTCCAGATCTGGTTCAATGGCGAGGGTTTCAACATCACCATCGAGCCCGAGCTTCCCCCGAAGCAAATCGCGGCGCCCGCCTTGCCCTCTCCAAATCCTCCTTCTCCAAATGACAAAGGCATGGATGGGGCAGGGCGTGACGGCAACCTGGGCGGCGACAAGGAGGCGGATGCAAGCATGGAAGATGATTCCTTCTACAGGGCGGGGCGACGAACCGGGCACCGTTTCCTTCGACGGAGCTGCCGCTGGCAGGGGGGTCCATGGATTTGGACCTCTCCATCCCCAACCAGTATGGCTCAAACCTGGGCTCGGTCACGTCCCCCCCGGTGCGGTCGGTGGCGGAGCCTAGTGCGGGCCAGATGGAGGAGCCGCTGGGGGAGGCGCGCACTCCTATCGCGGTGTCCATGGAGACGCTGCCGCTCGCCTCGCGCTCTCCATCTCAAGGTGGCCGCAGCTCCAACAAGCTCGGTGTGGTGAAACAGCTCAAGAAGTTGGCCGCGCGCAAGGTTAGCGCGGAGGCCGGACGTACGGCGGAGCTCCAGGGCGCGCCGGCGACTCCCCGGCAGGCGGTGATGGCGCTGGCTGTTCCCACCTCCGCTCCGATCGCGCTGGAGGAGGCCAAGACGGTGTCTGTCCCGAAGGCCAAGCGTTCCAAGGTCGTCGTGGATGGGCAGGTGGCCCCTGTTCGGGTTAGTGCACGGGCCAAGGGCGCCAAAGGGCACATGCCTTCGCTCCAACGCGCCCAACTCCTCCAAGCACAGAAGAATCGGGAAACCTCAGGTAATCCATTGCCCCGCTTTTCGATTTTGGATTCCTTCTCGGACGAGCACCTAGGCAAGGTGTTGTTGGAAAGTGGGGTTGAACCGGTGGGGGAGGGCGGGGTTAGCGAGTTAATCTCGTTGGTGCGCGCTAAAGAGCTGGCTCAGGCGGCTCTTGCAGCGGCGGCTGCTCAACACGCGGAGCGTCTGGCTGTCGAGGATGAGCCCTCGACGTTGCTAAGACTCCGACCCGAAGGGGAGATAGCAACAGGGGTTGCTGCTCCTCCCTCGCCTCGCTGCGGCAAGGTGAGGCGCGTGGCCAAGGCGATCACCTCTAGGGGTGTGCGCCTGCGAAACCGCGTCATATAGATGCGGATGCTCATTTGGAACATCCGTGGCTTCGGCCACTCGGGGCGGTGCACCCAACTTAGAGACTACATCAGGAAAGAAGGGATAGATATAGTAGGGCTCCAGGAAACCATTAAAGCCGATTTTCGTCACCAAGATATCGTAGCCACAGACCCTCTGGAGCGTTTCATTTGGAAGCACAGCCCGGCCGTTGGGCATTCGGGTGGCATGCTGCTAGGCTTTTGCAGTGCCATCTATGAGGTGTTGTCCTGGGAGGTAGGCACCTTTTTTATTGCAGCCAATATTCGCGTGAGAGCTTCGCTACGCGAGCTCGTGATCCTGCAAGTCTATGGACCAGCAGATCACTCACATTCGTCAGAGTTTCGGGGAGAACTCGAAGCCAAGGTGCTGGCAGTCGTCGCATCCCGAGTCCCGCTTCTAGTGGGTGGAGATTTTAATCTCATCCGATCGAGCACGGACAAAAACAACCACAACATCAACTGGTCAGGGGTGACCATGTTCAATAGCGCAATTGCGTCAATGTCACTTAGGGAAGTGGCAAGGACGGGGGCAAGGTACACTTGGACCAACAAGCAACTAGCCCCGGTGCGATCCGTCTTGGATCGCGCTTTCATGTCTCCGGAATGGGGAGTGGTGTTCCCATTATGCTCGCTCCTTGCTAAAACAAGGATCGGCTCGGACCATGTTTCACTCATCTTATCTTCAGGGGAAGATAGGTTACGTCGCAGCCCACGTTTCTTCTTCGAAACAGCGTGGTTTGAGGTCCCTGACTTTGACAACATCTTTCGGGAAAGATGGTTGAGGTGTGTTCAAGCCACGGGCCAGCAGCGCGGCCCTATGGAGTTTTGGACAGTGGTCGGGGGACGCCTGCGTGCAAGCCTCAAGGGATGGGGCGCGAACCAGGGGCGAGACGAGAAAGTTTTGAGGGTGAGACTTCTCGACGAGATTGCAATTCTCGACATTCAAGCAGACTTGCGTCCTTTCTCGGAGCACGAATGGGCGCACCGATATG